>NW_027327588.1:0-300000 GCF_047675955.1 Chlorocebus sabaeus | reverse complement strand
CCCTCTATGGGCTTCCAAATATCACTTTGCAAATTACAGAAGAACAGTCTTAGCGAAAGGCTTCTTGAGGGGAGAGCTGTAACACTGTCTGATGAATTAACGGAAAATAACGCTGTTTCTCTGAAAGCTACTTTCCAGTTTTTAACTGAAGATATTCCCTTTTTCACCATAGCCCTCTATGGGCTTCCAAATATCACATTGCAAATTACACAAGAACAGTCTTTTCGAAAAGCTTCTGGAGGGGAAAGCTGTAACTCTGTGAGATGAATTAAAGAACACAAAGCAGTTTCTCAGAAAGCTTCTTCCCAGTTTTTAACGGAAGATATTTCCATTTTCACCATCGCCCTCTATGGGCTTCCAAATATCACTTTGCCAATTCCACAGAAACAGTCTTAGCAAAAGGCTTGTTGAGGGGAAAGCTGTAACTCGGCGACATGAATTAACAGAACACAAAGTAGTTTCTCAGAAAGCTTCTTTCCCGTTTGAAACGGAAGATATTTCCTTTTTCACCGTAGCCCTCTATGGGCTTACAAATATAACTTTGCAAATTCCACAAGAACAGTCTTAGCGAAAGGCTTCTTGAGGGGATAGCTGTAAATCTGTGAGATGAATTAAGAGAACACAAAGCAGTTTCTCAGAAAGCTTCTTTCCAGTTTTTAACGGAAAATATTTCCTTTTTCACCACAGCCCTCTGCGGGTTCCAAATATCACTTTGCAAATTCCACAAGAACAGCCTTAGCGAAAGGCTTCTTGAGGGGAAAGCTGTAACTCTGTGAGATGAATTAACAGAATACAAAACAGTTTCTCAGAAATCTTCTTTCCAGTTTTTAACGGAAGATATTTCCTTTTTCATAATCGCCCTCTAAGGGCTTACAAATATCACTTTGCAAATTCCATAATAACAGCCTTAGTGAAAGGCTTCTTGAAGGGAAAGCAGTAACTCTGTGAGGTGAATTAACAGAAGAGAAAGCAGTTTCTCAGAAAGCTTCTTTCCAGTTTTTAACGGAAGGTATTTCCTTTTTCTCCGTAGCCGACAATGGCTTCCAAATATCACTTTGCAAATTGCACAAGAACAGACTTACCAAAAGGATTGTTGAAGGGAAAGCTGTAACTCTGTGAGATGAATTAACAGAACACAAAGCAGTTTCTCAGACAGCTTCTTTCCAGTTTTTAACTGAAGATAATTCCTTTTTCCATATAGCCCTCTATGGTCTTCCAAATATCACTTTGCAAATTCCACAAGAACAGCCTTAGCGAAAGGCCTCATGAAGGAAAAGCTGTAACTCTGTGAGTTGAATTAACCGAACACAAAGCAGTTTCTCAGAAAGCTTCTTTCCAGTTTTTAAAGGAAGATATTGCCTTTTTCAAAATAGCCCTCTATGGGTTTCGAAATATCCCTTTGCAAATTACACAAGAACAGTCTTAGCGAAAGGCTTCTTGAGGGGAATGCTGTAACTCTGTGAGATGAATTAACAGAACACAAAGCAGTCTCTCAGAAAGCTTCTTTCCAGTTTTTAACTGAAGATATTTCCATTCTCTCCATAGCCCTCTATGGGCTTCCAAATATCACTTTGCCAATTCCACAAGAACAGCCTTAGCGAAAGGCTTCTTGAAGGGAAAGCTGTAACTCTGTGACATGAATTAACAGAACACAAAGCAGTTTCTCAGAATGCTTCTTTCCAGTTTTTAACTTAGGATATTTCCTTTTTCACCGTAGCCCTCTATGGGCTTCCAAATATCACTTTGCAAATTCCACAAGAAGAGTCTTAGCGAAACGCTTCTTGAGGGGAAAGCAGTAACTCATAGAGATGAATTAACAGAACACAAAGTAGTTTCTCAGAAAGTTTCTTTCCAGTTTTTAACGGAAGATATTTCCTTTTTCACCATAGCCCTCTATGGGCTTCCAAATATCACTTTGCAAATTACACAAGAACAGTCTTAGCGAAAGGCTTCTTGAGGGGAAAGCTGTAACTCTGTGCGATGAATTAACAGAACACAAAGCAGTTTCTCAGACAGCTTCTTTCCTGTTTTTAACTGAAGATATTCCTTTTTCACCCTAGCCCTCTATGGGCTTCCAAATATCACCTTGCCAATTCCAAAAGAACAGGCTTAGCAAAAGGCTTCTTCAGGGGAATGCTGTAACTCTGTGAGATGAATTAACACAGAACAAAGCAGTTTCTCAGACTGCTTCTTTCTAGTTTTTAACTGAAGATATTTCCTTTTTCACCATAGCCCTCTATGGGCTCCAAATATCACTTTGTAAATACCCCAAGAACAGCCTTAGTGAAAGGCTTCGTGAAGGGAAATCTGTAACTCTGTTAGATCAATTAACAGAAAACAAAGCAGTTTCCCGGAAAGCTTCTTTCGCGTCTTTAACGGAAGATATTTCCTTTTCCAACATAGCCCTCTAAGGGCTTACAAATATCATTTTGTAAATTCCACAAGAACAGCCTTAGCAAAAGGATTCTTGAAGGGAAAGCTGTAACTCTGTTAGATGAATTAACAGAAAACAAAGCAGTGTCTCAGAAAGCTTCTTTCCCGTTTTTAACGGAGGATATTTCCTTTTTCACCATAGCCCTCTAAGGGCTTACAAATATCACTTTGCAAATTCCAGAAGAACAGTCTTAGGGAAAGGCTTCTGGAGGCGAAAGCTGTAACTCAGTGAGTTAAATTAACAGAACACAAAGCAGTTTCTGAGAAAGTTCTTTCCAGTTTTTAACTGAAGAAATTTCCTTTTACACCATAGTCCTATTTGGGCTCCCAAATATCACTTTGCAAATCCCACAAGAACAGTCTTATCGAAAGGCTTCTTGAAGGGAAAGCTGTAATTCTGTGAGATGAATTATCAGAACACAAAGCAGTTTCTCAGAAATCTTCTTTCCAGGTTTTAACTGAAGATATTTCCTTTTTCACCGAAGCCCTCTAGGGGCTTCCAAATATCACTTTGCAAATTCCACAAAAACAATCTTAGCGAATGACTTCTGTAGGGGAATGCTGTAAGTCTGTTAGATAAATTAACAGAACACAAAGCAGTGTCTTAGAAATCTTCTTCCCAGTTTTTAACGGACGATATTTCCTTTTTCTCCGTAGCCCACTATGGGCTTCCAAATATCACTTTGCAAATTCCACATAAGAGACTTACCGAAAAGCTTCTTGAGAAGAAAACTGTAACCCTGTGAGATGAATTACCAGAACACAAAGCTGTTTCTCAGAAAGTTTCTTTCCAGTTTTTAACTGAAGATATTTCCTTTTTCATCATGGACCTCTATGGGCTCCAAATATCACTTTGCAAATTGCACAAGAACAGTCTTAGCGAATGGCTTCTTGAGGGAAAATTTGTAACTCTGGGATACGAAATAAGAGAACACAAAGCAGTTCCTCAGAAAGCTTCTTTTCAGTTTTTATCTTAGGATATTTTCTTTTTCACCATAGCTCTCTTTGGGCTTCCAAACATCATTTTGCAAATTCCACAAGAACAGTCTTAGCGAAAGGCTTCTGGAGGGGAAAGTTTTAACTCTGTGAGATGAATTAACAGAACACAAAGCAGTTTCTCAGAAAGCTTCTTTCCAGTTTTTAACTGAAGATATTTCCTTTTTCACCGTAGCCCTCTATGGGCTTCCAAATATCACATTGCAAATCACACAAGAACAGTCTTAACGAAAGGCTTCTTGAGGGGAATGCTGTAACTCGGTTAGACTTATTAACAGAACACACGGCAGTATCTCAGAAAGCTTCTTTCCAGTTTTTAACGGAAGATATTTTCTTTTTCACCATAGCCCTCTAAGGGCTTCCAAATATCACTTTGCAAATTCCAAAAGAGCAGTCTTATCGAAAGGCTTCTGGAGCGGAAGGCTGTAACTCTCTGAAATGAATTAACAGAACACAGAGCTGTTTCTCAGAAAGCTTCTTTGCAGTTTTCAACCGAAGATATTTCCTTTTTCCCCTTAAGCCTCTATGGGTTTCCAAATATCATTTAGAAAATCACACAAGAAGAGTCTTTGCGAAAGGCTTCTTGAGGGGAAAGCTGTATCTCGGTGAGATGTATTAAGAGAACACACGGCAGTTTCACAGAATGCTTCTTCAGAGTTTTAACGGAAGATACTTCCTTTTTCACCATAGCCTTCTATGGGCTTCCATATATCACATTGCAAATTCCACAAGAACAGTCTTAACGAAAGGGTTCTAGAGGGGAAAGCTGTTACTCTTTGAGATGAATTTAAAGAACACAAAGCAGATTCTCAAAAATCTTCTTTCCAGTTTTAAACTGAAGATATTTCCTTTTCACCGTAGCCTCCTATGGGCTGCAAAATAACACTTTGCATATTCCAGAGGAACAGTCTTAGCGAAAGGCTTCTTGAGCGGAAAGCAGTAACTCTATGAGATGAATTAACAAAACACAAAGCAGTTTCTCAGAAATCTCCTTTCAACTTTTTAACTGAGGATATTTCCTTTTTCACTATAGCCCTCTAATGGCTTCCAAATATCACTTTGCAAATTCCACAAGAAGTGTCTTAGTGAAAGGCTTCTTGAGGGGAAAGCTGTATCTCCGTGATGTGAATTAACACAACTCAAAGCAGTTTCTCAGAAAGCTTCTTTCCAGTTTTTAACTGAGGATATTTTCTTTGTCACCATAGCCCTCTATGGTCATCCAATTATCAGTTTGCAAATTCCACAAGAACAGTCTTCGCGAAAGGCGTCTTGAGGGAAAGCTGTAACACTGTGAGATGAATTAACAGATCACAAAGCAGTGTTTCAGAAATCTTCTTTCCAGTTTGTAACTGAAGATATTTCCTTTTTCACCATAGCCCTCCATGGGCTTCCATATATCACTTTGCAAATTACACAAGAAGAGCCTTACAGAAAGGCTTCTTGTGGGGAAAGTTTAACTCTATAAGATAAATTAACAGAACACAAAGCAGTTTCTCAGAAAGCTTTTTTCCAGATTTTAACTTAAGATATTTCCTTTTTCACCGTAGCCCTCTTTCGGCTCCCAAATATCAATTTGCAAATTGCACAAGAAGAGTCGTAGTGAAAGGCTTCTTGAGGGGAAAGCTGTAACTATGTGAGATGAATTAACAGAACACAAAGCAGTTTCTCAGAAAGCTTCTTTCGAGTTTTTAACTGAAGATATTTCCTTTTTCACCATAGCCCTCTAAGGGCTTCCAAATATCACTTTGAAAATTCCACAAGAGCAGTCTTATCGAAAGGCTTTTGGAGGGGAAAGCTGTAACTCTGTGAAATGAATTAAGAGAACACAAAGCAGTTTCTCAGAAAGCTTTTTTCCAGTTTTTAACGGAAGATATTTTCCTTTTCACGGTAGACCTCTTTGGGCTTCCAAATATCACTTTGCAAATTCCACAAGAACAGTCTTACCGAAAGCCTTCTTGAGGGGAAAGCTGTAACTCTGTGAGATGAATTAACAGAACACAACGCAGTTTCTCAGAAAGTCTCTTTACACTTTTTAACTGAAGATATTTCCTTTTTCAACACAGCCCTCTATGGGCTCCAAATATCACTTTGCAAATTCCATAAGAACAGTCTTAGCGAAAGGCTTCTTGAGGGGAAAGCTCTAACTCTGTGAGATGAAATAACAGAACACAAAACAGATTCTGAGAAAGCTTCTTTCCACTTTTTAACAGAGGATATTTCCTTTTTCACCATAGCCCTCTATGGCCTTCGAAATACCACTTTGCAAATTCCACAACAACAGTCTTAGTGAAAGTCTTCTTGAGGGGAAAGCTGTAACTCTGTGAGATGACTAAACAGAACACAAAGCAGTTTCTCAGAAAGCTTCTTTCCAATTTTCAACGGAAGGTATTTCCTTTTTCACCATAGCCCTCTTTGGGCTTCCAATTATCACTTTGCAAATTCCACAAGAACAGTCTTATCGAAACGCTTCTTGAGAGGAATGATGTAACTCTGTGAGATGAATTACCAGAACACCACGCAGTTTCTCAGAGTGCTTCTTTTCAGTTTTTCACTGAAGATATTTACTTTTTCACCATAGCCCTCTATGGGCTTCCAAATATCACTTTGCAAATTCCACAAGAACAGTCTTAGCGAAAGGCTTCTTGAGGGGAAAGCTGTAAGTCTGTGAGATCAATTAACAGAACACAACGCAGTTTCTCAGAAAGCTTCTTTCCAGTTTTAAAAGGAAGATATTTCCTTTTTCACCATAGCCCTCTATGGGCTTCCAAATATCACTTTGCAAATTCCACAAGAACAGTCTTAGCGTAAGTGTTCTTGACGTGAAAGCGGTAGCTCTGTGAGATGAATGATCAGAACACAACGCAGTTTTTCAGAAAGCTTCTTTCCAGGCTTTAACTGAGGATATTTCCTTTTTCACCATAGACCTCTAATGGCTTCCAAATATCCCTTTCCAAATTCCACAAGAACAGTCTTAGCGAAAGGCTTCTTGAGGGGAGAGCTGTAACACTTTGAGATGAATTAAGAGAACACAAAGCAGTTTCTCAGAATGCTTCCTTCAAGTTTTTCACGGATGGTATTCCCTTTTTCACCATAGCCGTCCATGGGCTTCCAAATATCCCTTTGCAAATTCCACAAGAACAATCTTAGTGATCGGCTTCTTGAGGGGAAAGCTGTAACTCTGTGAGATGAATTAACAGAACACAAAGCAGTTTCTCAGAAAGCTTCCTTCCAGTTTTTAACTGAAGATAATTCATTTTTCACCATAGCCCTGCATGGACTTCCAAATATCACATTGCACATTCCAAAAGCACTGTCTTAGGGAAAGGCTTCTTGGTGGGAAAGCCGTAACTGTGTGAGACGAATTAACAGAACACAGAGCAGTTTCTCAGAAAGCCTCTTTCCCGTTTTTAACGGAAGATATTTCCTTTTCACCATAACCCTCTATGGGCTTCCAAATATCACTTTGCAAATTACAGAAGAACAGTCTTAGCGAAAGGCTTCTTGAGGGGAGAGCTGTAACACTGTCTGATGAATTAACGGAAAATAACGCTGTTTCTCTGAAAGCTACTTTCCAGTTTTTAACTGAAGATATTCCCTTTTTCACCATAGCCCTCTATGGGCTTCCAAATATCACTTTGCAAATTACACAAGAACAGTCTTTTCGAAAAGCTTCTGGAGGGGAAAGCTGTAACTCTGTGAGATGAATTAAAGAACACAAAGCAGTTTCTCAGAAAGCTTCTTCCCAGTTTTTAACGGAAGATATTTCCATTTTCACCATCGCCCTCTATGGGCTTCCAAATATCACTTTGCCAATTCCACAGAAACAGTCTTAGCAAAAGGCTTGTTGAGGGGAAAGCTGTAACGTGGCGACATGAATTAACAGAACACAAAGTAGTTTCTCAGAAAGCTTCTTTCCCGTTTGAAACGGAAGATATTTCCTTTTTCACCGTAGCCCTCTATGGGCTTACAAATATAACTTTGCAAATTCCACAAGAACAGTATTAGCGAAAGGCTTCTTGAGGGGATAGCTGTAAATCTGTGAGATGAATTAAGAGAACACAAAGCAGTTTCTCAGAAAGCTTCTTTCCAGTTTTTAACGGAAAATATTTCCTTTTTCACCACAGCCCTCTGCGGGTTCCAAATATCACTTTGCAAATTCCACAAGAACAGTCTTAGCGAAAGGCTTCTTGAGGGGAAAGCTGTAACTCTGTGAGATGAATTAACAGAATACAAAGCAGTTTCTCAGAAATCTTCTTTCCAGTTTTTAACGGAAGATATTTCCTTTTTCATAATCGCCCTCTAAGGGCTTACAAATATCACTTTGCAAATTCCATAATAACAGCCTTAGTGAAAGGCTTCTTGAAGGGAAAGCAGTAACTCTGTGAGGTGAATTAACAGAAGAGAAAGCAGTTTCTCAGAAAGCTTCTTTCCAGTTTTTAACGGAAGGTATTTCCTTTTTCTCCGTAGCCGACAATGGCTTCCAAATATCACTTTGCAAATTGCACAAGAACAGACTTACCAAAAGGATTGTTGAAGGGAAAGCTGTAACTCTGTGAGATGAATTAACAGAACACAAAGCAGTTTCTCAGACAGCTTCTTTCCAGTTTTTAACTGAAGATAATTCCTTTTTCCATATAGCCCTCTATGGTCTTCCAAATATCACTTTGCAAATTCCACAAGAACAGCCTTAGCGAAAGGCCTCATGAAGGAAAAGCTGTAACTCTGTGAGTTGAATTAACCGAACACAAAGCAGTTTCTCAGAAAGCTTCTTTCCAGTTTTTAAAGGAAGATATTGCCTTTTTCAAAATAGCCCTCTATGGGTTTCGAAATATCCCTTTGCAAATTACACAAGAACAGTCTTAGCGAAAGGCTTCTTGAGGGGAATGCTGTAACTCTGTGAGATGAATTAACAGAACACAAAGCAGTCTCTCAGAAAGCTTCTTTCCAGTTTTTAACTGAAGATATTTCCATTCTCTCCATAGCCCTCTATGGGCTTCCAAATATCACTTTGCCAATTCCACAAGAACAGCCTTAGCGAAAGGCTTCTTGAAGGGAAAGCTGTAACTCTGTGACATGAATTACCAGAACACAAAGCAGTTTCTCAGAATGCTTCTTTCCAGTTTTTAACTTAGGATATTTCCTTTTTCACCGTAGCCCTCTATGGGCTTCCAAATATCACTTTGCAAATTCCACAAGAAGAGTCTTAGCGAAACGCTTCTTGAGGGGAAAGCAGTAACTCATAGAGATGAATTAACAGAACACAAAGTAGTTTCTCAGAAAGTTTCTTTCCAGTTTTTAACGGAAGATATTTCCTTTTTCACCATAGCCCTCTATGGGCTTCCAAATATCACTTTGCAAATTCCACAAGAACAGTCTTAGCGAAAGGCTTTTTGAGGGGAAATCTGTAACTCTGTGAGATGAATTAACAGAACACAATGTAGTTTCAAAGAAAGCTTCTTTCCAGTTTTTAAAGGAAGATATTGCCTTTTACAAAATAGCCCTCTATGGGTTTCGAAATATCCCTTTGCAAATTACACAAGAACAGTCTTAGCGAAAGGCTTCTTCAGGGGAATGCTGTAACTCTGTGAGATGAATTAACACAGAACAAAGCAGTTTCTCAGACTGCTTCTTTCTAGTTTTTAACTAAAGATATTTCCTTTTTCACCATAGCCCTCTATGGGCTCCAAATATCACTTTGTAAATACCCCAAGAACAGCCTTAGTGAAAGTCTTCGTGAAGGGAAATCTGTAACTCTGTTAGATCAATTAACAGAAAACAAAGCAGTTTCCCGGAAAGCTTCTTTCGCGTCTTTAACGGAAGATATTTCCTTTTCCAACATAGCCCTCTAAGGGCTTACAAATATCATTTTGTAAATTCCACAAGAACAGCCTTAGCAAAAGGATTCTTGAAGGGAAAGCTGTAACTCTGTTAGATGAATTAACAGAAAACAAAGCAGTGTCTCAGAAAGCTTCTTTCCCGTTTTTAACGGAGGATATTTCCTTTTTCACCATAGCCCTCTAAGGGCTTACAAATATCACTTTGCAAATTCCAGAAGAACAGTCTTAGGGAAAGGCTTCTGGAGGGGAAAACTGTAACTCAGTGAGTTAAATTAACAGAACACAAAGCAGTTTCTGAGAAAGTTCTTTCCAGTTTTTAACTGAAGAAATTTCCTTTTACACCATAGTCCTATTTGGGCTCCCAAATATCACTTTGCAAATCCCACAAGACCAGTCTTATCGAAAGGCTTCTTGAAGGGAAAGCTGCAATTCTGTGAGATGAATTATCAGAACACAAAGCAGTTTCTCAGAAATCTTCTTTCCAGGTTTTAACTGAAGATATTTCCTTTTTCACCGAAGCCCTCTAGGGGCTTCCAAATATCACTTTGCAAATTCCACAAAAACAATCTTAGCGAATGACTTCTGTAGGGGAATGCTGTAAGTCTGTTAGATAAATTAACAGAACACAAAGCAGTGTCTTAGAAATCTTCTTCCCAGTTTTTAACGGACGATATTTCCTTTTTCTCCGTAGCCCACTATGGGCTTCCAAATATCACTTTGCAAATTCCACATAAGAGACTTACCGAAAAGCTTCTTGAGAAGAAAACTGTAACCCTGTGAGATGAATTACCAGAACACAAAGCAGTTTCTCAGAAAGTTTCTTTCCAGTTTTTAACTGAAGATATTTCCTTTTTCATCATGGACCTCTATGGGCTCCAAATATCACTTTGCAAATTGCACAAGAACAGTCTTAGCGAATGGCTTCTTGAGGGAAATTTGTAACTCTGGGATACGAAATAAGAGAACACAAAGCAGTTCCTCAGAAAGCTTCTTTTTAGTTTTTATCTTAGGATATTTTCTTTTTCACCATAGCTCTCTTTGGGCTTCCAAACATCATTTTGCAAATTCCACAAGAACAGTCTTAGCGAAAGGCTTCTGGAGGGGAAAGTTTTAACTCTGTGAGATGAATTAACAGAACACAAAGCAGTTTCTCAGAAAGCTTCTTTCCAGTTTTTAACTGAAGATATTTCCTTTTTCACCGTAGCCCTCTATGGGCTTCCAAATATCACATTGCAAATCACACAAGAACAGTCTTAACGAAAGGCTTCTTGAGGGGAATGCTGTAACTCGGTTAGACTTATTAACAGAACACACGGCAGTATCTCAGAAAGCTTCTTTCCAGTTTTTAACGGAAGATATTTTCTTTTTCACCATAGCCCTCTAAGGGCTTCCAAATATCACTTTGCAAATTCCAAAAGAGCAGTCTTATCGAAAGGCTTCTGGAGCGGAAGGCTGTAACTCTCTGAAATGAATTAACAGAACACAGAGCTGTTTCTCAGAAAGCTTCTTTGCAGTTTTCAACCGAAGATATTTCCTTTTTCCCCTTAAGCCTCTATGGGTTTCCAAATATCATTTAGAAAATCACACAAGAAGAGTCTTTGCGAAAGGCTTCTTGAGGGGAAAGCTGTATCTCGGTGAGATGTATTAAGAGAACACACGGCAGTTTCACAGAATGCTTCTTCAGAGTTTTAACGGAAGATACTTCCTTTTTCACCATAGCCTTCTATGGGCTTCCATATATCACATTGCAAATTCCACAAGAACAGTCTTAACGAAAGGGTTCTAGAGGGGAAAGCTGTTACTCTGTGAGATGAATTTAAAGAACACAAAGCAGATTCTCAAAAATCTTCTTTCCAGTTTTAAACTGAAGATATTTCCTTTTCACCGTAGCCTCCTATGGGCTGCAAAATAACACTTTGCATATTCCAGAGGAACAGTCTTAGCGAAAGGCTTCTTGAGCGGAAAGCAGTAACTCTATGAGATGAATTAACAAAACACAAAGCAGTTTCTCAGAAATCTCCTTTCAACTTTTTAACTGAGGATATTTCCTTTTTCACTATAGCCCTCTAATGGCTTCCAAATATCACTTTGCAAATTCCACAAGAAGTGTCTTAGCGAAAGGCTTCTTGAAGGGAAAGCTGTATCTCCGTGATGTGAATTAACACAACTCAAAGCAGTTTCTCAGAAAGCTTCTTTCCAGTTTTTAACTGAGGATATTTTCTTTGTCACCATAGCCCTCTATGGTCGTCCAATTATCAGTTTGCAAATTCCACAAGAACAGTCTTCGCGAAAGGCGTCTTGAGGGAAAGCTGTAACACTGTGAGATGAATTAACAGATCACAAAGCAGTGTTTCAGAAATCTTCTTTCCAGTTTGTAACTGAAGATATTTCCTTTTTCACCATAGCCCTCTATGGGCTTCCATATATCACTTTGCAAATTACACAAGAAGAGCCTTACAGAAAGGCTTCTTGTGGGGAAAGTTTAACTCTATAAGATAAATTAACAGAACACAAAGCATTTTCTCAGAAAGCTTCTTTCCAGTTTTTAACAGAAGATATTTCTTCTTTCACCATAGCCCTCTATCGCCTTCCAAATATCACTATGCAAATTCCACAAGAACAGTCTTAGAGAAAGGCTTCTTGATGGGAAAGATGTAACTCTGTGAGGTGAATTAACAGAATACAAAGCAGTTTCTCAGAAAGCTTCTTTTCAGTTTTTATCTTAGGATATTTTGTTTTCACCATAGCCTTCTATGGGCTTCCAAATATCACTTTGAAAATTCCACAAGAGCCGTCTTAGTGAAAGGCTTTTTGAGGGGAAATCTGTAACTTTGTGAGATGAATTCACAGAACACAAACAGTTTCTTAGAAAGCTTATTTCCACATTTTAACTGAAGATATTTTCTATTTCACCATAGCCCTCTTCTGGCTTCCAAATATCACCTTGAAAATAGCACAAGAACAGTCATAGCGAAAGGTTTCTTGAGGGGAAAGCTGTATCTCTTTGAGATAAATTAACAGAACACAAAGCAGTTTCTCAGAAAGCTTTTTTCCAGATTTTAACTTAAGATATTTCCTTTTTCACCGTAGCCCTCTTTCGGCTCCCAAATATCAATTTGCAAATTGCACAAGAAGAGTCGTAGTGAAAGGCTTCTTGAGGGGAAAGCTGTAACTATGTGAGATGAATTAACAGAACACAAAGCAGTTTCTCAGAAAGCTTCCTTCGAGTTTTTAACTGAAGATATTTCCTTTTTCACCATAGCCCTCTAAGGGCTTCCAAATATCACTTTGAAAATTCCACAAGAGCAGTCTTATCGAAAGGCTTTTGGAGGGGAAAGCTGTAACTCTGTGAAATGAATTAAGAGAACACAAAGCAGTTTCTCAGAAAGCTTTTTTCCAGTTTTTAACGGAAGATATTTTCCTTTTCACGGTAGACCTCTTTGGGCTTCCAAATATCACTTTGCAAATTCCACAAGAACAGTCTTACCGAAAGCCTTCTTGAGGGTAAAGCTGTAACTCTGTGAGATGAATTAACAGAACACAAAGCAGTTTCTCAGAAAGTCTCTTTACACTTTTTAACTGAAGATATTTCCTTTTTCAACACAGCCCTCTATGGGCTCCAAATATCACTTTGCAAATTCCATAAGAACAGTCTTAGCGAAAGGCTTCTTGAGAGGAAAGCTCTAACTCTGTGAGATGAAATAACAGAACACAAAACAGATTCTGAGAAAGCTTCTTTCCACTTTTTAACAGAGGATATTTCCTTTTTCACCGTAGCCCTCTATGGCCTTCGAAATACCACTTTGCAAATTCCACAACAACAGTCTTAGTGAAAGTCTTCTTGAGGGGAAAGCTGTAACTCTGTGAGATGACTAAACACAACACAAAGCAGTTTCTCAGAAAGCTTCTTTCCAATTTTCAACGGAAGGTATTTCCTTTTTCACCATAGCCCTCTTTGGGCTTCCAATTATCACTTTGCAAATTCCACAAGAACAGTCTTATCGAAACGCTTCTTGAGAGGAATGATGTAACTCTGTGAGATGAATTACCAGAACACCACGCAGTTTCTCAGAGTGCTTCTTTTCAGTTTTTCACTGAAGATATTTACTTTTTCACCATAGCCCTCTATGGGCTTCCAAATATCACTTTGCAAATTCCACAAGAACAGTCTTAGCGAAAGGCTTCTTGAGGGGAAAGCTGTAAGTCTGTGAGATCAATTAACAGAACACAACGCAGTTTCTCAGAAAGCTTCTTTCCAGTTTTAAAAGGAAGATATTTCCTTTTTCACCATAGCCCTCTATGGGCTTCCAAATATCACTTTGCAAATTCCACAAGAACAGTCTTAGCGTAAGTGTTCTTGACGTGAAAGCGGTAGCTCTGTGAGATGAATGATCAGAACACAACGCAGTTTTTCAGAAAGCTTCTTTCCAGGCTTTAACTGAGGATATTTCCTTTTTCACCATAGACCTCTAATGGCTTCCAAATATCCCTTTCCAAATTCCACAAGAACAGTCTTAGCGAAAGGCTTCTTGAGGGGAGAGCTGTAACACTTTGAGATGAATTAAGAGAACACAAAGCAGTTTCTCAGAATGCTTCCTTCAAGTTTTTCACGGAAGGTATTCCCTTTTTCACCATAGCCGTCCATGGGCTTCCAAATATCCCTTTGCAAATTCCACAAGAACAATCTTAGTGATCGGCTTCTTGAGGGGAAAGCTGTAACTCTGTGAGATGAATTAACAGAACACAAAGCAGTTTCTCAGAAAGCTTCCTTCCAGTTTTTAACTGAAGATAATTCATTTTTCACCATAGCCCTGCATGGACTTCCAAATATCACATTGCACATTCCAAAAGCACTGTCTTAGGGAAAGGCTTCTTGGTGGGAAAGCTGTAACTGTGTGAGACGAATTAACAGAACACAGAGCAGTTTCTCAGAAAGCCTCTTTCCCGTTTTTAACGGAAGATATTTCCTTTTCACCATAACCCTCTATGGGCTTCCAAATATCACTTTGCAAATTACAGAAGAACAGTCTTAGCGAAAGGCTTCTTGAGGGGAGAGCTGTAACACTGTCTGATGAATTAACGGAAAATAACGCTGTTTCTCTGAAAGCTACTTTCCAGTTTTTAACTGAAGATATTCCCTTTTTCACCATAGCCCTCTATGGGCTTCCAAATATCACTTTGCAAATTACACAAGAACAGTCTTTTCGAAAAGCTTCTGGAGGGGAAAGCTGTAACTCTGTGAGATGAATTAAAGAACACAAAGCAGTTTCTCAGAAAGCTTCTTCCCAGTTTTTAACGGAAGATATTTCCATTTTCACCATCGCCCTCTATGGGCTTCCAAATATCACTTTGCCAATTCCACAGAAACAGTCTTAGCAAAAGGCTTGTTGAGGGGAAAGCTGTAACGTGGCGACATGAATTAACAGAACACAAAGTAGTTTCTCAGAAAGCTTCTTTCCCGTTTGAAACGGAAGATATTTCCTTTTTCACCGTAGCCCTCTATGGGCTTACAAATATAACTTTGCAAATTCCACAAGAACAGTATTAGCGAAAGGCTTCTTGAGGGGATAGCTGTAAATCTGTGAGATGAATTAAGAGAACACAAAGCAGTTTCTCAGAAAGCTTCTTTCCAGTTTTTAACGGAAAATATTTCCTTTTTCACCACAGCCCTCTGCGGGTTCCAAATATCACTTTGCAAATTCCACAAGAACAGTCTTAGCGAAAGGCTTCTTGAGGGGAAAGCTGTAACTCTGTGAGATGAATTAACAGAATACAAAGCAGTTTCTCAGAAATCTTCTTTCCAGTTTTTAACGGAAGATATTTCCTTTTTCATAATCGCCCTCTAAGGGCTTACAAATATCACTTTGCAAATTCCATAATAACAGCCTTAGTGAAAGGCTTCTTGAAGGGAAAGCAGTAACTCTGTGAGGTGAATTAACAGAAGAGAAAGCAGTTTCTCAGAAAGCTTCTTTCCAGTTTTTAACGGAAGGTATTTCCTTTTTCTCCGTAGCCGACAATGGCTTCCAAATATCACTTTGCAAATTGCACAAGAACAGACTTACCAAAAGGATTGTTGAAGGGAAAGCTGTAACTCTGTGAGATGAATTAACAGAACACAAAGCAGTTTCTCAGACAGCTTCTTTCCAGTTTTTAACTGAAGATAATTCCTTTTTCCATATAGCCCTCTATGGTCTTCCAAATATCACTTTGCAAATTCCACAAGAACAGCCTTAGCGAAAGGCCTCATGAAGGAAAAGCTGTAACTCTGTGAGTTGAATTAACCGAACACAAAGCAGTTTCTCAGAAAGCTTCTTTCCAGTTTTTAAAGGAAGATATTGCCTTTTTCAAAATAGCCCTCTATGGGTTTCGAAATATCCCTTTGCAAATTACACAAGAACAGTCTTAGCGAAAGGCTTCTTGAGGGGAATGCTGTAACTCTGTGAGATGAATTAACAGAACACAAAGCAGTCTCTCAGAAAGCTTCTTTCCAGTTTTTAACTGAAGATATTTCCATTCTCTCCATAGCCCTCTATGGGCTTCCAAATATCACTTTGCCAATTCCACAAGAACAGCCTTAGCGAAAGGCTTCTTGAAGGGAAAGCTGTAACTCTGTGACATGAATTACCAGAACACAAAGCAGTTTCTCAGAATGCTTCTTTCCAGTTTTTAACTTAGGATATTTCCTTTTTCACCGTAGCCCTCTATGGGCTTCCAAATATCACTTTGCAAATTCCACAAGAAGAGTCTTAGCGAAACGCTTCTTGAGGGGAAAGCAGTAACTCATAGAGATGAATTAACAGAACACAAAGTAGTTTCTCAGAAAGTTTCTTTCCAGTTTTTAACGGAAGATATTTCCTTTTTCACCATAGCCCTCTATGGGCTTCCAAATATCACTTTGCAAATTCCACAAGAACAGTCTTAGCGAAAGGCTTTTTGAGGGGAAATCTGTAACTCTGTGAGATGAATTAACAGAACACAATGTAGTTTCAAAGAAAGCTTCTTTCCAGTTTTTAAAGGAAGATATTGCCTTTTACAAAATAGCCCTCTATGGGTTTCGAAATATCCCTTTGCAAATTACACAAGAACAGTCTTAGCGAAAGGCTTCTTCAGGGGAATGCTGTAACTCTGTGAGATGAATTAACACAGAACAAAGCAGTTTCTCAGACTGCTTCTTTCTAGTTTTTAACTAAAGATATTTCCTTTTTCACCATAGCCCTCTATGGGCTCCAAATATCACTTTGTAAATACCCCAAGAACAGCCTTAGTGAAAGTCTTCGTGAAGGGAAATCTGTAACTCTGTTAGATCAATTAACAGAAAACAAAGCAGTTTCCCGGAAAGCTTCTTTCGCGTCTTTAACGGAAGATATTTCCTTTTCCAACATAGCCCTCTAAGGGCTTACAAATATCATTTTGTAAATTCCACAAGAACAGCCTTAGCAAAAGGATTCTTGAAGGGAAAGCTGTAACTCTGTTAGATGAATTAACAGAAAACAAAGCAGTGTCTCAGAAAGCTTCTTTCCCGTTTTTAACGGAGGATATTTCCTTTTTCACCATAGCCCTCTAAGGGCTTACAAATATCACTTTGCAAATTCCAGAAGAACAGTCTTAGGGAAAGGCTTCTGGAGGCGAAAGCTGTAACTCAGTGAGTTAAATTAACAGAACACAAAGCAGTTTCTGAGAAAGTTCTTTCCAGTTTTTAACTGAAGAAATTTCCTTTTACACCATAGTCCTATTTGGGCTCCCAAATATCACTTTGCAAATCCCACAAGAACAGTCTTATCGAAAGGCTTCTTGAAGGGAAAGCTGTAATTCTGTGAGATGAATTATCAGAACACAAAGCAGTTTCTCAGAAATCTTCTTTCCAGGTTTTAACTGAAGATATTTCCTTTTTCACCGAAGCCCTCTAGGGGCTTCCAAATATCACTTTGCAAATTCCACAAAAACAATCTTAGCGAATGACTTCTGTAGGGGAATGCTGTAAGTCTGTTAGATAAATTAACAGAACACAAAGCAGTGTCTTAGAAATCTTCTTCCCAGTTTTTAACGGACGATATTTCCTTTTTCTCCGTAGCCCACTATGGGCTTCCAAATATCACTTTGCAAATTCCACATAAGAGACTTACCGAAAAGCTTCTTGAGAAGAAAACTGTAACCCTGTGAGATGAATTACCAGAACACAAAGCTGTTTCTCAGAAAGTTTCTTTCCAGTTTTTAACTGAAGATATTTCCTTTTTCATCATGGACCTCTATGGGCTCCAAATATCACTTTGCAAATTGCACAAGAACAGTCTTAGCGAATGGCTTCTTGAGGGAAAATTTGTAACTCTGGGATACGAAATAAGAGAACACAAAGCAGTTCCTCAGAAAGCTTCTTTTCAGTTTTTATCTTAGGATATTTTCTTTTTCACCATAGCTCTCTTTGGGCTTCCAAACATCATTTTGCAAATTCCACAAGAACAGTCTTAGCGAAAGGCTTCTGGAGGGGAAAGTTTTAACTCTGTGAGATGAATTAACAGAACACAAAGCAGTTTCTCAGAAAGCTTCTTTCCAGTTTTTAACTGAAGATATTTCCTTTTTCACCGTAGCCCTCTATGGGCTTCCAAATATCACATTGCAAATCACACAAGAACAGTCTTAACGAAAGGCTTCTTGAGGGGAATGCTGTAACTCGGTTAGACTTATTAACAGAACACACGGCAGTATCTCAGAAAGCTTCTTTCCAGTTTTTAACGGAAGATATTTTCTTTTTCACCATAGCCCTCTAAGGGCTTCCAAATATCACTTTGCAAATTCCAAAAGAGCAGTCTTATCGAAAGGCTTCTGGAGCGGAAGGCTGTAACTCTCTGAAATGAATTAACAGAACACAGAGCTGTTTCTCAGAAAGCTTCTTTGCAGTTTTCAACCGAAGATATTTCCTTTTTCCCCTTAAGCCTCTATGGGTTTCCAAATATCATTTAGAAAATCACACAAGAAGAGTCTTTGCGAAAGGCTTCTTGAGGGGAAAGCTGTATCTCGGTGAGATGTATTAAGAGAACACACGGCAGTTTCACAGAATGCTTCTTCAGAGTTTTAACGGAAGATACTTCCTTTTTCACCATAGCCTTCTATGGGCTTCCATATATCACATTGCAAATTCCACAAGAACAGTCTTAACGAAAGGGTTCTAGAGGGGAAAGCTGTTACTCTGTGAGATGAATTTAAAGAACACAAAGCAGATTCTCAAAAATCTTCTTTCCAGTTTTAAACTGAAGATATTTCCTTTTCACCGTAGCCTCCTATGGGCTGCAAAATAACACTTTGCATATTCCAGAGGAACAGTCTTAGCGAAAGGCTTCTTGAGCGGAAAGCAGTAACTCTATGAGATGAATTAACAAAACACAAAGCAGTTTCTCAGAAATCTCCTTTCAACTTTTTAACTGAGGATATTTCCTTTTTCACTATAGCCCTCTAATGGCTTCCAAATATCACTTTGCAAATTCCACAAGAAGTGTCTTAGCGAAAGGCTTCTTGAGGGGAAAGCTGTATCTCCGTGATGTGAATTAACACAACTCAAAGCAGTTTCTCAGAAAGCTTCTTTCCAGTTTTTAACTGAGGATATTTTCTTTGTCACCATAGCCCTCTATGGTCGTCCAATTATCAGTTTGCAAATTCCACAAGAACAGTCTTCGCGAAAGGCGTCTTGAGGGAAAGCTGTAACACTGTGAGATGAATTAACAGATCACAAAGCAGTGTTTCAGAAATCTTCTTTCCAGTTTGTAACTGAAGATATTTCCTTTTTCACCATAGCCCTCTATGGGCTTCCATATATCACTTTGCAAATTACACAAGAAGAGCCTTACAGAAAGGCTTCTTGTGGGGAAAGTTTAACTCTATAAGATAAATTAACAGAACACAAAGCAGTTTCTCAGAAAGCTTCTTTCCAGTTTTTAACAGAAGATATTTCTTCTTTCACCATAGCCCTCTATCGCCTTCCAAATATCACTATGCAAATTCCACAAGAGCAGTCTTAGAGAAAGGCTTCTTGAGGGGAAAGATGTAACTCTGTGAGGTGAATTAACAGAACACAAAGCAGTTTCTCAGAAAGCTTCTTTTCAGTTTTTATCTTAGGATATTTCCGTTTTCACCATAGCCTTCTATGGGCTTCCAAACATCACTTTAAAAATTCCACAAGAGCCGTCTTAGTGAAAGGCTTTTTGAGGGGAAATCTGTAACTTTGTGAGATGAATTCACAGAACACAAACAGTTTCATAGAAAGCTTATTTCCACATTTTAACTGAAGATATTTTCTATTTCACCATAGCCCTCTTCTGGCTTCCAAATATCACCTTGAAAATAGCACAAGAACAGTCATAGCGAAAGGTTTCTTGAGGGGAAAGCTGTATCTCTTTGAGATAAATTAACAGAACACAAAGCAGTTTCTCAGAAAGCTTTTTTCCAGATTTTAACTTAAGATATTTCCTTTTTCACCGTAGCCCTCTTTCGGCTCCCAAATATCAATTTGCAAATTGCACAAGAAGAGTCATAGTGAAAGGCTTCTTGAGGGGAAAGCTGTAACTATGTGAGATGAATTAACAGAACACAAAGCAGTTTCTCAGAAAGCTTCCTTCGAGTTTTTAACTGAAGATATTTCCTTTTTCACCATAGCCCTCTAAGGGCTTCCAAATATCACTTTGAAAATTCCACAAGAGCAGTCTTATCGAAAGGCTTTTGGAGGGGAAAGCTGTAACTCTGTGAAATGAATTAAGAGAACACAAAGCAGTTTCTCAGAAAGCTTTTTTCCAGTTTTTAACGGAAGATATTTTCCTTTTCACGGTAGACCTCTTTGGGCTTCCAAATATCACTTTGCAAATTCCACAAGAACAGTCTTACCGAAAGCCTTCTTGAGGGTAAAGCTGTAACTCTGTGAGATGAATTAACAGAACACAAAGCAGTTTCTCAGAAAGTCTCTTTACACTTTTTAACTGAAGATATTTCCTTTTCCAACACAGCCCTCTATGGGCTCCAAATATCACTTTGCAAATTCCATAAGAACAGTCTTAGCGAAAGGCTTCTTGAGGGGAAAGCTCTAACTCTGTGAGATGAAATAACAGAACACAAAACAGATTCTGAGAAAGCTTCTTTCCACTTTTTAACAGAGGATATTTCCTTTTTCACCGTAGCCCTCTATGGCCTTCCAAATACCACTTTGCAAATTCCACAACAACAGTCTTAGTGAAAGTCTTCTTGAGGGGAAAGCTGTAACTCTGTGAGATGACTAAACAGAACACAAAGCAGTTTCTCAGAAAGCTTCTTTCCAATTTTCAACGGAAGGTATTTCCTATTTCACCATAGCCCTCTTTGGGCTTCCAATTATCACTTTGCAAATTCCACAAGAACAGTCTTATCGAAACGCTTCTTGAGAGGAATGATGTAACTCTGTGAGATGAATTACCAGAACACCACGCAGTTTCTCAGAGTGCTTCTTTTCAGTTTTTCACTGAAGATATTTACTTTTTCACCATAGCCCTCTATGGGCTTCCAAATATCACTTTGCAAATTCCACAAGAACAGTCTTAGCAAAAGGCTTCTTGAGGGGAAAGCTGTAAGTCTGTGAGATCAATTAACAGAACACAACGCAGTTTCTCAGAAAGCTTCTTTCCAGTTTTAAAAGGAAGATATTTCCTTTTTCACCATAGCCCTCTATGGGCTTCCAAATATCACTTTGCAAATTCCACAAGAACAGTCTTAGCGTAAGTGTTCTTGACGTGAAAGCGGTAGCTCTGTGAGATGAATGATCAGAACACAACGCAGTTTTTCAGAAAGCTTCTTTCCAGGCTTTAACTGAGGATATTTCCTTTTTCACGATAGACCTCTAATGGCTTCCAAATATCCCTTTCCAAATTCCACAAGAACAGTCTTAGCGAAAGGCTTCTTGAGTTGAAAGCTGTAACACTTTGAGATGAATTAAGAGAACACAAAGCAGTTTCTCAGAATGCTTCCTTCAAGTTTTTCACGGAAGGTATTCCCTTTTTCACCATAGCCGTCCATGGGCTTCCAAATATCCCTTTGCAAATTCCACAAGAACAATCTTAGTGATCGGCTTCTTGAGGGGAAAGCTGTAACTCTGTGAGATGAATTAACAGAACACAAAGCAGTTTCTCAGAAAGCTTCCTTCCAGTTTTTAACTGAAGATAATTCATTTTTCACCATAGCCCTGCATGGACTTCCAAATATCACATTGCACATTCCAAAAGCACTGTCTTAGGGAAAGGCTTCTTGGTGGGAAAGCTGTAACTGTGTGAGACGAATTAACAGAACACAGAGCAGTTTCTCAGAAAGCCTCTTTCCCGTTTTTAACGGAAGATATTTCCTTTTCACCATAACCCTCTATGGGCTTCCAAATATCACTTTGCAAATTACAGAAGGACAGTCTTAGCGAAAGGCTTCTTGAGGGGAGAGCTGTAACACTGTCTGATGAATTAACGGAAAATAACGCTGTTTCTCTGAAAGCTACTTTCCAGTTTTTAACTGAAGATACTCCCTTTTTCACCATAGCCCTCTATGGGCTTCCAAATATCACATTGCAAATTACACAAGAACAGTCTTTTCGAAAAGCTTCTGGAGGGGAAAGCTGTAACTCTGTGAGATGAATTAAAGAACACAAAGCAGTTTCTCAGAAAGCTTCTTCCCAGTTTTTAACGGAAGATATTTCCATTTTCACCATCGCCCTCTATGGGCTTCCAAATATCACTTTGCCAATTCCACAGAAACAGTCTTAGCAAAAGGCTTGTTGAGGGGAAAGCTGTAACTCGGCGACATGAATTAACAGAACACAAAGTAGTTTCTCAGAAAGCTTCTTTCCCGTTTGAAACGGAAGATATTTTCTTTTTCACCGTAGCCCTCTATGGGCTTACAAATATAACTTTGCAAATTCCACAAGAACAGTCTTAGCGAAAGGCTTCTTGAGGGGATAGCTGTAAATCTGTGAGATGAATTAAGAGAACACAAAGCAGTTTCTCAGAAAGCTTCTTTCCAGTTTTTAACGGAAAATATTTCCTTTTTCACCACAGCCCTCTGCGGGTTCCAAATATCACTTTGCAAATTCCACAAAAACAGTCTTAGCGAAAGGCTTCTTGAGGGGAAAGCTGTAACTCTGTGACATGAATTAACAGAACACAAAGCAGTTTCTCAGAAAGCTTCTTTCCAGTTTTTAACTGAAGATATTTCCATTCTCTCCATAGCCCTCTATGGGCTTCCAAATATCACTTTGCCAATTCCACAAGAACAGCCTTAGCGAAAGGCTTCTTGAAGGGAAAGCTGTAACTCTGTGACATGAATTAACAGAACACAAAGCAGTTTCTCAGAATGCTTCTTTCCAGTTTTTAACTTAGGATATTTCCTTTTTCACCGTAGCCCTCTATGGGCTTCCAAATATCACTTTGCAAATTCCACAAGAAGAGTCTTAGCGAAACGCTTCTTGAGGGGAAAGCAGTAACTCATAGAGATGAATTAACAGAACACAAAGTAGTTTCTCAGAAAGTTTCTTTCCAGTTTTTAACTGAAGATAATTCCTTTTTCCATATAGCCCTCTATGGTCTTCCAAATATCACTTTGCAAATTCCACAAGAACAGCCTTAGCGAAAGGCCTCATGAAGGAAAAGCTGTAACTCTGTGAGTTGAATTAACCGAACACAAAGCAGTTTCTCAGAAAGCTTCTTTCCAGTTTTTAACGGAAGGTATTTCCTTTTTCACCATAGCCCTCTATGGGCTTCCAAATATCACTTTGCAAATTCCACAAGAACAGTCTTACCGAAAGGCTTCTTGAGGGGAAAGCTGTAACTCTGTGCGATGAATTAACAGAACACAAAGCAGTTTCTCAGACAGCTTCTTTCCAGTTTTTAACTGAAGATATTCCTTTTTCACCCTAGCCCTCTATGGGCTTCCAAATATCACCTTGCCAATTCCAAAAGAACAGGCTTAGCAAAAGGCTTCTTCAGGGGAATGCTGTAACTCTGTGAGATGAATTAACACAGAACAAAGCAGTTTCTCAGACTGCTTCTTTCTAGTTTTTAACTGAAGATATTTCCTTTTTCACCATAGCCCTCTATGGGCTCCAAATATCACTTTGTAAATACCCCAAGAACAGCCTTAGTGAAAGGCTTCGTGAAGGGAAATCTGTAACTCTGTTAGATCAATTAACAGAAAACAAAGCAGTTTCCCGGAAAGCTTCTTTCGCGTCTTTAACGGAAGATATTTCCTTTTCCAACATAGCCCTCTAAGGGCTTACAAATATCATTTTGTAAATTCCACAAGAACAGCCTTAGCAAAAGGATTCTTGAAGGGAAAGCTGTAACTCTGTTAGATGAATTAACAGAAAACAAAGCAGTGTCTCAGAAAGCTTCTTTCCCGTTTTTAACGGAGGATATTTCCTTTTTCACCATAGCCCTCTAAGGGCTTACAAATATCACTTTGCAAATTCCAGAAGAACAGTCTTAGGGAAAGGCTTCTGGAGGGGAAAGCTGTAACTCAGTGAGTTAAATTAACAGAACACAAAGCAGTTTCTGAGAAAGTTCTTTCCAGTTTTTAACTGAAGAAATTTCCTTTTACACCATAGTCCTATTTGGGCTCCCAAATATCACTTTGCAAATCCCACAAGAACAGTCTTATCGAAAGGCTTCTTGAAGGGAAAGCTGTAATTCTGTGAGATGAATTATCAGAACACAAAGCAGTTTCTCAGAAATCTTCTTTCCAGGTTTTAACTGAAGATATTTCCTTTTTCACCGAAGCCCTCTAGGGGCTTCCAAATATCACTTTGCAAATTCCACAAAAACAATCTTAGCGAATGACTTCTGTAGGGGAATGCTGTAAGTCTGTTAGATAAATTAACAGAACACAAAGCAGTGTCTTAGAAATCTTCTTCCCAGTTTTTAACGGACGATATTTCCTTTTTCTCCGTAGCCCACTATGGGCTTCCAAATATCACTTTGCAAATTCCACATAAGAGACTTACCGAAAAGCTTCTTGAGAAGAAAACTGTAACCCTGTGAGATGAATTACCAGAACACAAAGCAGTTTCTCAGAAAGTTTCTTTCCAGTTTTTAACTGAAGATATTTCCTTTTTCATCATGGACCTCTATGGGCTCCAAATATCACTTTGCAAATTGCACAAGAACAGTCTTAGCGAATGGCTTCTTGAGGGAAAATTTGTAACTCTGGGATACGAAATAAGAGAACACAAAGCAGTTCCTCAGAAAGCTTCTTTTCAGTTTTTATCTTAGGATATTTTCTTTTTCACCATAGCTCTCTTTGGGCTTCCAAACATCATTTTGCAAATTCCACAAGAACAGTCTTAGCGAAAGGCTTCTGGAGGGGAAAGTTTTAACTCTGTGAGATGAATTAACAGAACACAAAGCAGTTTCTCAGAAAGCTTCTTTCCAGTTTTTAACTGAAGATATTTCCTTTTTCACCGTAGCCCTCTATGGGCTTCCAAATATCACATTGCAAATCACACAAGAACAGTCTTAACGAAAGGCTTCTTGAGGGGAATGCTGTAACTCGGTTAGACTTATTAACAGAACACACGGCAGTATCTCAGAAAGCTTCTTTCCAGTTTTTAACGGAAGATATTTTCTTTTTCACCATAGCCCTCTAAGGGCTTCCAAATATCACTTTGCAAATTCCAAAAGAGCAGTCTTATCGAAAGGCTTCTGGAGCGGAAGGCTGTAACTCTCTGAAATGAATTAACAGAACACAGAGCTGTTTCTCAGAAAGCTTCTTTGCAGTTTTCAACCGAAGATATTTCCTTTTTCCCCTTAAGCCTCTATGGGTTTCCAAATATCATTTAGAAAATCACACAAGAAGAGTCTTTGCGAAAGGCTTCTTGAGGGGAAAGCTGTATCTCGGTGAGATGTATTAAGAGAACACACGGCAGTTTCACAGAATGCTTCTTCAGAGTTTTAACGGAAGATACTTCCTTTTTCACCATAGCCTTCTATGGGCTTCCATATATCACATTGCAAATTCCACAAGAACAGTCTTAACGAAAGGGTTCTAGAGGGGAAAGCTGTTACTCTGTGAGATGAATTTAAAGAACACAAAGCAGATTCTCAAAAATCTTCTTTCCAGTTTTAAACTGAAGATATTTCCTTTTCACCGTAGCCTCCTATGGGCTGCAAAATAACACTTTGCATATTCCAGAGGAACAGTCTTAGCGAAAGGCTTCTTGAGCGGAAAGCAGTAACTCTATGAGATGAATTAACAAAACACAAAGCAGTTTCTCAGAAATCTCCTTTCAACTTTTTAACTGAGGATATTTCCTTTTTCACTATAGCCCTCTAATGGCTTCCAAATATCACTTTGCAAATTCCACAAGAAGTGTCTTAGCGAAAGGCTTCTTGAGGGGAAAGCTGTATCTCCGTGATGTGAATTAACACAACTCAAAGCAGTTTCTCAGAAAGCTTCTTTCCAGTTTTTAACTGAGGATATTTTCTTTGTCACCATAGCCCTCTATGGTCGTCCAATTATCAGTTTGCAAATTCCACAAGAACAGTCTTCGCGAAAGGCGTCTTGAGGGAAAGCTGTAACACTGTGAGATGAATTAACAGATCACAAAGCAGTGTTTCAGAAATCTTCTTTCCAGTTTGTAACTGAAGATATTTCCTTTTTCACCATAGCCCTCTATGGGCTTCCATATATCACTTTGCAAATTACACAAGAAGAGCCTTACAGAAAGGCTTCTTGTGGGGAAAGTTTAACTCTATAAGATAAATTAACAGAACACAAAGCAGTTTCTCAGAAAGCTTCTTTCCAGTTTTTAACAGAAGATATTTCTTCTTTCACCATAGCCCTCTATCGCCTTCCAAATATCACTATGCAAATTCCACAAGAGCAGTCTTAGAGAAAGGCTTCTTGAGGGGAAAGATGTAACTCTGTGAGGTGAATTAACAGAACACAAAGCAGTTTCTCAGAAAGCTTCTTTTCAGTTTTTATCTTAGGATATTTCCGTTTTCACCATAGCCTTCTATGGGCTTCCAAATATCACTTTGAAAATTCCACAAGAGCCGTCTTAGTGAAAGGCTTTTTGAGGGGAAATCTGTAACTTTGTGAGATGAATTCACAGAACACAAACAGTTTCTTAGAAAGCTTATTTCCACATTTTAACTGAAGATATTTTCTATTTCACCATAGCCCTCTTCTGGCTTCCAAATATCACCTTGAAAATAGCACAAGAACAGTCATAGCGAAAGGTTTCTTGAGGGGAAAGCTGTATCTCTTTGAGATAAATTAACAGAACACAAAGCAGTTTCTCAGAAAGCTTTTTTCCAGATTTTAACTTAAGATATTTCCTTTTTCACCGTAGCCCTCTTTCGGCTCCCAAATATCAATTTGCAAATTGCACAAGAAGAGTCGTAGTGAAAGGCTTCTTGAGGGGAAAGCTGTAACTATGTGAGATGAATTAACAGAACACAAAGCAGTTTCTCAGAAAGCTTCCTTCGAGTTTTTAACTGAAGATATTTCCTTTTTCACCATAGCCCTCTAAGGGCTTCCAAATATCACTTTGAAAATTCCACAAGAGCAGTCTTATCGAAAGGCTTTTGGAGGGGAAAGCTGTAACTCTGTGAAATGAATTAAGAGAACACAAAGCAGTTTCTCAGAAAGCTTTTTTCCAGTTTTTAACGGAAGATATTTTCCTTTTCACGGTAGACCTCTTTGGGCTTCCAAATATCCCTTTGCAAATTCCACAAGAACAGTCTTACCGAAAGCCTTCTTGAGGGGAAAGCTGTAACTCGGTGAGATGAATTAACAGAACACAAAGCAGTTTCTCAGAAAGTCTCTTTACACTTTTTAACTGAAGATATTTCCTTTTCCAACACAGCCCTCTATGGGCTCCAAATATCACTTTGCAAATTCCATAAGAACAGTCTTAGCGAAAGGCTTCTTGAGGGGAAAGCTCTAACTCTGTGAGATGAAATAACAGAACACAAAACAGATTCTGAGAAAGCTTCTTTCCACTTTTTAACAGAGGATATTTCCTTTTTCACCGTAGCCCTCTATGGCCTTCCAAATACCACTTTGCAAATTCCACAACAACAGTCTTAGTGAAAGTCTTCTTGAGGGGAAAGCTGTAACTCTGTGAGATGACTAAACAGAACACAAAGCAGTTTCTCAGAAAGCTTCTTTCCAATTTTCAACGGAAGGTATTTCCTTTTTCACCATAGCCCTCTTTGGGCTTCCAATTATCACTTTGCAAATTCCACAAGAACAGTCTTATCGAAACGCTTCTTGAGAGGAATGATGTAACTCTGTGAGATGAATTACCAGAACACCACGCAGTTTCTCAGAGTGCTTCTTTTCAGTTTTTCACTGAAGATATTTACTTTTTCACCATAGCCCTCTATGGGCTTCCAAATATCACTTTGCAAATTCCACAAGAACAGTCTTAGCGAAAGGCTTCTTGAGGGGAAAGCTGTAAGTCTGTGAGATCAATTAACAGAACACAACGCAGTTTCTCAGAAAGCTTCTTTCCAGTTTTAAAAGGAAGATATTTCCTTTTTCACCATAGCCCTCTATGGGCTTCCAAATATCACTTTGCAAATTCCACAAGAACAGTCTTAGCGTAAGTGTTCTTGACGTGAAAGCGGTAGCTCTGTGAGATGAATGATCAGAACACAACGCAGTTTTTCAGAAAGCTTCTTTCCAGGCTTTAACTGAGGATATTTCCTTTTTCACCATAGACCTCTAATGGCTTCCAAATATCCCTTTCCAAATTCCACAAGAACAGTCTTAGCGAAAGGCTTCTTGAGGGGAGAGCTGTAACACTTTGAGATGAATTAAGAGAACACAAAGCAGTTTCTCAGAATGCTTCCTTCAAGTTTTTCACGGAAGGTATTCCCTTTTTCACCATAGCCGTCCATGGGCTTCCAAATATCCCTTTGCAAATTCCACAAGAACACGCTTATCGAAAGGCTTCTTGAGGGGAAAGCTGTAACTCTGTGAGATGAATTAGCAGAACACAATGCAGTTTCTCAGAAAGCTTCTTTCCAGTTTTTAACTGAAGAGATTTCCTTATTCACCATAGCCCTCTATGGGCTTCCAAATATCACTTTGCAAATTATACAAGAACAGTCTTAGCGAAAGGCTTCTTGAAGGGAAAGCTGTAACTCTGCCAGGTGAATTAACAGATCACAAAGCAGTTTCTCAAAAGGCTTCTTTTTAATTTTTATCTTAGGATATTTCCTTTGTCACCATAGCCCTCCATGGGCTTCCAAATATCACTTTGCAAATTCCACAAGAACAGTCTTAGCAAAAGGGTTCTTCAGGGGAAAGCTGTAATTCTGTGAGATGAATTAACAGAACACAAAGCAGTTTCTCAAAAAGTTTCTTTCCTGTTCTTAACTGAAGGTATTTCCCTTTTCAACGTAGCCCTCTATGGGCTTCCAAATATCAGCTTGCAAATTCCACAAGAATAGACCTAGTGAAAGGCTTCTTGAGGGGAAACCTGTAAGTCTGTGAGATGAATTAAAGGAACACAAAGCCGTTTCTCAGAAAGCTTCTTTCCAGTTTTTAAAGAAGAGTCTTCCTTTTTCAACATAGACCTCTATGGGCTTCGAAATATCACTTTGAAAATTCCACAAGAACAGTCTAAGCAAAAGGTTTCTTGAGGGGAAAGCTGTAACTCTGTGAGATGTATTAACACAACAGGAAGCCTTTTCTTAGAAAGCTTCTTTCCAGTTTTTAACGGAAGATATTTCCTTTTTCACCGTAGTCCTCTATGGGCTTCCAAATACCACTTTTCAAATTCCACAGAAAGAGTCTTAGCGTAAGGATTCTTGAGGGGAAAGCTGTAGCTCTGTGAGATGAATTAACGGAATACAAAGGAGTTTCTCAAAAAGCTTCTTTTAAGTTTTTATCTTAGGATATTTCCTTTTTCACCACAGCTCTCTATGGGCTTCCAAATATCACTTTTTAAATTCCACAAGAACACTCTTAGCAAAAGACTTCCACAGGGAAAAGCTGTAAATCTGTGAGATGAATTAACTGAACACAAAGCAGTTTCTCAGAAAGCTTCTTTCCAGTTTTTAACTGAAGATACTTTCTTTTTTACCACAGCCTTCTATGGGCTTTCAAATATCACTTTGCAAATTCCACAAGAACAGTCTTAGCGAAAGGCTTCTTGAGGGGAAAGCTAAAACTCTGTGAGATGAATTAACGGAACACAAAGCAGTTTCTCAGAAAGCTTCTTTTCAGTTTTTATCTTCGGTTATTTTCTTTTTCACCGTAGCCCTCTAAGGGCTTCCAAATATCACTTTGTAAATTCCACGAGAAGAGTGTTAGCGAACGGCTTTTTGAGGGGAACATTGTAACTCTGTGAGATGAATTAATAGAACACCAAGCCGTTACTCAGAAAGATTCTTTCCAGTTTTTAACAGAAGATATTTCTTCTTTCACCATAGTCCTCTAAGGGCTATGAAATATCACTTTGCAAATTCCACAAGAACACTCTTATCGAAAGGCTTTTTGAGGGGAAATCTGTAACTCTGTGAGGTAAATTAACAGAACACAAAGCAGTTTCTCAGAAAGCTTCTTTTCAGTTTTTATCTTAGTATATTTCCGTTTTCACCATAGCCTTCTATGGGCTTCCAAATATCACTTTGAAAATTCCACAAGAGCCGTCTTAGTGAAAGGCTTTTTGAGGGGAAATCTGTAACTTTGTGAGATGAATTCACAGAACACAAACAGTTTCTTAGAAAGCTTATTTCCACATTTTAACTGAAGATATTTTCTATTTCACCATAGCCGTCTTCAGGCTTCCAAATATCACCTTGAAAATAGCACAAGAACAGTCTTAGCGAAAGGTTTCTTGAGGGGAAAGCTGTATCTCTTTGAGATAAATTAACAGAACACATAGCAGTTTCTCAGAAAGCTTCTTCCAGATTTTAACTTAAGATATTTCCTTTTTCACCGTAGCCCTCTTTCGGCTCCCAAATATCACTTTGAAAATTCCACAAGAGCAGTCTTATCGAAAGGCTTTTGGAGGGGAAAGCTGTAACTCTGTGAAATGAATTAAGAGAACACAAAGCAGTTTCTCAGAGAGCTTTTTTCCAGTTTTTAACGAAAGATATTTTCTTTTTCACGGTAGACCTCTTTGGGCTTCCAAATATCACTTTGCAAATTCCACAAGAACAATCTTCCCAAAAGGATTCTTGGGGGAAAGCTGTAACTCTGGGAGATGAATTATCAGAATACAAAGCAGATTCTCAGAAAGTTTCTTTACACTTTTTAAATGAAGATATTTCCTTTTTCAACATAGCCCTCTATGGGCTCCAAATATCACTTTGAAAATTCCATAAGAACAGTCTTAGCGAAAGGCTTCTTGCGGGGAAAGTTCTAACACTGTGAGATGAAATAACAGAACGCAACACAGATTGTGAGAAAGCTTCTTTCCACTTTTTAACAGAGGATATTTACTTTTTCACCATAGCCTTCTATGGCCTTCCAAATACCACTTTGCAAATTCCACAACAACAGTCTTAGCGAAAGTCTTCTTGAGGGGAAACTGTAAATCTGTGAGATGACATAACAGAACACAAAGCAGTTTCGCAGAAAGCTTCTTTCCAATTTTTAACGGAAGGTATTTCCCTTTTCACCATAGTCCTCTTTGGGCTTCCAATTATCACTTTGCAAATTCCACAAGAACAGTCTTATCAAAAGGCTTCTTGAGAGGAATGATGTAACTCTGTGAGATGAATTACCAGAACACCACGCAGTTTCTCAGAGTGCTTCTTTTCAGTTTTTCACTGAAGTAATTTCCTTTTTCACCATAGCCCTCTATGGGCTTCCAAATATCACTTTACAAATTCCACAAGAACAGTCTTATCGAACGGCTTCTTGAGGTGAAAGCTGTAACTGTGTGAGATAAATTACCGGAACACAACGCAGTTTCTTAGAAAGCTTCTTTCCAGTTTTTAACTGAAGATATTTCCTTTTTCACCATAACCCTCTATGGGCTTCGAAATCTCAGTTTGCAACTTCCAATAGAACAGTCTTAGCAAAAGGCTTCTTGAGGGGCAAGCTGTAACTCTGTGAGATGAATTAACAGAACACAAAGCAGTTTCTCAGTAGGCTCCTTTCCCGTTTTTAACGGAAGACATTTTCTTTTTCACCATAGCCCTCTATGGGTTTCAAATATCACTTTGCAAATTCCACAAGAACACTCTTATCGAAACGCTTTTTGAGGGGAAAGCTGTAACTCTGTGAGATAAATTAAGAGAACACAACTCAGTTTCTCAGAAAGCTTCTTTCCCGTTTTTAAGTGAAGATATTTCCTTTTTCACCATAAACCTCTATGGGCTTCCAAATATCACTTTGCAAATTCCACAAGAACAGTCTTAGTGAAAGGCTTCTTGAGGGGAAAGCTGTAACTCTGTGAGATTAATTAACAGAACACAAAGCAGTTTCTCAGAAAGTATCTTACCAGTTTTAAAAGGAAGATATTTCCTTTTTCACCATAGCCCTCTATGGGCTTCCAAATATCACATTGCAAATTCCACAAGAACAGTCGTAGCGGAAGTCTTCTTGACGTGAAAGCGGTAGCTCTGTGAGATGAATGATCAGAACACAACGCAGTTTTTCAGAAAGCTTCTTTCCAGGCTTTAACTGACGATATTTTCTTTTTCACCGTAGACCTCTATGGGCTTCCAAATATACCTTTCCAAATTCCACAAGAACAGTCTTAGCGAAAGGCTTCTTGAGGGTAAAGCTGTAACTCTGAGATGAATTAACAGAACACAAAGCAGTTTCTCAGAATGCTTCTTTCCAGTTTTTCACGGAAGATATTCCCTTTTTCACCATAGCCGTCCATGGGCTTCCAAATATCCCTCTGCAAATTCCACAAGAACACGCTTATCGAAAGGCTTCTTGAGGGGAAAGCTGTAACTCTGTGAGATGAATTAGCAGAACACAATGCAGTTTCTCAGAAAGCTTCTTTCCAGTTTTAAACGGAAGATATTTCTTTTTTCACCATAGACCTCTAGGGGCTTCACATATCAGTTTGCAAACTACACAAGAACAGTCTTAGCGAAAGGCTTCTTGAGGGGAAAGCTGTAACTCTGTGAGATGAAGTAAGAGAACACAAAGCCGTTTCTTAGAAAGCTTCTTTCCAGTTTTTAACTGAAGATGTTTCCTTATTCACCGTAGCCCTCTAAGGGCTTCCAAATATCACTTTGCAAATTATACAAGAACAGTCTTAGCAAAAGGGTTCTTGAGGGGAAAGCTGTAACTCTGTGAGATAAATTAACAGAACACAAAGCCGTTTCTCAGAAAGCTTCTTTACAGTTTTTAACTGAAGATATTTCTTTTCTCACCATAGCCCTCTATGGGCTTCCAAATATCACTTTGCAATTTCCACAAGAACAGTCTCAGCGAAAGGCTTCTTGAGGGGAAAGCTGTAACTCTGTGAGATGAATTAAGAGAACACAAAGCAATTTCTCAGAAACCTTCATTCCAGTTCATAACTGGAGATATTTCCTTTTTCACCATACCCCTCTCTGGGCTTCCAAATATCACTTTGCCAATTCCACAAGAACAGTCTTAGCGAAACGCTTCTTGAGGGGAAAGCTGTAACTCTGTGAGATGAATTGACAGAACACAAAGCCGTTTCCCAGAGAGCTTCTTCCCAGTTTTTAACGGAAGAAATTTCCTTTTTCACCATAGCCCTCTATGGCCTTCCAAATATTACTTTGCATATTCCACAAGAACAGTCTTAGAGAAAGGCTTCTTGAGGGGAAAGCTGTAACTCTGTGAGATGAAATAAGAGAACAAAAATCCGTTTCTCAGAAAGCTTCTTTCCAGTTTTTAACGAAAGAGATTTCCTTTTTCAGCATAGACTTCTATGGGCTTCCAAACATCACTTTGCAAATTCCACAAGAACAGTCTTAGCGAAACGCTTCTTGAGGGGAAAGAAGTAAATGTGAGATGAATTAACCGAAGACATAGGAGTTTCTCAGAAACCTGCTTTTCAGTTTATAAGGGAAGATTTTACTTTTTCACCATAACCCTCTATGGGCTTCCAAATATTATTTTAAAAATGCCACAAGAACAGTCTTTGAGAAAGGCTTCTTGAGAGGAATGCAGTAACTCTATGAGATGAATAAACAGAACACAAAGCAATTTCTCAGAAAGCTTCTTTCCAGTTTTTAACGACAGATATTTCTTTTTTTCACCATAGCCCTCTATGGGCTTCCAAATATCACTTTGAAAATTCCACAAGAACAGTCTTAGTGCAAGGCTTCTTGAGGGGAAAAGTGTAACTCTGTGAGATGAATTAACAGAACACAGAGCAGTTTCTCAGAAAGCTCCTTTGCAGTTTTTAACGGAAGATATTTCCTTTTTCACCATAGCCCTCTAAGGGCTTCCAAATATCACTTTGCAAATTCCACAAGAAGAGTCTTCGTGAAAGGCTTCTTCAGGGGATAGCTGTAACTCTGTGAGATGAATTAACAGAACACAAAGTAGTTTCTCAGAATGCTTCTTTTCAGTTTTTATCTTAGGATATTTCCCTTTTAACTTTAGCCCACTATGGGCTTGTAAATATCACTATGAAAATTCCACAAAAACAGTCTTAGCGAAAGGCTTCTTGAGGTGAAAGCAGTGACTCTGTGAGATGAATTAACAGAACACAAAGCAGTTTCTCATAAAGATTCTTTCCAGTTTTTAACGGAAGATATTTCCTTTTCCACCATAGCCCTCTATGGGCTTCCAAATATGACTTTGCAAATTTCACAAGAACCGTCTTAGCGAAAGACTTCTTGAGGGGAATGCAGTAGCTCTGTGAGATGAATTAAGAGAACACAAAGGAGTTTCTCAGAAAGCTTCTTTCCAGTTTTTAACGGAAGATAATTCCTTTTTCACCATAGTCTCTATGGGCTTCCAAATAACACTGCGCAAATTCCACAAAAATAGATTTAGCGAAACGCTTCTTGAAGGAAAAGCTGTAACTCTGTGAGATGAATTAACAGAACACAAAGCAGTTTCTCACAAAGCTTCTATCCAGTTTTTAACGGAAGATATTTCCTTTTTCACCGTAGCCCTCTATGCACTTCCAAATATCACTTTGCAAATTCCTCAAGAACAGTCTTCGCAAAAGTCTTATTGAGGGGAAAGCTGTAACACTGTGAGATGAATTGACAGAACACAAAGCAGTTTCTCAGAAAGCTTCTTACCAGTTTTTAACGGAAGATATTTCCTTTTTCAACTTAACCCTCTATGGGCTTCCAAATATCAATTTGCAAATTCCACAAGAAGAGTCTTCGCGAAAGGCTTCTTCAGGGGATAGCTGTAACTCTGTGATGAATTAACAGAACACAATGTAGTTTCTCAGAATGCTTCTTTTCAGTTTTTATCTTAGGATATTTCCTTTTTCACCTTAGCCCTCTATGGGTTTGAAAATATCACTATGAAAATTCTACAAGAACAGTCTTAGCGAAAGGCTTCTTGAGGTGAAAGCAGTGACTTTGTGAGATGAATTAACAGAACACTAAGCAGTTTCTCAGAAAGCTTCTTTCCAGTTTTTAATGGAAGATATTTCCTTTTTCACTATAGCCCACTATGGGCTTCCAAATATCACTTTGCAAATTCCACAAGAACAGAGTTAGCGAAAGGCTTCTTGAAGGGAAAGCTGTAACTCTATGAGATGAATTAACAGAACACAAAGCAGTTTCTCAGAAAGCTTCTTTCCAGTTTTTAACGGGAGATATTTTCTTTTTCACCGTAGCCCTCTATGGGATTCCAGATATCACTTTGCCAATTCCACAAGAACAGTCTTAGCGAAAGGCTTATTGAGGGGAAAGCTTTAACTCTGTTAGATGAATTAACAGAACACAAAGGAGTTTCTCTGAAACCTTCTTTCCAGTTTTTAACTGAAGTGATTTCCTTTTTCACCATAGCCCTTTATGGACTTCCAAAGATCACTTTGCAAATTCCACAAGAAGAGTCTTCGCGAAAGGATTCTTCAGGGGAAAGCTGTAACTCTGTGAGATGAATTAACAGAACACTAAGCAGTTTCTCAGAATGCTTCTTTCTAGATTTTAACGGAAGATATTTTCTTTTTACCTTTAACCCTCTGTGGGCTTCCAAATATCACTTTGGAAATTACACAAGAACAGTCTTAGCGAAAGGCTTCTTGAGGGGAAAGCAGTAACTGTGAGATGAATTAACCGAACACAAAGCAGTTTCTCAGAAAGCTTCTTTCCAATTTTTAAGGGAAGATTTTCCTTTTTCACCATAACCCTCTGTGTGCTTCTAAATATCACATTCCAAATTCCACAAGAACAGTCTTAGCGAAAAGCTTCTTGAAGGGAAAGCTGTAACTCTGTGAGATGAATTAACAGAACACAAAGCAGTTTCTCAGAAAGCTTCTTTTCAGTTTTTAACGGAAGACATATCCTTTTCTAACATATCCCTCTATGGGTTTCCAAATATCACTTTGCAAATGCCACAAGAACAGTCTTAGCGAAAGGCTTCCTATGGGGAATGCAGTAACTCCGTTAGATGAGTTAACAGAACACAAATCAGTTTCTCAGAAAGCTTCTTTCCAGTTTTTAAAGGAAGATATTTCCTTTTTCACCATAGCCCTCTAAGGGCTTCCAAATATCACTTTGCAAATTCCACAAGAACAGTCTTAGCGAAAGGCTTCTTGATGGGAAAGCAGTAACTCTGTGAGATGAATTAACAGAACACAGAGCAGTGTCTCATAAAGCTTCTTTCCAGTTTTTAACGAAAGACATTTCCTTTTTCACCATAACACTCTATGGGCTTCCAAATATCACTTTGCAAATTCCAGAAGAACAGACTTAGCGAAAGGCTTCTTGAAGGGAAACCTGTAACTCTGTGAGATGAATTAACAGAACACAAAGCACTTTCTCATAAAGCTTCTTTCCAGGTTTTAACGGAAGATATTTCCTTTTTCACCGAAGCCCTCTACGGACTTCCAAATATAACTTTGCAAATTCCAGAAGAACAGACTTCGCGAAAGGCTTCTTGATGGGAAAGCTGTAACTCTGTGAGATGAATTAACAGAACACAAAGCAGTTTCTCAGACAGCTTCTATCCAGTTTTTAACGGAAGATATTTCCTTTTTCACCTTAACCCTCTATGGGCTTCCAAATATCACTTTGCAAATTCCACAATAAGTGTCTTAGCGAAACACTTCCTGAGGGAAAAGCAGTAATTGTGAGATGAAGTAACCGAACACACAGCAGTTTCTCAGAAAGCTTCTTTCCAGTTTTAAAGGGAAGATTTTAATTTTTCACCATAGCCCTCTATGGACTTCCAAATATCGCATTGGAAATTCCACAAGAACAGACCTAGCGAAAGGCTTCTTGAAGGGAAAGCTGAAACTCTGTGAGATGAATTAACAGAAAACAAAGCAGTTCCTCAGAAAGCTTCTTTCCAGTTTTTAACTGAAGATTTTTCCTTTTTCACTATATCCCTCTATGTGCTTCCAAATATCACTTGGCAAATTCCACAAGAACAGTCTTAGCGAAAGGCTTCTGGATGGGAACGCAGTACATCTGTGAGATGAATTAACAGAACACAAAGCACTTTCTCAGAAAGCTTCTTTCCAGTTTTTAACGGAAGATATTTACTTTTTCACCATAGAACTCTAAGGGCTTCCAAATATCACTTTGCAAATTCTACAAGAACAGTGTTACCGAAAGGCTTCCCGAGGGGAAAGCTGTAACACTCTGAGATGAAGTAACAGAACACAGAGCAGTTTCTCAGAAAGCTTCTTTCCACTTTTTAACAGAAGATATTTCCTTTTTCACCATAGCACTCTAAGAGCTTCCAAATATCACTTTGCAAATTCCACAATAACAGACATAGCGAAAAGGCTTCTTGAAGGGAAAGTTGTAACTCTGTGAGATGAATTAACAGAACACGAAGCAGTTTCTCCGAAAGCTTCTTTCCAGTTTTTAACGGAAGATATTTCCTTTTTAACCATAGTCCTCTATGGGCTTCCAAATATCACTGTGCAAATTCCACAAAAACAGACTTAGCGAAAGGCTTCTTTAAGGGAAAGCTGTAACTCTCTGAGATGAATTAACAGAACACAAAGCAGTTTCTCAGAAAGCTTCTTTCCAGTTTTAACGGAAGATATTTCCTTTTTCACCATAGTCCTCTATGGGCTTCCAAATATCACTGTGCAAATTCCACAAAAACAGACTTAGTGAAAGGCTTCTTGAAGGGAATGCTGTAACTCTGTGAGATGAATTAACAGAACACAAAGCAGTTTCTCAGAAAGCTTCTTTCCAGTTTTTAACGGAAGTTATTTCCTTTTTCACCATAGCCTTCTATGGGTTTCCAAATATCACGTTGCAAATTTCAAAAAAACAATCTTAGCGAAAGGCTTCTTGAGGGGAAAGCTGTAACTCTGTGAGATCAATTAGCAGAACACAAAGCATTTTCTCAGAAAGCTTCTTTCCAGTTTTTAACGGAAATTATTTCCTTTTTCACCATAGCACTCTATGGGCTTCCAAATATCACATTGCAAATTCCACAAGAATAGACTTAGCAAAAGGCTTCTTGAAGGGAAAGCTGTATCTCTGTGAGATGAGGTAACAGAACACAAAGCAGTTTCTCACTAAGCTTCTATCCAGTTTTTAACGGAAGATATTTCCTTTTTCACCGTAGCCCTCTATGAACTTACAAATATCACTTTGCAAATTCCACAAGAACAGTCTTTGGGAAAGGCTTCTTGAGAGGAATGTAGTCACTCTGTGAGATGAGTAAAGAGAACAAAAAGCAGTTTCTCAGAAAGCTTCTTACCAGTTTTTAACGGAAGATATTTCCTTTTTCACCCTTAACCCTCTATGGGCTTCCAAATATCACTTTGCAAATTACACAGGAACAATCTTAGCGAAAGGATTCTTGAGGGGAAAGTAGTAACTGTGAGATGAATTGACCGAAAACAAAGCAGTTTTCCAGAAAGCTTCTTTCCAATTTTTAAGGGAAGATTTTCCTTTTTCACCATAGCCCTCTGTGGGCTTCTAAATATCACTTTGCAAATTCCACAAGAACAGTCTTAGCGAAAGGCTTCTTGAAGTTTGAAAGCTGTAACTCTGTGAGATGAATTAACAGAACACAAAGCAGTTTCTCACAAAGCTTCCTTTCAGTTTTTAACGGAAGATATATCCTTTTTTACCATATCCCTCTATGGGCTCGAAATATCACTTTGCAAATTCCACAAGAACAATCTTAGCGAAAAGCTTCTTGTGGGGAACGCAGTAACTCTGTTAGATGAATTAACAGAACACAAATCAGTTTCTCAGAAAGCTTCTTTCCAGTTTTTAAAGGAAGATATTTCCTTTTTCACCATAGCCCTCTAAGGGTTTCCAAATATCACTTTGTAAATTCCACAAGAACAGTCTTAGCGATAGTCTTCTTGATGGGAAAGAAGTAACACTGTGAGATGAATTAACCGAACATAGAGCAGTATCTCAGTAAGCTTCTTTACAGTTTTTAACAGAGGATATTTCCTTTTTTACCATATCGCTCTATGGGCTTCCAAATATCACTCTTAAAATTCCACAAGAAGAGTCTTAGCAAAAGGATTGTTGAAGGGAAAGCTGTAACTCTGTGAGATGAATTAACAGAACACAGAGCAGTGTCTCATAAAGCTTCTTTCCAGTTTTTAACGGAAGATAATTCCTTTTTCACTGTAGCCCTCTACAGATTTCCAAATATAACTGTGCAAATTCCACAAGAACAGTCTTCGCGAAAGGCTTCTTGAGGGGAAAACTGTAACACTGTGACATGAATTAACAGAACACAAAGCAGTTTCTCAGACAGCTTCTTGCCAGTTTTTAACGGAAGATATTACCTTTTTCACCTTAACCCTCTATGGGCTTCCAAATATCACTTTGCAAATTCCACAATAAGTGTCTTAGCGAAAGGCTTTTTGAGGGAAAAGCAGTAATTGTGAGATGAATTAATCGAACACAAAGCAGTTTCTCAGAAAGCTTCTATCCAGTTTTTAAGGGAAGGTTTTCCTTTTTCACCATAGCCCTCTATGGGCTTCCAAATATCGCATTGCAAATTCCACAAGTACAGACTTAGCGAAAGGCTTCTTGAAGGGAAAGCTGTAACACTGTGACATGAATTAACAGAACACAAAGCAGTTCCTCAGTAAGCTTCTTTCCAGTTTTTAACTGAAGATATTTCCTTTTTCACTATATCCCTCTATGTGCTTCCAAATATCACTTTGCAAATTCCACTAGAACAGTCTTAGCGAAAGGCTTCTTGAGGGGAACGCAGTAAATCTGTGAGATGAATTAACAGAACACAAAGCACTTTCTCAGAAAGCTTCTTTCCAGTTTTTTACGGAAGATATTTACTTTTTCACCATAGCCCTCTATGGGCTTCAAAATATCACTTTGCAAATTCCACAAGAACAGACTTAGCGAAAGGCTTCTTGAAGGGAATGCTGTAACTCTGTGAGATGAAGTAACAGAACACAATGCAGTTTCTCAGAAAGCTTCTTTCCAGTTTTAACGGAAGATATTTCCTTTTTCACCGTAGTCTTCTATGGGCTTCCAAATATCACTGTGCAAACTCCACAAAAACAGACTTAGCGACAGGCTTCTTGAAGGGAATGCTGTAACTCTGTGAGATGAATTAACAGAACGCAAAGCAGTTTCTCAGAAAGCTTCTTTCCAGTTTTTAATGGAAGATATTTTCTTTTTCACCATAGCCCTCTATGGGCTTCCAAATATCACTTTGCAAAATCCACAAGAAGAGTCTTAGAGAATGGCTTCTTGCTGGGAAAGTAGTAACTCTGTGAGATGAATTAACAGAACAGAGAGCAGTTTCTCAGAGAGCTTCTTTCCAGTTTTTAACGGAAGATAATTCCTTTTTCACTATAGCCCTCTATGGGCTTCAAAATATCGCTTGGCTAATTCCACAAGAACAGTCTTAGCGAAAGACTTCTTTAGGAAAAGCTGTAAGTCCGTGAGATGAACTAAGAGAACACAAAGAAGTTTCTCAGAAAGCTTCTTTACAGTTTTTAACTGTAGATATTTCCTTTTTCACCTTAACCCTCTAAGGGCTTCCAAATATCACTTTGCAAATTGCATAAGAACAGTGTTAGCGAAAGGCTTTTTGAGGAGAAAGCAGTAACTGTGTGATGAATTAACCGAACACAAAGCAGTTTCTCAGAAAGCTTCTTTTCAGTTTTTAAGGGAAGATTTTCCTTTTTCACCATTACCCTCTGTGGGCTTCCAAATATCACTTTTCAAATTCCACAAGAATAGTCTTCGTGAAAGGCTTCTCGAGGGGAAGGCAGTAACTCTGTGAGATGAATTAACAGAACACAAAGGAGATTCTCTGAAATCTTCTTTCCAGTTTTTAACGGAAGATAATTCCTTTTTCACCATAGCCCCCTATGGGCTTCCAAATATCACTTTCTAAAATCCACAAAAACAGACTTAGCAAAAGGCTTCTTTAAGGGAAAGCTGTAACTCTGTGAGATGAATTAACAGAAAACAAAGGAGTTTCTCAGAAAGCTTCTTTCCCGTTTTTAATGGAAGGTATTTCCTTTTTCACCATAGTCCTCTATAGGCTTCCAATATCACTGTGCAAATTCCACAGAAGCAGACTTAGGAAAGGCTTCTTGAAGGGAATGCTGTAACTCCGTTAGATGAGTTAACAGAACACAAAGCAGTTTCTCAGAGAGCTTCTTTCCAGTTTTTAGCGGAAGATATATCCTTTTTTACCAAAACCCTCTATGGGCTTCCAAATATCACTTTGCAAATTCCAGAAGAACAGTCTTAGCGAAAGGCTTCTTGAGGGGAAGGCAGTAACTCTGTGAGATGAATTAACAGAAAACAAAGCAGTTTCTCAGAAAGATTCTTTCCAGTTTTTAAAGGAAGATATTTCCTTTTTCACCATAACCCTCTATCGGCTTCGAAATATCACTTTGCAAATGCCACAAGAACAGTCTTAGCCAAAGGCTTTTTAATGGGAAAGCAGTAACTCCGTGAGATGAATTAACAGAACAATGAGCAGCTTCTCAGAAAGCTTCTTTCCAGTTTTTAACGGAAGATATTTCATTTTTCACCATAGCCCTCTAGGGGCTTCCATATAACACTTTGGAAATTCCACAGGAAGAGTGTGAGCGAAAGGCTTCTTGAAGGGAAAGCTGTAACTCTGTGAGATGAATTAAGAGAACGCAAAGCAGTTTCTCAGAAAGCTTCTTTCCAGTTTTTAACTGAAGATATTTCCTTTTCCACCATAGCCCTCTATGGGCTTCCAATTATCACCTTGCAAATTCCACAAGAACAGTCTTAGCGAAAGGATTCTTGCAGGGAAAGCTGTAAGTCTGTGAGATGAAATAACAGACACAAAGCAGTTTCTCGGAAAGCTTCTTTTCGGTTTTTATCTTAGGATACTTCCATTTTCACTATAGCCCTCTATGGGCTTCCAAATATCCCTTTTCGAATTCCACAAGAACAGTCTTAGCGATAGGCTTCTTGAGGAGAAAGTTGTAACTCTGTGAGATGAATTAACAGAACACAAAGAAGTTTCTCTTAAAGCTTCTTTCCAGTTTGTAACAGAAGATATTTCTCTTTTCACCACAGTCCTCTGTGGGCTTCCAAATATCAATTTGCAAATCACACAAGAACAGTCTTAGCGAAAGGATTCTTGAGGGGAAAGCTGTAACTCAGTGAGATTAATTAACAGAACACAAAGCAGTTTCTCAGAAGGCTTCTTTACTGTTTTTAACGGAAGATATTTCCTTTTTCACCATAGCCCTCTATGGTCTCCCAAATATAACATTGCAAATTTCACAAGAACTGTCTCAGTCAACGGCCTCTTGAGGGGAAAGCTGTAACTCTGTGAGATGAACTAACAGAACACAAAGCAGTTTCTCAGACAGGTTCTTTTCGGTGTTTATCTTAGGATATTGCCATTTGCATCGTAGTACTCTATGGGCTTCGAAATATCTCTTTGCAAATTCCACAAGAATAGACTTAGTGATAGGTTTCTTGAGGGGAAAGCTGTAACTCTGTTAGATGAATTAGCAGAACACAAAGCAGTTTCTCAGAAAGCTTCTTTCAAGTAGTTAACTGAAGATATTTCCATTTTCACCATAGACCTTACGAGCTTCCAAATATCGCTTAGCAATTTCCACAAGAACAGCGTTAGCGAAAGGCGTCTTGAGGGGAACGCTGTAACTCTGAGATGAATTAACAGAACACCAAGCAGTTTCTCAGAAAGATTCTTTCCAGTTTTTAACTGAAGATGTTTCCTTTTACACAATAGCCCCCTATGGGCTTCCAAATATCACTTTGCAAATTTCACAAGAACAGTCTTAGCGAAAGTCTTCTTGAGGGGAAAGCTGTATCTCTGTGAGGTGAATTAACAGAACACAAAGCAGTCTCTCAGAAAGCTTCTTTAGAGTTGTTAACGGAAGATTGTTCCTTTTCAACCATAGCCCTCTAAGGATTTCCAAATATCACCTTGCAAATTCCACAAGAACTGTCTTAGCGAATGGTTTCTTGAGGAGAAAGCTGTAACTCTGTGAGATGAATTAACAGACCACAAAGGAGTTTTTCAGAAAGATTCTTTCCAGTGTTTAACGGAAAATATTTCCTTTTTCACCATATCCCTCTACGGGCTTCCAAATATCTCTTTGTAAATTGCACAAGAACAGTCCTAGCGAAAGGCTTCTTGAGGGGAAAGCCGTAACTCTGTGAGATGAAGTAACAGAATACAAAGCAGTTTCTCAGAAAGCTTCTTTCCAGTTTTTAACTGAGGATATTTCCTTTTTCACCGTAGCCCGCTTTAGGCTTAAAAGATGACTTTGCAAATTCCACAAGAACAGCCTTAGGGAAAGGTACTTGAGGGGCAGGCTGTAAATTTGTGAGTTAACTAACAGAATACAAAGCAGTTTCTCAGAAAGCTTCTTTACTGTTTTTGCCTTAGGATACTTCCATTTTCACCGTAGCCGTCTAAGGGTTTCGAAATATCACTTTGCAAATTCCACAAGAACAGTCTTAGAGAAAGGCTTCTTGAGGGGAAAGCTGCAAATCTGTGAGATGAATTAACAAAACACAAAGAAGTTTCCCAGAAAGCTTCATTTCAGTTTTTATCTTAGGATATTTCCTTTTTCACCATAGCTCTCTATGGGCTTCCAAATATCACTTTGCAAATTCCACGAGAACAGTCTTAGCGAAAGGCTTCTTGAAGGGAAACCTGTAAGTATGTGGAATGAATTAACAGAACACAAAGCAGTTTCTCAGAAACCTTCTTTCCAGTTTTTAACTGAAGATATTTCCTTTTTCACCGTAACCCTCTATGGGCTTCGAAATATCACTTTGCAAATTCCACAAGAACAGTCTTAGAGAAAGGCTTCTTGAGGGGAAAGCTGTAAGTCTGTGAGATTAATTAACAGAACAGAAAGTAGATTCTCAGGAAGTTTTTTTTCAGTTTTTGTTTTAGGATCTTTCCTTTTCCACCATAGACCTCTAGGGACTTCCAAATATCACTTTCCAAATTCCACAAGAGCAGTCTTAGCAAAAGACTTCTTGAGGGGAAAGCTGTAACTCTGTGAGTTGAATTAAGAGAACACAAAGCAGTTTCTCAGAAAGCTTCTTTCCAATTTTTAACAGAAGATATTTCCTTTTTCAACATAGCACTCTATGGTCTCCCAAATATAACATTGCAAATTTCACAAGAACAGACTTAGTCAACGTCTTCTTGAGGGGAAAGCTTTAACTGTGTGAGATGAAATAACAGAACACTAAGCAGTTTCTCAGACAGCTTCTATCGGTTTTTATCTTAGGATATTGCCATTTTCAACATAGCCCTTAGGAGCTTCCCAATATCACTTAGTAAATTCCACAAGAACAGCCTTAGCGAAAGGCTTCTTGAGGCGAAAGCGGGAACTCTGTGTCATGAATTAACAGAACACAAAGCAGTTTCTCAGAAAGTTCTTTACAGTTTTTAACGGAAGATAGATCCTTTTTCAACATAGCCCTCTATGGATTCCAAATATCACATTTCAAATACCACAAGAACAGTCTTAGTGAATGGTTTCTTGTGGAGAAAGCTGTAACTCTGTGAGATGAATTAACAGACCACAGAGCAGTTTTTCAGAAAGATTCTCTCCAGTGTTTGACGGAAAATATTTCCTTTTTCACCATACCCCTCTATGGGCTTCCAAGTATCATTTTGCAAATTCCACAAGAACAGTCTTAGCGAAATGCCACTTGAGGGGAATGCTGTAACTCTGGGAGTTGAATTAACAGAACACAAAGCCGTTTGTCAGCAAGCTTCTTTCCAGTTTTTAACGGAAGATATTTCCTTTTTCACCGTAGCCCTCTGTAGGCATAAAAAATCACTTTGCAAATTCCACAAGAACAGCCTTAGCGAAAGGCTTCTTGAGGAGAAAGCTGTAACTCTGTGAGATCAATTATGAGAACACAAAGCAGTTTCTCAGAAAGCTTCTTTTCAGTTTTTATCTTAGGATATTTCCTTTTTCACCAGACCCCTCTATGGGCTTTCAAATATCACTTTGCAAGTTCCACAGAAACAGTCTTAATGAGAGTCTTCTTGAGGTAAAAGCTGTAACTCTGTGAGGTGAATTAACAGAACACAAGGCAGTTTCTCAGAAAGCTTCTTTCCAGTTTTTAACGGAAGATATTTCCTTTTTCACCATTGCTCTCTATAGGCTTCCAAATATCGCTTTGCAAATTCGACAAGAACAGTCTCAGCGAAGGGCTTCTTCAGGGGAAAGCTGTAGTTTGGTGAGATGTATTCACAGAACATACGGCAGTTTCTCAGGAGGCTTCTTTCCAGTATTTAACGGAAGATAATTCCTTTTTCACAATAGCCCTCTAAGGGCTTCCAAATATCACTTTGCAAATTTCAAAAGAACAGTCTTAGGGAACGGCTTCTTGAGGGGAAAGCTGTAACTCTCTGAGATGAACGAAGAGAACACAATGCAGTTTCTCAGAAAGCTTCTTTTCAGTTTTTTTCTTAGGATATTTCCGTTTTCGTCAAAGCCCTCTATGGGCTTCGAATATCACTTTGCAAATTCCAGAAGAACAGTCTCAGTGAACGGCTTCTTGAGGGGAAATGTGTAACTCTGTGAGATGAATTAACCGAAAACAAAGCAGTTTCTCAGAAAGCTTCTTTTCAGTTTTTATCTTAAGACATTTCCTTTTTCACGATAGCCCTCTATGGGCTTCCAAATAACACTTTGCAAATTAGACAAGAACAGTCTTAGCGAAAGGCCTCTTGAGGGGAAAGCTGTAACTCTCTGCGTTGAATTAACAGAACACAAAGCAATTGCTCAGAAAGCCTCTTTCCTATTTTTAACGGAAGATATTTCCTTTTTCACCATAGTCCTCTAGGGGCTTCCTAATATCACTTTGCAAATTCCACAAGAACAGTCTTGGCGAAAGGCTTCTTGAGGGGAAAGCTGTAACTCTGTGAGATGAATTAACAGAACACAAAGCAGTCTCTCAGAAAGCTTCTTTCCAGTTTTCAACTGATGATATTTTCTTTTTCACCATGACAAATTATGGGCTTCCAAATATCACTTTGCAAATTCCACAAGAACAGTCTTTGCCAAAGGCTTCTTGAGGGGAAAGGTCTAACACAGTGTGATGAATAAACAGAACACAAAGCAGTCTCTCAGAAAGTTTCTATCCCTTTTTTCACTGAAGATATTTCCTTTTTCACCATAGCCCTCTAGGGGCTTCCATATAACACTTTGGAAATTCCACAGGAAGAGTGGGAGCGAAAGGCTTCTTGAAGGGAAAGCTGTAACTCTGTGAGATGAATTAAGAGAACACAAAGCAGTTTCTCATAAAGCTTCTTTCCAGTTTTTAACGGAAAATATTTCCTTTTCCACGATAGCCCTCTATGGGCTTCCTAATATCACTTTCCAATTTTCACAAGAACAGTCTTAGTGAACGGCTTCTTGAGTGGAAAGCTGTAACTCTCAGAGATGAATTAACAGAACACAAGGCAAATTTCACAAGAACAGTCTTAGTGAACGGCTCCTTGAGGGGCAAGCTGTAACTCTGTTAGATGAACTAAGAGAACACAAAGTAGTTTCTCAGAAAGCTTCTCTTCTGTTTTTATCTTTAGATATTTCCTTTTCACCATAGCCCTCTATGGGCTTCTAAATATCACTTCCTAAATTGCACAAGAACAGTCTTAGCGAAAGGCTTCTTGTAGGGAAAGCTGTAACTCTGTGGGATGAATTAAAAGAACACAAAGCAGTTTCGCAGAAAGCTTCTATCCAGTTTTAAACTGAAGATATTTCCTTTTTCAACATAGCCCTCTATGGGCTTTCAAATATCACTTTGATAATTCCACAAGACCAGTCTTAGTGAAAGGATTCTTGAGGGGAAAGATGTAACTCTCTGAGATGAATTAACACAACAGAAAGCACTTTCTCAGAAAGCTTCCTTCCAGTTTTTAACGGAAGATATTTCCTTTTTCACCATAGCCCTGCATGGGCTTCCAAATATCACATTGCAAATTCCAAAAGAACTGTCTTAGGGAAAGGCTTCTTGAGGGGAAAGCTGTAACTGTGTGAGACGAATTAACAGAACACAGAGCAGTTTCTCAGAAAGCCTCTTTCCAGTTTTTAACGGAAGATATTTCCTTTTCACCATAGCCCTCTATGGGCTTCCAAATATCACTTTGCAAACTCCACAAGAACAGTCTTAGCGAACGGCTACCTGAAGGGAAAGTGGTAACTCTGTGAGATGAGTTGACAGAGCACCAAGCAGTTTCTCAGAAAGCCTCTTTCCAGTTTTTATCGGAAGTTATTTCCTTTTTTACCATACCCCCTATGGGCCTCCAAATATCACTTTGCAAATTCCACAAGAACAGTCTCAGCCAAAGGCTTCTTGAGGGGAAAGCTGTAACTGTGTGAGATGAATTAACAGAACACAAAGCAGTTTCTCAGAAAACTTCTTTCCAGTTTTTAACGGAAGATGTTTCCTTTTTAACCGTAGCCCTCTATGGGCTTCCAAATATCACTTTGCAAATGCCACGAGAACAGTCTTAGAGAAAGGCTTCTTGAGGGGAAAGCTGTAAGTCTGTGAGATGAATTAACAGAACACAATGTAGTTTTTCATAAAGCTTCTTTTCAGTATTATCTTAGGATATTTCCTTTTTCACCATAGCCCTCTAAGGGATTCTAATTATCACTTTCCAATTTCCACAAAAACAGTCTAAGCGAAAGGCTTCTTGAGGGGAAAGGTGTAACTCTGTGAGTTGAATTATCAGAACACAAAGCAGTTGGTCAGAAAGCCTCTTTCCTGTTTTTAACGGAAGATATTTCCTTTTGCACCATAGCCCTCTATGATCTTCCAAATATCACATTGCAAATTCCACAAGAACAGTCTTAGCGAAAGGCCTCCTGAGGGGAAAGCTGTAACCCTGAGAGATGAATTTACAGAACACAAAGCAGTTTCTCAGAAAGCTTCTTTTCGATTTTTAACTGAAGATATTTCCTTTTTCGCCATAGACCTCTATGGCCTTCCAAACATCACTTTGCAAATTCCACAAGAACAGTATTAGCGAAAGGCTTCTTCAGGGGAATGCTGTAACTCTGTGAGATGAATTTACAGAACACAAAGCAGTTTCTTAGAAAACTTCTTTAGAATTTTTAACGGAAGATAATTCCTTTTTCACCATAGCCCTCTATGGACTTCAAAATATCACTTTGCAAATTCCACAAGAACAGTCTTAGAGAAAGGCTTCTTGAGGAGAAAGCTGTAAGTCTGTGAGATTAATTAACAGAACAGAAAGTAGATTCTCAGAAAGTTTTTTTTTCAGTTTTTGTTTTAGGATCTTTCCTTTTCCACCATAGACCTCTAGGGACTTCCAAATATCACTTTCCAAATTCCACAAGAGCAGGCTTAGCAAAAGACTTCTTGAGGGGAAAGCTGTAACTCTGTGAGATGAATTAACAGAACACAAAGCAGTTTCTCCGAAAGCTTCTTTCCTGTTTTTAATGGAAGATATTTCCTTTTTCACCATAGCTCTCTAAGGGCTTCCAAATTTCACTTTGCAAATTCCACAAGAACCGTCTTAGCGAAAGGCTTCTTGAGGGGAAAGCTGTAACTCTGTGAGATGAATTAACAGAACACAAAGCAGTTTCTCAGGAAGCTTCTTGCCAGGTTTTACTCAAGATGTTTCATTTTTCACCATAGACGTCTATGAGCTTTCAAATATCACTTTGCAATTTCCACAAGAACAGTATTAGAGAAAGGCTTCTTGAGGGGAAAGCTGTAATCAGAAAGCTTTTTCCGAGTTTTTAACAGAACATATTTCCTTTTTCACCATAGCCCTCCATGGGCCTCCAAATATCACATTGCAAATTCCACAAGAACAGTCTTAGCGAAAGACTTCTTGAGGGGAAAGCTGTAAGTCTGCGAGATGAATTAACTGAACACAAAGCAGTTTCTCAGAAAGCTTCTTTTCAGTTTTTATCTCAGGATATTTCCTTTTTCACCCTAGCCCTCTATGGGCTTCTAAATATCACTTTCCAAATTCCAGAAGAACAGTCTTAGCGAAAGGCTTCTTGAGTGGAAAGCTGTAACTCTGTGAGATGAATTAACAGAACACAAAGCAATTTCTCAGAAAGCTTCTTTCCAGTTTTTAACTGAAGATATTTCCTTTATCACCACAGCCCTATAAGGACGTCCAAATATCACTTTGCAAATTGCACAAGAAGAGAATTAGCGAAAGACTTCTTGAGGGGAAAGATGTAACTCTGTGAGATGAATTAACAGAAAACAAAGCCGTTTCTCAGAAAGCTTCTTTTCAGTTTTTATCTTAGGATATTTCCTTTTACACCATAGACCTCTATGGGCTTCCAAATATCACTTTGCAAATTCCACAAAACAGTCTTAGCGAAAGGCTTCTTGAGTGGAAAGCTGTAACTCTGTGAGATGAATTAACAGAACACAAAGCAGTTTCTCAGAAAGCCTCTTTCCAGTGTTTATCGGAGGTTATATCCTTTTTCACCTTAGCCCCCTATGGGCTTCCAAGTACCACTTTTCAAATTCCACAAGAACAGTCTCAGCGAAAGGCTTCATGAGGGGAAAGCTGTACGTCTGTGAAATGAATTAACAGAACACAATGTAGTTTTTCAGAAAGCTTCTTTTCAGTTTTTTCTTAGGATATTTCCTTTTTCACCATTGCCCTCTATGGGCTTCAAATATCACTTTGCAAATTCCACAAAAACAGTCATAGCGAAAGGATTCTTGAGGGGAAAGCTGTAACTCTCTGAGTTGAATTAACAGAACACAAAGCAATTGCTCAGAAAGCCTCTTTCCTATTTTTAACGGAAGATATTTCCTTTTTCACCATAGTCCTCTAGGGGCTTCCTAATATCACTTTGCAAATTCCACAAGAACAGTCTTGGCGAAAGGCTTCTTGAGGGGAAAGCTGTAACTCTGTGAGATGAATTAACAGAACACAAAGCAGTTTCTCAGAAAGATTCTTTCCAGTTTTTAACTGAAAATATTTCCTTTATCACCATGCCCTATAAGGACGTCCAAATATCACTTTGCAAATTGCACAAGAAGAGAATTAGCGAAAGACTTCTTGAGGGGAAAGATGTAACTCTGTGCGATGAATTAACAGAAAACAAAGCCGTTTCTCAGAAAGCTTCTTTCCTGTTTTTAACAGAAGATGTTCCATTTTTCACCATAGCCCTCTATGGGCTTCCAAATATCACTTTGCAAATTCCACAAGAACAGTCTTAGCGACAGGCTTCTTGAGGGGAAAGCTGTAACTCTCTGAGATCAATTAACAAAAAAAAAAAAAAAAAAAAAAAAAAAAGCAGTTTCTCAGAAATCTTCTTTCAAGTTTTTAACGGAAGATATTTCATTTTTCACCATAGCCCTCTATCGGTTTCCAAATATCACATTTCAAGTTCCACAAGAACAGTCTTAGCGAAAGGCTTTTATAGGAGAAAGCTTAAATCTGTAAGATGAATTAACAGACTCAAAACTGTTTTTCAGAAAGCTTCTTTCACCTTTTTCTCGGAAGATATTTCCTTTTTCACCATAGCCCTCTATGGGCTTCCAAATATCACTTTGTAAATATCACAAGAACAGTCTTACTGAACGGCTTCTTGAGAGTAAAGCTGTAACTCTGTGAGATGAACTAACAGAACACAAAGCACTTTCTCAGAAAGCTTCTTTCCAGTTTTTAAAGGAAGAAATTTCCTTTTCCACCATACCACTCTATGGGCTTCTGAATATCACTTTGCAAATTCCACAAGAACAGTCTTAGAGAAAGGCTTCTTGAAGGGAAAGCTGTAACACTGTGAGATGAATTAACAGAACCCACAGCAGTTTCTCAGAAATTTTCTTTCCAGTTTTTAACGGAAGATATTTCCTTTTTCAGCATAGCCCTCTTTGGGCTTCCAAATATCACTTTGCAAATTCCACAAGAACAGTCTTAGGGAAAGCCTTCTTGAGGGGAAAGCTGTAACTCTGTGAGATGAATTAATAGAACACAAAGCAGTTTCTCAGAAAGCTTCTTTCCAGTTTATATCGGAAGATATTTCCTTTTTCACCGTATCCCTCTATGGGCTTCCAAATATCACTTTGCAAATTCCACAAGAACAGTCTTAGTGAAGGGCTTCTTGAGAAAGGCTTTTTAGGGGAAAGCTGTAACTCTGTGAGTTGAATTAACAGAACACAAAGCAGTTTATCAGAAAGCTTTTTTCCAGATTTTATCGTAAGATATATCCTTTTTCACCATATCCCTCTATGGGCTTCCAAATATCACTTTGCAACTTCCACAAGAAAAGTCCTAACGAAAGGCTTCTTCAGGGGAAAGCTGTAGCTCTGTGAGATTAATTAACAGACAACAAAGCAGTTACTCAGAAAGCTTCTTTCCAGTTTTTAACGGAAGAGATTTCCCTCTTCACCATATCCCTCTATGGGCTTGGAAATATCACTTTGCAAATTCCACAAGAACAGTCTTAGTGAACGGCTTCTTGAGGGGTAAGCTATAACTCTGTGAGATGAATTAAGAGAACACAGTGCAGTTTTTCACAAAGCATCTTTTCAGATTTTATGTTAAGATATTTTCTTTTTAACCATAGCTCTCTAAGGGCTTCCAAATATCACTTTGAATCTTCCACAAGAACAGTCTTAGGGGAAGGCTTCTTGAAGGGAATGCTGTAACACTGTGAGATGAATTAACAGAACACAAAGCAGTTTCTCAGAAAGCTACTTTTCAGTTTTTATCTTAGGATATTTCCTTTTTCTCCATAGCCCTCTATGGGCTTCCAAATATCAGTTTGCAAATTTCACAAAAACTCTATTAGTGAACGGCTTCCAGAGGGGAAAGTTGTAACTCTGTGAGATGAACTAACAGAACACAAAGAAATTTCCCAGAAAGCTTCTTTTCAGTTTTTATCTTAGCATAATTCCATTTTCAGCTTTGACCTCTATGGGTTTCCAAATAACATTTTGCATATTCCACGAGAACAGTCTTACAGAAAGGCTTCTTGAGGGGAAAGCTGTAACTCTGTGAGATGAATTAACAGAAGACAAAGCAGTTTCTCAGAAAGCTTCTTTCTGTATTTATCTTAGGATATTTCCATTTGCACCATAGCTCTCTATGGGCTTCCAAATATCACTTTGCCAATTCCAAAAGAACAGTCTTTGCGAAAGGCTTCTTTAACGGAAAGCTGTAAACCTCTGAGATGAGTTAACAGAACAGAAAGCAGTTCCTCAGAAAGCTTCTTTTCAGTTTTTATCTTAGGATATTTCCTTTTCACCATAGTGCTCCAAGGGCTTCCAAATATCACCTCGCAAATTCCACAAGAACAGTCTTAGTGAAAGGTTTCTTGAGGGGAAAGCTGTAACTCTGTGAGATGAATTAACAGAACACAAAGCGTTTTCTCAGAAGACTTCTTTCCAGTTTCTAACTGAAGATATTTCCTTATTCACCATAGTCCTCTAGGGGCTTCCTAATATCACTTTGCAAATTCCACAAGAACAGTCTTGGCGAAAGGCTTCTTGAGGTGAAAGCTGTAACTCTGTGACATGAATTAACAGAACACAAAGCAGTCTCTCAGAAAGCTTCTTTCCAGTTTTCAACTGATGATATTTTCTTTTTCACCATGGCAAATTATGGGTTTCCAAATATCACTTTGCAAATTCCACAAGAACAGTCTTTGCCAAAGGCTTCTTGAGGGGAAATGTCTAACACAGTGTGATGAATAAACAGAACACAAAGCAGTCTCTCAGAAAGTTTCTATCCCTTTTTTCACTGAAGATATTTCCTTTTTCACCATAGCCCTCTAGGGGCTTCCATATAACACTTTGGAAATTCCACAGGAAGAGTGGGAGCGAAAGGCTTCTTGAAGGGAAAGCTGTAACTCTGTGAGATGAATTAAGAGAACACAAAGCAGTTTCTCATAAAGCTTCTTTCCAGTTTTTAACGGAAAATATTTCCTTTTCCACAATAGCCCTCTATGGGCTTCCTAATATCACTTTCCAATTTTCGCAAGAACAGTCTTAGTGAACGGCTTCTTGAGTGGAAAGCTGTAACTCTCAGAGATGAATTAACAGAACACAAGGCAAATTTCACAAGAACAGTCTTAGTGAACGGCTTCTTGAGGGGCAAGCTGTAACTCTGTTAGATGAACTAAGAGAACACAAAGTAGTTTCTCAGAAAGCTTCTCTTCTGTTTTTATCTTAAGATATTTCCTTTTCACCATAGCCCTCTATGGGCTTCTAAATATCACTTCCTAAATTGCACAAGAACAGTCTTAGCGAAAGGCTTCTTGTAGGGAAAGCTGTAACTCTGTGGGATGAATTAAAAGAACACAAAGCAGTTTTGCAGAAAGCTTCTATCGAGTTTTAAACTGAAGATATATCCTTTTTCAACATAGCCCTCTATGGGCTTTCAAATATCACTTTGATAATTCCACAAGACCAGTCTTAGCGAAAGGATTCTTGAGGGGAAAGATGTAACTCTGTGAGGTGAATTAACAGAACAGAAAGCACTTTCTCAGAAAGCTTCTTTCCAGTTTTTAACGGAAGATATTTCCTTTTTCACCATAGCCCTGCATGGGCTTCCAAATATCACATTGCAAATTCCAAAAGAACTGTCTTAGGGAAAGGCTTCCTGAGGGGAAAGCTGTAACTGTGTGAGACGAATTAACAGAACACAAAGCAGTTTCTCAGAAAGCCTCTTTCCAGTTTTTAACGGAAGATATTTCCTTTTCACCATAGCCCTCTATGGGCTTCCAAATATCACTTTGCAAACTCCACAAGAACAGTCTTAGCGAACGGCTACCTGAAGGGAAAGTGGTAACTCTGTGAGATGAGTTGACAGAGCACCAAGCAGTTTCTCAGAAAGCCTCTTTCCAGTTTTTATCGGAAGTTATTTCCTTTTTTACCATACCCCCTATGGGCCTCCAAATATCACTTTGCAAATTCCACAAGAACAGTCTCAGCCAAAGGCTTCTTGAGGGGAAAGCTGTAACTGTGTGAGATGAATTAACAGAACACAAAGCAGTTTCTCAGAAAACTTCTTTCCAGTTTTTAACGGAAGATGTTTCCTTTTTAACCGTAGCCCTCTATGGGCTTCCAAATATCACTTTGCAAATGCCACGAGAACAGTCTTAGAGAAAGGCTTCTTGAGGGGAAAGCTGTAAGTCTGTGAGATGAATTAACAGAACACAATGTAGTTTTTCATAAAGCTTCTTTTCAGTATTATCTTAGGATATTTCCTTTTTCACCATAGCCCTCTAAGGGATTCTAAGTATCACTTTCCAATTTCCACAAAAACAGTCTAAGCGAAAGGCTTCTTGAGGGGAAAGGTGTAACTCTGTGAGTTGAATTATCAGAACACAAAGCAGTTGGTCAGAAAGCCTCTTTCCTGTTTTTAACGGAAGATATTTCCTTTTGCACCATAGCCCTCTATGATCTTCCAAATATCACATTGCAAATTCCACAAGAACAGTCTTAGCGAAAGGCCTCCTGAGGGGAAAGCTGTAACCCTGAGAGATGAATTTACAGAACACAAAGCAGTTTCTCAGAAAGCTTCTTTTCGATTTTTAACTGAAGATATTTCCTTTTTCGCCATAGACCTCTATGGCCTTCCAAATATCACTTTGCAAATTCCACAAGAACAGTATTAGCGAAAGGCTTCTTCAGGGGAATGCTGTAACTCTGTGAGATGAATTTACAGAACACAAAGCAGTTTCTTAGAAAACTTCTTTAGAATTTTTAACGGAAGATAATTCCTTTTTCACCATAGCCCTCTATGGACTTCAAAATATCACTTTGCAAATTCCACAAGAACAGTCTTAGAGAAAGGCTTCTTGAGGAGAAAGCTGTAAGTCTGTGAGATTAATTAACAGAACAGAAAGTAGATTCTCAGAAAGTTTTTTTTTCAGTTTTTGTTTTAGGATCTTTCCTTTTCCACCATAGACCTCTAGGGACTTCCAAATATCACTTTCCAAATTCCACAAGAGCAGGCTTAGCAAAAGACTTCTTGAGGGGAAAGCTGTAACTCTGTGAGATGAATTAACAGAACACAAAGCAGTTTCTCCGAAAGCTTCTTTCCTGTTTTTAATGGAAGATATTTCCTTTTTCACCATAGCTCTCTAAGGGCTTCCAAATTTCACTTTGCAAATTCCACAAGAACCGTCTTAGCGAAAGGCTTCTTGAGGGGAAAGCTGTAACTCTGTGAGATGAATTAACAGAACACAAAGCAGTTTCTCAGGAAGCTTCTTGCCAGGTTTTACTCAAGATGTTTCATTTTTCACCATAGACGTCTATGAGCTTTCAAATATCACTTTGCAATTTCCACAAGAACAGTATTAGAGAAAGGCTTCTTGAGGGGAAAGCTGTAATCAGAAAGCTTTTTCCGAGTTTTTAACAGAACATATTTCCTTTTTCACCATAGCCCTCCATGGGCCTCCAAATATCACATTGCAAATTCCACAAGAACAGTCTTAGCGAAAGACTTCTTGAGGGGAAAGCTGTAAGTCTGCGAGATGAATTAACTGAACACAAAGCAGTTTCTCAGAAAGCTTCTTTTCAGTTTTTATCTCAGGATATTTCCTTTTTCACCCTAGCCCTCTATGGGCTTCTAAATATCACTTTCCAAATTCCAGAAGAACAGTCTTAGCGAAAGGCTTCTTGAGTGGAAAGCTGTAACTCTGTGAGATGAATTAACAGAACACAAAGCAATTTCTCAGAAAGCTTCTTTCCAGTTTTTAACTGAAGATATTTCCTTTATCACCACAGCCCTATAAGGACGTCCAAATATCACTTTGCAAATTGCACAAGAAGAGAATTAGCGAAAGACTTCTTGAGGGGAAAGATGTAACTCTGTGAGATGAATTAACAGAAAACAAAGCCGTTTCTCAGAAAGCTTCTTTTCAGTTTTTATCTTAGGATATTTCCTTTTACACCATAGACCTCTATGGGCTTCCAAATATCACTTTGCAAATTCCACAAAACAGTCTTAGCGAAAGGCTTCTTGAGTGGAAAGCTGTAACTCTGTGAGATGAATTAACAGAACACAAAGCAGTTTCTCAGAAAGCCTCTTTCCAGTGTTTATCGGAGGTTATATCCTTTTTCACCTTAGCCCCCTATGGGCTTCCAAGTACCACTTTTCAAATTCCACAAGAACAGTCTCAGCGAAAGGCTTCATGAGGGGAAAGCTGTACGTCTGTGAAATGAATTAACAGAACACAATGTAGTTTTTCAGAAAGCTTCTTTTCAGTTTTTTCTTAGGATATTTCCTTTTTCACCATTGCCCTCTATGGGCTTCAAATATCACTTTGCAAATTCCACAAAAACAGTCATAGCGAAAGGATTCTTGAGGGGAAAGCTGTAACTCTCTGAGTTGAATTAACAGAACACAAAGCAATTGCTCAGAAAGCCTCTTTCCTATTTTTAACGGAAGATATTTCCTTTTTCACCATAGTCCTCTAGGGGCTTCCTAATATCACTTTGCAAATTCCACAAGAACAGTCTTGGCGAAAGGCTTCTTGAGGGGAAAGCTGTAACTCTGTGAGATGAATTAACAGAACACAAAGCAGTTTCTCAGAAAGATTCTTTCCAGTTTTTAACTGAAAATATTTCCTTTATCACCATGCCCTATAAGGACGTCCAAATATCACTTTGCAAATTGCACAAGAAGAGAATTAGCGAAAGACTTCTTGAGGGGAAAGATGTAACTCTGTGCGATGAATTAACAGAAAACAAAGCCGTTTCTCAGAAAGCTTCTTTCCTGTTTTTAACAGAAGATGTTCCATTTTTCACCATAGCCCTCTATGGGCTTCCAAATATCACTTTGCAAATTCCACAAGAACAGTCTTAGCGACAGGCTTCTTGAGGGGAAAGCTGTAACTCTCTGAGATCAATTAACAAAAAAAAAAAAAAAAAAAAAAAAAAAAAGCAGTTTCTCAGAAATCTTCTTTCAAGTTTTTAACGGAAGATATTTCATTTTTCACCATAGCCCTCTATCGGTTTCCAAATATCACATTTCAAGTTCCACAAGAACAGTCTTAGCGAAAGGCTTTTATAGGAGAAAGCTTAAATCTGTAAGATGAATTAACAGACTCAAAACTGTTTTTCAGAAAGCTTCTTTCACCTTTTTCTCGGAAGATATTTCCTTTTTCACCATAGCCCTCTATGGGCTTCCAAATATCACTTTGTAAATATCACAAGAACAGTCTTACTGAACGGCTTCTTGAGAGTAAAGCTGTAACTCTGTGAGATGAACTAACAGAACACAAAGCACTTTCTCAGAAAGCTTCTTTCCAGTTTTTAAAGGAAGAAATTTCCTTTTCCACCATACCACTCTATGGGCTTCTGAATATCACTTTGCAAATTCCACAAGAACAGTCTTAGAGAAAGGCTTCTTGAAGGGAAAGCTGTAACACTGTGAGATGAATTAACAGAACCCACAGCAGTTTCTCAGAAATTTTCTTTCCAGTTTTTAACGGAAGATATTTCCTTTTTCAGCATAGCCCTCTTTGGGCTTCCAAATATCACTTTGCAAATTCCACAAGAACAGTCTTAGGGAAAGCCTTCTTGAGGGGAAAGCTGTAACTCTGTGAGATGAATTAATAGAACACAAAGCAGTTTCTCAGAAAGCTTCTTTCCAGTTTATATCGGAAGATATTTCCTTTTTCACCGTATCCCTCTATGGGCTTCCAAATATCACTTTGCAAATTCCACAAGAACAGTCTTAGTGAAGGGCTTCTTGAGAAAGGCTTTTTAGGGGAAAGCTGTAACTCTGTGAGTTGAATTAACAGAACACAAAGCAGTTTATCAGAAAGCTTTTTTCCAGATTTTATCGTAAGATATATCCTTTTTCACCATATCCCTCTATGGGCTTCCAAATATCACTTTGCAACTTCCACAAGAAAAGTCCTAACGAAAGGCTTCTTCAGGGGAAAGCTGTAGCTCTGTGAGATTAATTAACAGACAACAAAGCAGTTACTCAGAAAGCTTCTTTCCAGTTTTTAACGGAAGAGATTTCCCTCTTCACCATATCCCTCTATGGGCTTGGAAATATCACTTTGCAAATTCCAAAAGAACAGTCTTAGTGAACGGCTTCTTGAGGGGTAAGCTATAACTCTGTGAGATGAATTAAGAGAACACAGTGCAGTTTTTCACAAAGCATCTTTTCAGATTTTATGTTAAGATATTTTCTTTTTAACCATAGCTCTCTAAGGGCTTCCAAATATCACTTTGAATCTTCCACAAGAACAGTCTTAGGGGAAGGCTTCTTGAAGGGAATGCTGTAACACTGTGAGATGAATTAACAGAACACAAAGCAGTTTCTGAGAAAGTTCTTTCCAGTTTTTAACTGAAGAAATTTCCTTTTACACCATAGTCCTATTTGGGCTCCCAAATATCACTTTGCAAATCCCACAAGAACAGTCTTATCGAAAGGCTTCTTGAAGGGAAAGCTGTAATTCTGTGAGATGAATTATCAGAACACAAAGCAGTTTCTCAGAAATCTTCTTTCCAGGTTTTAACTGAAGATATTTCCTTTTTCACCGAAGCCCTCTAGGGGCTTCCAAATATCACTTTGCAAATTCCACAAAAACAATCTTAGCGAATGACTTCTGTAGGGGAATGCTGTAAGTCTGTTAGATAAATTAACAGAACACAAAGCAGTGTCTTAGAAATCTTCTTCCCAGTTTTTAACGGACGATATTTCCTTTTTCTCCGTAGCCCACTATGGGCTTCCAAATATCACTTTGCAAATTCCACATAAGAGACTTACCGAAAAGCTTCTTGAGAAGAAAACTGTAACCCTGTGAGATGAATTACCAGAACACAAAGCAGTTTCTCAGAAAGTTTCTTTCCAGTTTTTAACTGAAGATATTTCCTTTTTCATCATGGACCTCTATGGGCTCCAAATATCACTTTGCAAATTGCACAAGAACAGTCTTAGCGAATGGCTTCTTGAGGGAAAATTTGTAACTCTGGGATACGAAATAAGAGAACACAAAGCAGTTCCTCAGAAAGCTTCTTTTCAGTTTTTATCTTAGGATATTTTCTTTTTCACCATAGCTCTCTTTGGGCTTCCAAACATCATTTTGCAAATTCCACAAGAACAGTCTTAGCGAAAGGCTTCTGGAGGGGAAAGTTTTAACTCTGTGAGATGAATTAACAGAACACAAAGCAGTTTCTCAGAAAGCTTCTTTCCAGTTTTTAACTGAAGATATTTCCTTTTTCACCGTAGCCCTCTATGGGCTTCCAAATATCACATTGCAAATCACACAAGAACAGTCTTAACGAAAGGCTTCTTGAGGGGAATGCTGTAACTCGGTTAGACTTATTAACAGAACACACGGCAGTATCTCAGAAAGCTTCTTTCCAGTTTTTAACGGAAGATATTTTCTTTTTCACCATAGCCCTCTAAGGGCTTCCAAATATCACTTTGCAAATTCCAAAAGAGCAGTCTTATCGAAAGGCTTCTGGAGCGGAAGGCTGTAACTCTCTGAAATGAATTAACAGAACACAGAGCTGTTTCTCAGAAAGCTTCTTTGCAGTTTTCAACCGAAGATATTTCCTTTTTCCCCTTAAGCCTCTATGGGTTTCCAAATATCATTTAGAAAATCACACAAGAAGAGTCTTTGCGAAAGGCTTCTTGAGGGGAAAGCTGTATCTCGGTGAGATGTATTAAGAGAACACACGGCAGTTTCACAGAATGCTTCTTCAGAGTTTTAACGGAAGATACTTCCTTTTTCACCATAGCCTTCTATGGGCTTCCATATATCACATTGCAAATTCCACAAGAACAGTCTTAACGAAAGGGTTCTAGAGGGGAAAGCTGTTACTCTGTGAGATGAATTTAAAGAACACAAAGCAGATTCTCAAAAATCTTCTTTCCAGTTTTAAACTGAAGATATTTCCTTTTCACCGTAGCCTCCTATGGGCTGCAAAATAACACTTTGCATATTCCAGAGGAACAGTCTTAGCGAAAGGCTTCTTGAGCGGAAAGCAGTAACTCTATGAGATGAATTAACAAAACACAAAGCAGTTTCTCAGAAATCTCCTTTCAACTTTTTAACTGAGGATATTTCCTTTTTCACTATAGCCCTCTAATGGCTTCCAAATATCACTTTGCAAATTCCACAAGAAGTGTCTTAGTGAAAGGCTTCTTGAGGGGAAAGCTGTATCTCCGTGATGTGAATTAACACAACTCAAAGCAGTTTCTCAGAAAGCTTCTTTCCAGTTTTTAACTGAGGATATTTTCTTTGTCACCATAGCCCTCTATGGTCATCCAATTATCAGTTTGCAAATTCCACAAGAACAGTCTTCGCGAAAGGCGTCTTGAGGGAAAGCTGTAACACTGTGAGATGAATTAACAGATCACAAAGCAGTGTTTCAGAAATCTTCTTTCCAGTTTGTAACTGAAGATATTTCCTTTTTCACCATAGCCCTCCATGGGCTTCCATATATCACTTTGCAAATTACACAAGAAGAGCCTTACAGAAAGGCTTCTTGTGGGGAAAGTTTAACTCTATAAGATAAATTAACAGAACACAAAGCAGTTTCTCAGAAAGCTTTTTTCCAGATTTTAACTTAAGATATTTCCTTTTTCACCGTAGCCCTCTTTCGGCTCCCAAATATCAATTTGCAAATTGCACAAGAAGAGTCGTAGTGAAAGGCTTCTTGAGGGGAAAGCTGTAACTATGTGAGATGAATTAACAGAACACAAAGCAGTTTCTCAGAAAGCTTCTTTCGAGTTTTTAACTGAAGATATTTCCTTTTTCACCATAGCCCTCTAAGGGCTTCCAAATATCACTTTGAAAATTCCACAAGAGCAGTCTTATCGAAAGGCTTTTGGAGGGGAAAGCTGTAACTCTGTGAAATGAATTAAGAGAACACAAAGCAGTTTCTCAGAAAGCTTTTTTCCAGTTTTTAACGGAAGATATTTTCCTTTTCACGGTAGACCTCTTTGGGCTTCCAAATATCACTTTGCAAATTCCACAAGAACAGTCTTACCGAAAGCCTTCTTGAGGGGAAAGCTGTAACTCTGTGAGATGAATTAACAGAACACAACGCAGTTTCTCAGAAAGTCTCTTTACACTTTTTAACTGAAGATATTTCCTTTTTCAACACAGCCCTCTATGGGCTCCAAATATCACTTTGCAAATTCCATAAGAACAGTCTTAGCGAAAGGCTTCTTGAGGGGAAAGCTCTAACTCTGTGAGATGAAATAACAGAACACAAAACAGATTCTGAGAAAGCTTCTTTCCACTTTTTAACAGAGGATATTTCCTTTTTCACCGTAGCCCTCTATGGCCTTCGAAATACCACTTTGCAAATTCCACAACAACAGTCTTAGTGAAAGTCTTCTTGAGGGGAAAGCTGTAACTCTGTGAGATGACTAAACAGAACACAAAGCAGTTTCTCAGAAAGCTTCTTTCCAATTTTCAACGGAAGGTATTTCCTTTTTCACCATAGCCCTCTTTGGGCTTCCAATTATCACTTTGCAAATTCCACAAGAACAGTCTTATCGAAACGCTTCTTGAGAGGAATGATGTAACTCTGTGAGATGAATTACCAGAACACCACGCAGTTTCTCAGAGTGCTTCTTTTCAGTTTTTCACTGAAGATATTTACTTTTTCACCATAGCCCTCTATGGGCTTCCAAATATCACTTTGCAAATTCCACAAGAACAGTCTTAGCGAAAGGCTTCTTGAGGGGAAAGCTGTAAGTCTGTGAGATCAATTAACAGAACACAACGCAGTTTCTCAGAAAGCTTCTTTCCAGTTTTAAAAGGAAGATATTTCCTTTTTCACCATAGCCCTCTATGGGCTTCCAAATATCACTTTGCAAATTCCACAAGAACAGTCTTAGCGTAAGTGTTCTTGACGTGAAAGCGGTAGCTCTGTGAGATGAATGATCAGAACACAACGCAGTTTTTCAGAAAGCTTCTTTCCAGGCTTTAACTGAGGATATTTCCTTTTTCACCGTAGACCTCTAATGGCTTCCAAATATCCCTTTCCAAATTCCACAAGAACAGTCTTAGCGAAAGGCTTCTTGAGGGGAGAGCTGTAACACTTTGAGATGAATTAAGAGAACACAAAGCAGTTTCTCAGAATGCTTCCTTCAAGTTTTTCACGGAAGGTATTCCCTTTTTCACCATAGCCGTCCATGGGCTTCCAAATATCCCTTTGCAAATTCCACAAGAACAATCTTAGTGATCGGCTTCTTGAGGGGAAAGCTGTAACTCTCTGAGATGAATTAACAGAACACAAAGCAGTTTCTCAGAAAGCTTCCTTCCAGTTTTTAACTGAAGATAATTCATTTTTCACCATAGCCCTGCATGGACTTCCAAATATCACATTGCACATTCCAAAAGCACTGTCTTAGGGAAAGGCTTCTTGGTGGGAAAGCTGTAACTGTGTGAGACGAATTAACAGAACACAGAGCAGTTTCTCAGAAAGCCTCTTTCCCGTTTTTAACGGAAGATATTTCCTTTTCACCATAACCCTCTATGGGCTTCCAAATATCACTTTGCAAATTACAGAAGAACAGTCTTAGCGAAAGGCTTCTTGAGGGGAGAGCTGTAACACTGTCTGATGAATTAACGGAAAATAACGCTGTTTCTCTGAAAGCTACTTTCCAGTTTTTAACTGAAGATATTCCCTTTTTCACCATAGCCCTCTATGGGCTTCCAAATATCACTTTGCAAATTACACAAGAACAGTCTTTTCGAAAAGCTTCTGGAGGGGAAAGCTGTAACTCTGTGAGATGAATTAAAGAACACAAAGCAGTTTCTCAGAAAGCTTCTTCCCAGTTTTTAACGGAAGATATTTCCATTTTCACCATCGCCCTCTATGGGCTTCCAAATATCACTTTGCCAATTCCACAAGAACAGCCTTAGCGAAAGGCTTCTTGAAGGGAAAGCTGTAACTCTGTGACATGAATTAACAGAACACAAAGCAGTTTCTCAGAATGCTTCTTTCCAGTTTTTAACTTAGGATATTTCCTTTTTCACCGTAGCCCTCTATGGGCTTCCAAATATCACTTTGCAAATTCCACAAGAAGAGTCTTAGCGAAACGCTTCTTGAGGGGAAAGCAGTAACTCATAGAGATGAATTAACAGAACACAAAGTAGTTTCTCAGAAAGTTTCTTTCCAGTTTTTAACGGAAGATATTTCCTTTTTCACCATAGCCCTCTATGGGCTTCCAAATATCACTTTGCAAATTCCACAAGAACAGTCTTAGCGAAAGGCTTTTTGAGGGGAAATCTGTAACTCTGTGAGATGAATTAACAGAACACAATGTAGTTTCAAAGAAAGCTTCTTTCCAGTTTTTAACGGAAGATATTTCCTTTTTCACCATAGCCCTCTATGGGCTTCCAAATATCACTTTGCAAATTCCACAAGAACAGTCTTAGCGAAAGGCTTCTTGAGGGGAAAGCTGTAACTCTGTGCGATGAATTAACAGAACACAAAGCAGTTTCTCAGACAGCTTCTTTCCTGTTTTTAACTGAAGATATTCCTTTTTCACCCTAGCCCTCTATGGGCTTCCAAATATCACCTTGCCAATTCCAAAAGAACAGGCTTAGCAAAAGGCTTCTTCAGGGGAATGCTGTAACTCTGTGAGATGAATTAACACAGAACAAAGCAGTTTCTCAGACTGCTTCTTTCTAGTTTTTAACTGAAGATATTTCCTTTTTCACCATAGCCCTCTATGGGCTCCAAATATCACTTTGTAAATACCCCAAGAACAGCCTTAGTGAAAGGCTTCGTGAAGGGAAATCTGTAACTCTGTTAGATCAATTAACAGAAAACAAAGCAGTTTCCCGGAAAGCTTCTTTCGCGTCTTTAACGGAAGATATTTCCTTTTCCAACATAGCCCTCTAAGGGCTTACAAATATCATTTTGTAAATTCCACAAGAACAGCCTTAGCAAAAGGATTCTTGAAGGGAAAGCTGTAACTCTGTTAGATGAATTAACAGAAAACAAAGCAGTGTCTCAGAAAGCTTCTTTCCCGTTTTTAACGGAGGATATTTCCTTTTTCACCATAGCCCTCTAAGGGCTTACAAATATCACTTTGCAAATTCCAGAAGAACAGTCTTAGGGAAAGGCTTCTGGAGGCGAAAGCTGTAACTCAGTGAGTTAAATTAACAGAACACAAAGCAGTTTCTGAGAAAGTTCTTTCCAGTTTTTAACTGAAGAAATTTCCTTTTACACCATAGTCCTATTTGGGCTCCCAAATATCACTTTGCAAATCCCACAAGACCAGTCTTATCGAAAGGCTTCTTGAAGGGAAAGCTGTAATTCTGTGAGATGAATTATCAGAACACAAAGCAGTTTCTCAGAAATCTTCTTTCCAGGTTTTAACTGAAGATATTTCCTTTTTCACCGAAGCCCTCTAGGGGCTTCCAAATATCACTTAGCAAATTCCACAAAAACAATCTTAGCGAATGACTTCTGTAGGGGAATGCTGTAAGTCTGTTAGATAAATTAACAGAACACAAAGCAGTGTCTTAGAAATCTTCTTCCCAGTTTTTAACGGACGATATTTCCTTTTTCTCCGTAGCCCACTATGGGCTTCCAAATATCACTTTGCAAATTCCACATAAGAGACTTACCGAAAAGCTTCTTGAGAAGAAAACTGTAACCCTGTGAGATGAATTACCAGAACACAAAGCTGTTTCTCAGAAAGTTTCTTTCCAGTTTTTAACTGAAGATATTTCCTTTTTCATCATGGACCTCTATGGGCTCCAAATATCACTTTGCAAATTGCACAAGAACAGTCTTAGCGAATGGCTTCTTGAGGGAAAATTTGTAACTCTGGGATACGAAATAAGAGAACACAAAGCAGTTCCTCAGAAAGCTTCTTTTCAGTTTTTATCTTAGGATATTTTCTTTTTCACCATAGCTCTCTTTGGGCTTCCAAACATCATTTTGCAAATTCCACAAGAACAGTCTTAGCGAAAGGCTTCTGGAGGGGAAAGTTTTAACTCTGTGAGATGAATTAACAGAACACAAAGCAGTTTCTCAGAAAGCTTCTTTCCAGTTTTTAACTGAAGATATTTCCTTTTTCACCGTAGCCCTCTATGGGCTTCCAAATATCACATTGCAAATCACACAAGAACAGTCTTAACGAAAGGCTTCTTGAGGGGAATGCTGTAACTCGGTTAGACTTATTAACAGAACACACGGCAGTATCTCAGAAAGCTTCTTTCCAGTTTTTAACGGAAGATATTTTCTTTTTCACCATAGCCCTCTAAGGGCTTCCAAATATCACTTTGCAAATTCCAAAAGAGCAGTCTTATCGAAAGGCTTCTGGAGCGGAAAGCTGTAACTCTCTGAAATGAATTAACAGAACACAGAGCTGTTTCTCAGAAAGCTTCTTTGCAGTTTTCAACCGAAGATATTTCCTTTTTCCCCTTAAGCCTCTATGGGTTTCCAAATATCATTTAGAAAATCACACAAGAAGAGTCTTTGCGAAAGGCTTCTTGAGGGGAAAGCTGTATCTCGGTGAGATGTATTAAGAGAACACACGGCAGTTTCACAGAATGCTTCTTCAGAGTTTTAACGGAAGATACTTCCTTTTTCACCATAGCCTTCTATGGGCTTCCATATATCACATTGCAAATTCCACAAGAACAGTCTTAACGAAAGGGTTCTAGAGGGGAAAGCTGTTACTCTTTGAGATGAATTTAAAGAACACAAAGCAGATTCTCAAAAATCTTCTTTCCAGTTTTAAACTGAAGATATTTCCTTTTCACCGTAGCCTCCTATGGGCTGCAAAATAACACTTTGCATATTCCAGAGGAACAGTCTTAGCGAAAGGCTTCTTGAGCGGAAAGCAGTAACTCTATGAGATGAATTAACAAAACACAAAGCAGTTTCTCAGAAATCTCCTTTCAACTTTTTAACTGAGGATATTTCCTTTTTCACTATAGCCCTCTAATGGCTTCCAAATATCACTTTGCAAATTCCACAAGAAGTGTCTTAGTGAAAGGCTTCTTGAGGGGAAAGCTGTATCTCCGTGATGTGAATTAACACAACTCAAAGCAGTTTCTCAGAAAGCTTCTTTCCAGTTTTTAACTGAGGATATTTTCTTTGTCACCATAGCCCTCTATGGTCATCCAATTATCAGTTTGCAAATTCCACAAGAACAGTCTTCGCGAAAGGCGTCTTGAGGGAAAGCTGTAACACTGTGAGATGAATTAACAGATCACAAAGCAGTGTTTCAGAAATCTTCTTTCCAGTTTGTAACTGAAGATATTTCCTTTTTCACCATAGCCCTCCATGGGCTTCCATATATCACTTTGCAAATTACACAAGAAGAGCCTTACAGAAAGGCTTCTTGTGGGGAAAGTTTAACTCTATAAGATAAATTAACAGAACACAAAGCAGTTTCTCAGAAAGCTTTTTTCCAGATTTTAACTTAAGATATTTCCTTTTTCACCGTAGCCCTCTTTCGGCTCCCAAATATCAATTTGCAAATTGCACAAGAAGAGTCGTAGTGAAAGGCTTCTTGAGGGGAAAGCTGTAACTATGTGAGATGAATTAACAGAACACAAAGCAGTTTCTCAGAAAGCTTCTTTCGAGTTTTTAACTGAAGATATTTCCTTTTTCACCATAGCCCTCTAAGGGCTTCCAAATATCACTTTGAAAATTCCACAAGAGCAGTCTTATCGAAAGGCTTTTGGAGGGGAAAGCTGTAACTCTGTGAAATGAATTAAGAGAACACAAAGCAGTTTCTCAGAAAGCTTTTTTCCAGTTTTTAACGGAAGATATTTTCCTTTTCACGGTAGACCTCTTTGGGCTTCCAAATATCACTTTGCAAATTCCACAAGAACAGTCTTACCGAAAGCCTTCTTGAGGGGAAAGCTGTAACTCTGTGAGATGAATTAACAGAACACAACGCAGTTTCTCAGAAAGTCTCTTTACACTTTTTAACTGAAGATATTTCCTTTTTCAACACAGCCCTCTATGGGCTCCAAATATCACTTTGCAAATTCCATAAGAACAGTCTTAGCGAAAGGCTTCTTGAGGGGAAAGCTCTAACTCTGTGAGATGAAATAACAGAACACAAAACAGATTCTGAGAAAGCTTCTTTCCACTTTTTAACAGAGGATATTTCCTTTTTCACCGTAGCCCTCTATGGCCTTCGAAATACCACTTTGCAAATTCCACAACAACAGTCTTAGTGAAAGTCTTCTTGAGGGGAAAGCTGTAACTCTGTGAGATGACTAAACAGAACACAAAGCAGTTTCTCAGAAAGCTTCTTTCCAATTTTCAACGGAAGGTATTTCCTTTTTCACCATAGCCCTCTTTGGGCTTCCAATTATCACTTTGCAAATTCCACAAGAACAGTCTTATCGAAACGCTTCTTGAGAGGAATGATGTAACTCTGTGAGATGAATTACCAGAACACCACGCAGTTTCTCAGAGTGCTTCTTTTCAGTTTTTCACTGAAGATATTTACTTTTTCACCATAGCCCTCTATGGGCTTCCAAATATCACTTTGCAAATTCCACAAGAACAGTCTTAGCGAAAGGCTTCTTGAGGGGAAAGCTGTAAGTCTGTGAGATCAATTAACAGAACACAACGCAGTTTCTCAGAAAGCTTCTTTCCAGTTTTAAAAGGAAGATATTTCCTTTTTCACCATAGCCCTCTATGGGCTTCCAAATATCACTTTGCAAATTCCACAAGAACAGTCTTAGCGTAAGTGTTCTTGACGTGAAAGCGGTAGCTCTGTGAGATGAATGATCAGAACACAACGCAGTTTTTCAGAAAGCTTCTTTCCAGGCTTTAACTGAGGATATTTCCTTTTTCACCATAGACCTCTAATGGCTTCCAAATATCCCTTTCCAAATTCCACAAGAACAGTCTTAGCGAAAGGCTTCTTGAGGGGAGAGCTGTAACACTTTGAGATGAATTAAGAGAACACAAAGCAGTTTCTCAGAATGCTTCCTTCAAGTTTTTCACGGAAGGTATTCCCTTTTTCACCATAGCCGTCCATGGGCTTCCAAATATCCCTTTGCAAATTCCACAAGAACAATCTTAGTGATCGGCTTCTTGAGGGGAAAGCTGTAACTCTGTGAGATGAATTAACAGAACACAAAGCAGTTTCTCAGAAAGCTTCCTTCCAGTTTTTAACTGAAGATAATTCATTTTTCACCATAGCCCTGCATGGACTTCCAAATATCACATTGCACATTCCAAAAGCACTGTCTTAGGGAAAGGCTTCTTGGTGGGAAAGCTGTAACTGTGTGAGACGAATTAACAGAACACAGAGCAGTTTCTCAGAAAGCCTCTTTCCCGTTTTTAACGGAAGATATTTCCTTTTCACCATAACCCTCTATGGGCTTCCAAATATCACTTTGCAAATTACAGAAGAACAGTCTTAGCGAAAGGCTTCTTGAGGGGAGAGCTGTAACACTGTCTGATGAATTAACGGAAAATAACGCTGTTTCTCTGAAAGCTACTTTCCAGTTTTTAACTGAAGATATTCCCTTTTTCACCATAGCCCTCTATGGGCTTCCAAATATCACTTTGCAAATTACACAAGAACAGTCTTTTCGAAAAGCTTCTGGAGGGGAAAGCTGTAACTCTGTGAGATGAATTAAAGAACACAAAGCAGTTTCTCAGAAAGCTTCTTCCCAGTTTTTAACGGAAGATATTTCCATTTTCACCATCGCCCTCTATGGGCTTCCAAATATCACTTTGCCAATTCCACAGAAACAGTCTTAGCAAAAGGCTTGTTGAGGGGAAAGCTGTAACTTGGCGACATGAATTAACAGAACACAAAGTAGTTTCTCAGAAAGCTTCTTTCCCGTTTGAAACGGAAGATATTTCCTTTTTCACCGTAGCCCTCTATGGGCTTACAAATATAACTTTGCAAATTCCACAAGAACAGTATTAGCGAAAGGCTTCTTGAGGGGATAGCTGTAAATCTGTGAGATGAATTAAGAGAACACAAAGCAGTTTCTCAGAAAGCTTCTTTCCAGTTTTTAACGGAAAATATTTCCTTTTTCACCACAGCCCTCTGCGGGTTCCAAATATCACTTTGCAAATTCCACAAGAACAGCCTTAGCGAAAGGCTTCTTGAGGGGAAAGCTGTAACTCTGTGAGATGAATTAACAGAATACAAAGCAGTTTCTCAGAAATCTTCTTTCCAGTTTTTAACGGAAGATATTTCCTTTTTCATAATCGCCCTCTAAGGGCTTACAAATATCACTTTGCAAATTCCATAATAACAGCCTTAGTGAAAGGCTTCTTGAAGGGAAAGCAGTAACTCTGTGAGGTGAATTAACAGAAGAGAAAGCAGTTTCTCAGAAAGCTTCTTTCCAGTTTTTAACGGAAGGTATTTCCTTTTTCTCCGTAGCCGACAATGGCTTCCAAATATCACTTTGCAAATTGCACAAGAACAGACTTACCAAAAGGATTGTTGAAGGGAAAGCTGTAACTCTGTGAGATGAATTAACAGAACACAAAGCAGTTTCTCAGACAGCTTCTTTCCAGTTTTTAACTGAAGATAATTCCTTTTTCCATATAGCCCTCTATGGTCTTCCAAATATCACTTTGCAAATTCCACAAGAACAGCCTTAGCGAAAGGCCTCATGAAGGAAAAGCTGTAACTCTGTGAGTTGAATTAACCGAACACAAAGCAGTTTCTCAGAAAGCTTCTTTCCAGTTTTTAAAGGAAGATATTGCCTTTTTCAAAATAGCCCTCTATGGGTTTCGAAATATCCCTTTGCAAATTACACAAGAACAGTCTTAGCGAAAGGCTTCTTGAGGGGAATGCTGTAACTCTGTGAGATGAATTAACGGAACACAAAGCAGTCTCTCAGAAAGCTTCTTTCCAGTTTTTAACTGAAGATATTTCCATTCTCTCCATAGCCCTCTATGGGCTTCCAAATATCACTTTGCCAATTCCACAAGAACAGCCTTAGCGAAAGGCTTCTTGAAGGGAAAGCTGTAACTCTGTGACATGAATTACCAGAACACAAAGCAGTTTCTCAGAATGCTTCTTTCCAGTTTTTAACTTAGGATATTTCCTTTTTCACCGTAGCCCTCTATGGGCTTCCAAATATCACTTTGCAAATTCCACAAGAAGAGTCTTAGCGAAACGCTTCTTGAGGGGAAAGCAGTAACTCATAGAGATGAATTAACAGAACACAAAGTAGTTTCTCAGAAAGTTTCTTTCCAGTTTTTAACGGAAGATATTTCCTTTTTCACCATAGCCCTCTATGGGCTTCCAAATATCACTTTGCAAATTACACAAGAACAGTCTTAGCGAAAGGCTTCTTGAGGGGAAAGCTGTAACTCTGTGCGATGAATTAACAGAACACAAAGCAGTTTCTCAGACAGCTTCTTTCCTGTTTTTAACTGAAGATATTCCTTTTTCACCCTAGCCCTCTATGGGCTTCCAAATATCACCTTGCCAATTCCAAAAGAACAGGCTTAGCAAAAGGCTTCTTCAGGGGAATGCTGTAACTCTGTGAGATGAATTAACACAGAACAAAGCAGTTTCTCAGACTGCTTCTTTCTAGTTTTTAACTGAAGATATTTCCTTTTTCACCATAGCCCTCTATGGGCTCCAAATATCACTTTGTAAATACCCCAAGAACAGCCTTAGTGAAAGGCTTCGTGAAGGGAAATCTGTAACTCTGTTAGATCAATTAACAGAAAACAAAGCAGTTTCCCGGAAAGCTTCTTTCGCGTCTTTAACGGAAGATATTTCCTTTTCCAACATAGCCCTCTAAGGGCTTACAAATATCATTTTGTAAATTCCACAAGAACAGCCTTAGCAAAAGGATTCTTGAAGGGAAAGCTGTAACTCTGTTAGATGAATTAACAGAAAACAAAGCAGTGTCTCAGAAAGCTTCTTTCCCGTTTTTAACGGAGGATATTTCCTTTTTCACCATAGCCCTCTAAGGGCTTACAAATATCACTTTGCAAATTCCAGAAGAACAGTCTTAGGGAAAGGCTTCTGGAGGCGAAAGCTGTAACTCAGTGAGTTAAATTAACAGAACACAAAGCAGTTTCTGAGAAAGTTCTTTCCAGTTTTTAACTGAAGAAATTTCCTTTTACACCATAGTCCTATTTGGGCTCCCAAATATCACTTTGCAAATCCCACAAGAACAGTCTTATCGAAAGGCTTCTTGAAGGGAAAGCTGTAATTCTGTGAGATGAATTATCAGAACACAAAGCAGTTTCTCAGAAATCTTCTTTCCAGGTTTTAACTGAAGATATTTCCTTTTTCACCGAAGCCCTCTAGGGGCTTCCAAATATCACTTTGCAAATTCCACAAAAACAATCTTAGCGAATGACTTCTGTAGGGGAATGCTGTAAGTCTGTTAGATAAATTAACAGAACACAAAGCAGTGTCTTAGAAATCTTCTTCCCAGTTTTTAACGGACGATATTTCCTTTTTCTCCGTAGCCCACTATGGGCTTCCAAATATCACTTTGCAAATTCCACATAAGAGACTTACCGAAAAGCTTCTTGAGAAGAAAACTGTAACCCTGTGAGATGAATTACCAGAACACAAAGCTGTTTCTCAGAAAGTTTCTTTCCAGTTTTTAACTGAAGATATTTCCTTTTTCATCATGGACCTCTATGGGCTCCAAATATCACTTTGCAAATTGCACAAGAACAGTCTTAGCGAATGGCTTCTTGAGGGAAAATTTGTAACTCTGGGATACGAAATAAGAGAACACAAAGCAGTTCCTCAGAAAGCTTCTTTTCAGTTTTTATCTTAGGATATTTTCTTTTTCACCATAGCTCTCTTTGGGCTTCCAAACATCATTTTGCAAATTCCACAAGAACAGTCTTAGCGAAAGGCTTCTGGAGGGGAAAGTTTTAACTCTGTGAGATGAATTAACAGAACACAAAGCAGTTTCTCAGAAAGCTTCTTTCCAGTTTTTAACTGAAGATATTTCCTTTTTCACCGTAGCCCTCTATGGGCTTCCAAATATCACATTGCAAATCACACAAGAACAGTCTTAACGAAAGGCTTCTTGAGGGGAATGCTGTAACTCGGTTAGACTTATTAACAGAACACACGGCAGTATCTCAGAAAGCTTCTTTCCAGTTTTTAACGGAAGATATTTTCTTTTTCACCATAGCCCTCTAAGGGCTTCCAAATATCACTTTGCAAATTCCAAAAGAGCAGTCTTATCGAAAGGCTTCTGGAGCGGAAGGCTGTAACTCTCTGAAATGAATTAACAGAACACAGAGCTGTTTCTCAGAAAGCTTCTTTGCAGTTTTCAACCGAAGATATTTCCTTTTTCCCCTTAAGCCTCTATGGGTTTCCAAATATCATTTAGAAAATCACACAAGAAGAGTCTTTGCGAAAGGCTTCTTGAGGGGAAAGCTGTATCTCGGTGAGATGTATTAAGAGAACACACGGCAGTTTCACAGAATGCTTCTTCAGAGTTTTAACGGAAGATACTTCCTTTTTCACCATAGCCTTCTATGGGCTTCCATATATCACATTGCAAATTCCACAAGAACAGTCTTAACGAAAGGGTTCTAGAGGGGAAAGCTGTTACTCTTTGAGATGAATTTAAAGAACACAAAGCAGATTCTCAAAAATCTTCTTTCCAGTTTTAAACTGAAGATATTTCCTTTTCACCGTAGCCTCCTATGGGCTGCAAAATAACACTTTGCATATTCCAGAGGAACAGTCTTAGCGAAAGGCTTCTTGAGCGGAAAGCAGTAACTCTATGAGATGAATTAACAAAACACAAAGCAGTTTCTCAGAAATCTCCTTTCAACTTTTTAACTGAGGATATTTCATTTTTCACTATAGCCCTCTAATGGCTTCCAAATATCACTTTGCAAATTCCACAAGAAGTGTCTTAGTGAAAGGCTTCTTGAGGGGAAAGCTGTATCTCCGTGATGTGAATTAACACAACTCAAAGCAGTTTCTCAGAAAGCTTCTTTCCAGTTTTTAACTGAGGATATTTTCTTTGTCACCATAGCCCTCTATGGTCATCCAATTATCAGTTTGCAAATTCCACAAGAACAGTCTTCGCGAAAGGCGTCTTGAGGGAAAGCTGTAACACTGTGAGATGAATTAACAGATCACAAAGCAGTGTTTCAGAAATCTTCTTTCCAGTTTGTAACTGAAGATATTTCCTTTTTCACCATAGCCCTCCATGGGCTTCCATATATCACTTTGCAAATTACACAAGAAGAGCCTTACAGAAAGGCTTCTTGTGGGGAAAGTTTAACTCTATAAGATAAATTAACAGAACACAAAGCAGTTTCTCAGAAAGCTTTTTTCCAGATTTTAACTTAAGATATTTCCTTTTTCACCGTAGCCCTCTTTCGGCTCCCAAATATCAATTTGCAAATTGCACAAGAAGAGTCGTAGTGAAAGGCTTCTTGAGGGGAAAGCTGTAACTATGTGAGATGAATTAACAGAACACAAAGCAGTTTCTCAGAAAGCTTCTTTCGAGTTTTTAACTGAAGATATTTCCTTTTTCACCATAGCCCTCTAAGGGCTTCCAAATATCACTTTGAAAATTCCACAAGAGCAGTCTTATCGAAAGGCTTTTGGAGGGGAAAGCTGTAACTCTGTGAAATGAATTAAGAGAACACAAAGCAGTTTCTCAGAAAGCTTTTTTCCAGTTTTTAACGGAAGATATTTTCCTTTTCACGGTAGACCTCTTTGGGCTTCCAAATATCACTTTGCAAATTCCACAAGAACAGTCTTACCGAAAGCCTTCTTGAGGGGAAAGCTGTAACTCTGTGAGATGAATTAACAGAACACAACGCAGTTTCTCAGAAAGTCTCTTTACACTTTTTAACTGAAGATATTTCCTTTTCCAACACAGCCCTCTATGGGCTCCAAATATCACTTTGCAAATTCCATAAGAACAGTCTTAGCGAAAGGCTTCTTGAGGGGAAAGCTCTAACTCTGTGAGATGAAATAACAGAACACAAAACAGATTCTGAGAAAGCTTCTTTCCACTTTTTAACAGAGGATATTTCCTTTTTCACCGTAGCCCTCTATGGCCTTCGAAATACCACTTTGCAAATTCCACAACAACAGTCTTAGTGAAAGTCTTCTTGAGGGGAAAGCTGTAACTCTGTGAGATGACTAAACAGAACACAAAGCAGTTTCTCAGAAAGCTTCTTTCCAATTTTCAACGGAAGGTATTTCCTTTTTCACCATAGCCCTCTTTGGGCTTCCAATTATCACTTTGCAAATTCCACAAGAACAGTCTTATCGAAACGCTTCTTGAGAGGAATGATGTAACTCTGTGAGATGAATTACCAGAACACCACGCAGTTTCTCAGAGTGCTTCTTTTCAGTTTTTCACTGAAGATATTTACTTTTTCACCATAGCCCTCTATGGGCTTCCAAATATCACTTTGCAAATTCCACAAGAACAGTCTTAGCGAAAGGCTTCTTGAGGGGAAAGCTGTAAGTCTGTGAGATCAATTAACAGAACACAACGCAGTTTCTCAGAAAGCTTCTTTCCAGTTTTAAAAGGAAGATATTTCCTTTTTCACCATAGCCCTCTATGGGCTTCCAAATATCACTTTGCAAATTCCACAAGAACAGTCTTAGCGTAAGTGTTCTTGACGTGAAAGCGGTAGCTCTGTGAGATGAATGATCAGAACACAACGCAGTTTTTCAGAAAGCTTCTTTCCAGGCTTTAACTGAGGATATTTCCTTTTTCACCATAGACCTCTAATGGCTTCCAAATATCCCTTTCCAAATTCCACAAGAACAGTCTTAGCGAAAGGCTTCTTGAGGGGAGAGCTGTAACACTTTGAGATGAATTAAGAGAACACAAAGCAGTTTCTCAGAATGCTTCCTTCAAGTTTTTCACGGAAGGTATTCCCTTTTTCACCATAGCCGTCCATGGGCTTCCAAATATCCCTTTGCAAATTCCACAAGAACACGCTTATCGAAAGGCTTCTTGAGGGGAAAGCTGTAACTCTGTGAGATGAATTAGCAGAACACAATGCAGTTTCTCAGAAAGCTTCTTTCCAGTTTTTAACTGAAGAGATTTCCTTATTCACCATAGCCCTCTATGGGCTTCCAAATATCACTTTGCAAATTATACAAGAACAGTCTTAGCGAAAGGCTTCTTGAAGGGAAAGCTGTAACTCTGCCAGGTGAATTAACAGATCACAAAGCAGTTTCTCAAAAGGCTTCTTTTTAATTTTTATCTTAGGATATTTCCTTTGTCACCATAGCCCTCCATGGGCTTCCAAATATCACTTTGCAAATTCCACAAGAACAGTCTTAGCAAAAGGGTTCTTCAGGGGAAAGCTGTAATTCTGTGAGATGAATTAACAGAACACAAAGCAGTTTCTCAAAAAGTTTCTTTCCTGTTCTTAACTGAAGGTATTTCCCTTTTCAACGTAGCCCTCTATGGGCTTCCAAATATCAGCTTGCAAATTCCACAAGAATAGACCTAGTGAAAGGCTTCTTGAGGGGAAACCTGTAAGTCTGTGAGATGAATTAAAGGAACACAAAGCCGTTTCTCAGAAAGCTTCTTTCCAGTTTTTAAAGAAGAGTCTTCCTTTTTCAACATAGACCTCTATGGGCTTCGAAATATCACTTTGAAAATTCCACAAGAACAGTCTAAGCAAAAGGTTTCTTGAGGGGAAAGCTGTAACTCTGTGAGATGTATTAACACAACAGGAAGCCTTTTCTTAGAAAGCTTCTTTCCAGTTTTTAACGGAAGATATTTCCTTTTTCACCGTAGTCCTCTATGGGCTTCCAAATACCACTTTTCAAATTCCACAGAAACAGTCTTAGCGTAAGGATTCTTGAGGGGAAAGCTGTAGCTCTGTGAGATGAATTAACGGAATACAAAGGAGTTTCTCAAAAAGCTTCTTTTAAGTTTTTATCTTAGGATATTTCCTTTTTCACCACAGCTCTCTATGGGCTTCCAAATATCACTTTTTAAATTCCACAAGAACACTCTTAGCAAAAGACTTCCACAGGGAAAAGCTGTAAATCTGTGAGATGAATTAACTGAACACAAAGCAGTTTCTCAGAAAGCTTCTTTCCAGTTTTTAACTGAAGATACTTTCTTTTTTACCACAGCCTTCTATGGGCTTTCAAATATCACTTTGCAAATTCCACAAGAACAGTCTTAGCGAAAGGCTTCTTGAGGGGAAAGCTAAAACTCTGTGAGATGAATTAACGGAACACAAAGCAGTTTCTCAGAAAGCTTCTTTTCAGTTTTTATCTTCGGTTATTTTCTTTTTCACCGTAGCCCTCTAAGGGCTTCCAAATATCACTTTGTAAATTCCACGAGAAGAGTGTTAGCGAACGGCTTTTTGAGGGGAACATTGTAACTCTGTGAGATGAATTAATAGAACACCAAGCCGTTACTCAGAAAGATTCTTTCCAGTTTTTAACAGAAGATATTTCTTCTTTCACCATAGTCCTCTAAGGGCTATGAAATATCACTTTGCAAATTCCACAAGAACACTCTTATCGAAAGGCTTTTTGAGGGGAAATCTGTAACTCTGTGAGGTAAATTAACAGAACACAAAGCAGTTTCTCAGAAAGCTTCTTTTCAGTTTTTATCTTAGTATATTTCCGTTTTCACCATAGCCTTCTATGGGCTTCCAAATATCACTTTGAAAATTCCACAAGAGCCGTCTTAGTGAAAGGCTTTTTGAGGGGAAATCTGTAACTTTGTGAGATGAATTCACAGAACACAAACAGTTTCTTAGAAAGCTTATTTCCACATTTTAACTGAAGATATTTTCTATTTCACCATAGCCGTCTTCAGGCTTCCAAATATCACCTTGAAAATAGCACAAGAACAGTCTTAGCGAAAGGTTTCTTGAGGGGAAAGCTGTATCTCTTTGAGATAAATTAACAGAACACATAGCAGTTTCTCAGAAAGCTTCTTCCAGATTTTAACTTAAGATATTTCCTTTTTCACCGTAGCCCTCTTTCGGCTCCCAAATATCACTTTGAAAATTCCACAAGAGCAGTCTTATCGAAAGGCTTTTGGAGGGGAAAGCTGTAACTCTGTGAAATGAATTAAGAGAACACAAAGCAGTTTCTCAGAGAGCTTTTTTCCAGTTTTTAACGAAAGATATTTTCTTTTTCACGGTAGACCTCTTTGGGCTTCCAAATATCACTTTGCAAATTCCACAAGAACAATCTTCCCAAAAGGATTCTTGGGGGAAAGCTGTAACTCTGGGAGATGAATTATCAGAATACAAAGCAGATTCTCAGAAAGTTTCTTTACACTTTTTAAATGAAGATATTTCCTTTTTCAACATAGCCCTCTATGGGCTCCAAATATCACTTTGAAAATTCCATAAGAACAGTCTTAGCGAAAGGCTTCTTGCGGGGAAAGTTCTAACACTGTGAGATGAAATAACAGAACACAACACAGATTGTGAGAAAGCTTCTTTCCACTTTTTAACAGAGGATATTTACTTTTTCACCATAGCCTTCTATGGCCTTCCAAATACCACTTTGCAAATTCCACAACAACAGTCTTAGCGAAAGTCTTCTTGAGGGGAAACTGTAAATCTGTGAGATGACATAACAGAACACAAAGCAGTTTCGCAGAAAGCTTCTTTCCAATTTTTAACGGAAGGTATTTCCCTTTTCACCATAGTCCTCTTTGGGCTTCCAATTATCACTTTGCAAATTCCACAAGAACAGTCTTATCAAAAGGCTTCTTGAGAGGAATGATGTAACTCTGTGAGATGAATTACCAGAACACCACGCAGTTTCTCAGAGTGCTTCTTTTCAGTTTTTCACTGAAGTAATTTCCTTTTTCACCATAGCCCTCTATGGGCTTCCAAATATCACTTTACAAATTCCACAAGAACAGTCTTATCGAACGGCTTCTTGAGGTGAAAGCTGTAACTGTGTGAGATAAATTACCGGAACACAACGCAGTTTCTTAGAAAGCTTCTTTCCAGTTTTTAACTGAAGATATTTCCTTTTTCACCATAACCCTCTATGGGCTTCGAAATCTCAGTTTGCAACTTCCAATAGAACAGTCTTAGCAAAAGGCTTCTTGAGGGGCAAGCTGTAACTCTGTGAGATGAATTAACAGAACACAAAGCAGTTTCTCAGTAGGCTCCTTTCCCGTTTTTAACGGAAGACATTTTCTTTTTCACCATAGCCCTCTATGGGTTTCAAATATCACTTTGCAAATTCCACAAGAACACTCTTATCGAAACGCTTTTTGAGGGGAAAGCTGTAACTCTGTGAGATAAATTAAGAGAACACAACTCAGTTTCTCAGAAAGCTTCTTTCCCGTTTTTAAGTGAAGATATTTCCTTTTTCACCATAAACCTCTATGGGCTTCCAAATATCACTTTGCAAATTCCACAAGAACAGTCTTAGTGAAAGGCTTCTTGAGGGGAAAGCTGTAACTCTGTGAGATTAATTAACAGAACACAAAGCAGTTTCTCAGAAAGTATCTTACCAGTTTTAAAAGGAAGATATTTCCTTTTTCACCATAGCCCTCTATGGGCTTCCAAATATCACATTGCAAATTCCACAAGAACAGTCGTAGCGGAAGTCTTCTTGACGTGAAAGCGGTAGCTCTGTGAGATGAATGATCAGAACACAACGCAGTTTTTCAGAAAGCTTCTTTCCAGGCTTTAACTGACGATATTTTCTTTTTCACCGTAGACCTCTATGGGCTTCCAAATATACCTTTCCAAATTCCACAAGAACAGTCTTAGTGAAAGGCTTCTTGAGGGTAAAGCTGTAACTCTGAGATGAATTAACAGAACACAAAGCAGTTTCTCAGAATGCTTCTTTCCAGTTTTTCACGGAAGGTATTCCCTTTTTCACCATAGCCGTCCATGGGCTTCCAAATATCCCTCTGCAAATTCCACAAGAACACGCTTATCGAAAGGCTTCTTGAGGGGAAAGCTGTAACTCTGTGAGATGAATTAGCAGAACACAATGCAGTTTCTCAGAAAGCTTCTTTCCAGTTTTAAACGGAAGATATTTCTTTTTTCACCATAGACCTCTAGGGGCTTCACATATCAGTTTGCAAACTACACAAGAACAGTCTTAGCGAAAGGCTTCTTGAGGGGAAAGCTGTAACTCTGTGAGATGAAGTAAGAGAACACAAAGCCGTTTCTTAGAAAGCTTCTTTCCAGTTTTTAACTGAAGATGTTTCCTTATTCACCGTAGCCCTCTAAGGGCTTCCAAATATCACTTTGCAAATTATACAAGAACAGTCTTAGCAAAAGGGTTCTTGAGGGGAAAGCTGTAACTCTGTGAGATAAATTAACAGAACACAAAGCCGTTTCTCAGAAAGCTTCTTTACAGTTTTTAACTGAAGATATTTCTTTTCTCACCATAGCCCTCTATGGGCTTCCAAATATCACTTTGCAATTTCCACAAGAACAGTCTCAGCGAAAGGCTTCTTGAGGGGAAAGCTGTAACTCTGTGAGATGAATTAAGAGAACACAAAGCAATTTCTCAGAAACCTTCATTCCAGTTCATAACTGGAGATATTTCCTTTTTCACCATACCCCTCTCTGGGCTTCCAAATATCACTTTGCCAATTCCACAAGAACAATCTTAGCGAAACGCTTCTTGAGGGGAAAGCTGTAACTCTGTGAGATGAATTGACAGAACACAAAGCCGTTTCCCAGAGAGCTTCTTCCCAGTTTTTAACGGAAGAAATTTCCTTTTTCACCATAGCCCTCTATGGCCTTCCAAATATTACTTTGCATATTCCACAAGAACAGTCTTAGAGAAAGGCTTCTTGAGGGGAAAGCTGTAACTCTGTGAGATGAAATAAGAGAACAAAAATCCGTTTCTCAGAAAGCTTCTTTCCAGTTTTTAACGAAAGAGATTTCCTTTTTCAGCATAGACTTCTATGGGCTTCCAAACATCACTTTGCAAATTCCACAAGAACAGTCTTAGCGAAACGCTTCTTGAGGGGAAAGAAGTAAATGTGAGATGAATTAACCGAAGACATAGGAGTTTCTCAGAAACCTGCTTTTCAGTTTATAAGGGAAGATTTTACTTTTTCACCATAACCCTCTATGGGCTTCCAAATATTATTTTAAAAATGCCACAAGAACAGTCTTTGAGAAAGGCTTCTTGAGAGGAATGCAGTAACTCTATGAGATGAATAAACAGAACACAAAGCAATTTCTCAGAAAGCTTCTTTCCAGTTTTTAACGACAGATATTTCTTTTTTTCACCATAGCCCTCTATGGGCTTCCAAATATCACTTTGAAAATTCCACAAGAACAGTCTTAGTGCAAGGCTTCTTGAGGGGAAAAGTGTAACTCTGTGAGATGAATTAACAGAACACAGAGCAGTTTCTCAGAAAGCTCCTTTGCAGTTTTTAACGGAAGATATTTCCTTTTTCACCATAGCCCTCTAAGGGCTTCCAAATATCACTTTGCAAATTCCACAAGAAGAGTCTTCGTGAAAGGCTTCTTCAGGGGATAGCTGTAACTCTGTGAGATGAATTAACAGAACACAAAGTAGTTTCTCAGAATGCTTCTTTTCAGTTTTTATCTTAGGATATTTCCCTTTTAACTTTAGCCCACTATGGGCTTGTAAATATCACTATGAAAATTCCACAAAAACAGTCTTAGCGAAAGGCTTCTTGAGGTGAAAGCAGTGACTCTGTGAGATGAATTAACAGAACACAAAGCAGTTTCTCATAAAGATTCTTTCCAGTTTTTAACGGAAGATATTTCCTTTTCCACCATAGCCCTCTATGGGCTTCCAAATATGACTTTGCAAATTTCACAAGAACCGTCTTAGCGAAAGACTTCTTGAGGGGAATGCAGTAGCTCTGTGAGATGAATTAAGAGAACACAAAGGAGTTTCTCAGAAAGCTTCTTTCCAGTTTTTAACGGAAGATAATTCCTTTTTCACCATAGTCTCTATGGGCTTCCAAATAACACTGCGCAAATTCCACAAAAATAGATTTAGCGAAACGCTTCTTGAAGGAAAAGCTGTAACTCTGTGAGATGAATTAACAGAACACAAAGCAGTTTCTCACAAAGCTTCTATCCAGTTTTTAACGGAAGATATTTCCTTTTTCACCGTAGCCCTCTATGCACTTCCAAATATCACTTTGCAAATTCCTCAAGAACAGTCTTCGCAAAAGTCTTATTGAGGGGAAAGCTGTAACACTGTGAGATGAATTGACAGAACACAAAGCAGTTTCTCAGAAAGCTTCTTACCAGTTTTTAACGGAAGATATTTCCTTTTTCAACTTAACCCTCTATGGGCTTCCAAATATCAATTTGCAAATTCCACAAGAAGAGTCTTCGCGAAAGGCTTCCTCAGGGGATAGCTGTAACTCTGTGATGAATTAACAGAACACAATGTAGTTTCTCAGAATGCTTCTTTTCAGTTTTTATCTTAGGATATTTCCTTTTTCACCTTAGCCCTCTATGGGTTTGAAAATATCACTATGAAAATTCTACAAGAACAGTCTTAGCGAAAGGCTTCTTGAGGTGAAAGCAGTGACTTTGTGAGATGAATTAACAGAACACTAAGCAGTTTCTCAGAAAGCTTCTTTCCAGTTTTTAATGGAAGATATTTCCTTTTTCACTATAGCCCACTATGGGCTTCCAAATATCACTTTGCAAATTCCACAAGAACAGAGTTAGCGAAAGGCTTCTTGAAGGGAAAGCTGTAACTCTATGAGATGAATTAACAGAACACAAAGCAGTTTCTCAGAAAGCTTCTTTCCAGTTTTTAACGGGAGATATTTTCTTTTTCACCGTAGCCCTCTATGGGATTCCAGATATCACTTTGCCAATTCCACAAGAACAGTCTTAGCGAAAGGCTTATTGAGGGGAAAGCTTTAACTCTGTTAGATGAATTAACAGAACACAAAGGAGTTTCTCTGAAACCTTCTTTCCAGTTTTTAACTGAAGTGATTTCCTTTTTCACCATAGCCCTTTATGGACTTCCAAAGATCACTTTGCAAATTCCACAAGAAGAGTCTTCGCGAAAGGATTCTTCAGGGGAAAGCTGTAACTCTGTGAGATGAATTAACAGAACACTAAGCAGTTTCTCAGAATGCTTCTTTCTAGATTTTAACGGAAGATATTTTCTTTTTACCTTTAACCCTCTGTGGGCTTCCAAATATCACTTTGGAAATTACACAAGAACAGTCTTAGCGAAAGGCTTCTTGAGGGGAAAGCAGTAACTGTGAGATGAATTAACCGAACACAAAGCAGTTTCTCAGAAAGCTTCTTTCCAATTTTTAAGGGAAGATTTTCCTTTTTCACCATAACCCTCTGTGTGCTTCTAAATATCACATTCCAAATTCCACAAGAACAGTCTTAGCGAAAAGCTTCTTGAAGGGAAAGCTGTAACTCTGTGAGATGAATTAACAGAACACAAAGCAGTTTCTCAGAAAGCTTCTTTTCAGTTTTTAACGGAAGACATATCCTTTTCTAACATATCCCTCTATGGGTTTCCAAATATCACTTTGCAAATGCCACAAGAACAGTCTTAGCGAAAGGCTTCCTATGGGGAATGCAGTAACTCCGTTAGATGAGTTAACAGAACACAAATCAGTTTCTCAGAAAGCTTCTTTCCAGTTTTTAAAGGAAGATATTTCCTTTTTCACCATAGCCCTCTAAGGGCTTCCAAATATCACTTTGCAAATTCCACAAGAACAGTCTTAGCGAAAGGCTTCTTGATGGGAAAGCAGTAACTCTGTGAGATGAATTAACAGAACACAGAGCAGTGTCTCATAAAGCTTCTTTCCAGTTTTTAACGAAAGACATTTCCTTTTTCACCATAACACTCTATGGGCTTCCAAATATCACTTTGCAAATTCCAGAAGAACAGACTTAGCGAAAGGCTTCTTGAAGGGAAACCTGTAACTCTGTGAGATGAATTAACAGAACACAAAGCACTTTCTCATAAAGCTTCTTTCCAGGTTTTAACGGAAGATATTTCCTTTTTCACTGAAGCCCTCTACGGACTTCCAAATATAACTTTGCAAATTCCAGAAGAACAGACTTCGCGAAAGGCTTCTTGATGGGAAAGCTGTAACTCTGTGAGATGAATTAACAGAACACAAAGCAGTTTCTCAGACAGCTTCTATCCAGTTTTTAACGGAAGATATTTCCTTTTTCACCTTAACCCTCTATGGGCTTCCAAATATCACTTTGCAAATTCCACAATAAGTGTCTTAGCGAAACACTTCCTGAGGGAAAAGCAGTAATTGTGAGATGAAGTAACCGAACACACAGCAGTTTCTCAGAAAGCTTCTTTCCAGTTTTAAAGGGAAGATTTTAATTTTTCACCATAGCCCTCTATGGACTTCCAAATATCGCATTGGAAATTCCACAAGAACAGACCTAGCGAAAGGCTTCTTGAAGGGAAAGCTGAAACTCTGTGAGATGAATTAACAGAAAACAAAGCAGTTCCTCAGAAAGCTTCTTTCCAGTTTTTAACTGAAGATTTTTCCTTTTTCACTATATCCCTCTATGTGCTTCCAAATATCACTTGGCAAATTCCACAAGAACAGTCTTAGCGAAAGGCTTCTGGATGGGAACGCAGTACATCTGTGAGATGAATTAACAGAACACAAAGCACTTTCTCAGAAAGCTTCTTTCCAGTTTTTAACGGAAGATATTTACTTTTTCACCATAGAACTCTAAGGGCTTCCAAATATCACTTTGCAAATTCTACAAGAACAGTGTTACCGAAAGGCTTCCCGAGGGGAAAGCTGTAACACTCTGAGATGAAGTAACAGAACACAGAGCAGTTTCTCAGAAAGCTTCTTTCCACTTTTTAACAGAAGATATTTCCTTTTTCACCATAGCACTCTAAGAGCTTCCAAATATCACTTTGCAAATTCCACAATAACAGACATAGCGAAAAGGCTTCTTGAAGGGAAAGTTGTAACTCTGTGAGATGAATTAACAGAACACGAAGCAGTTTCTCCGAAAGCTTCTTTCCAGTTTTTAACGGAAGATATTTCCTTTTTAACCATAGTCCTCTATGGGCTTCCAAATATCACTGTGCAAATTCCACAAAAACAGACTTAGCGAAAGGCTTCTTTAAGGGAAAGCTGTAACTCTCTGAGATGAATTAACAGAACACAAAGCAGTTTCTCAGAAAGCTTCTTTCCAGTTTTAACGGAAGATATTTCCTTTTTCACCATAGTCCTCTATGGGCTTCCAAATATCACTGTGCAAATTCCACAAAAACAGACTTAGTGAAAGGCTTCTTGAAGGGAATGCTGTAACTCTGTGAGATGAATTAACAGAACACAAAGCAGTTTCTCAGAAAGCTTCTTTCCAGTTTTTAACGGAAGTTATTTCCTTTTTCACCATAGCCTTCTATGGGTTTCCAAATATCACGTTGCAAATTTCAAAAAAACAATCTTAGCGAAAGGCTTCTTGAGGGGAAAGCTGTAACTCTGTGAGATCAATTAGCAGAACACAAAGCATTTTCTCAGAAAGCTTCTTTCCAGTTTTTAACGGAAATTATTTCCTTTTTCACCATAGCACTCTATGGGCTTCCAAATATCACATTGCAAATTCCACAAGAATAGACTTAGCAAAAGGCTTCTTGAAGGGAAAGCTGTATCTCTGTGAGATGAGGTAACAGAACACAAAGCAGTTTCTCACTAAGCTTCTATCCAGTTTTTAACGGAAGATATTTCCTTTTTCACCGTAGCCCTCTATGAACTTACAAATATCACTTTGCAAATTCCACAAGAACAGTCTTTGGGAAAGGCTTCTTGAGAGGAATGTAGTCACTCTGTGAGATGAGTAAAGAGAACAAAAAGCAGTTTCTCAGAAAGCTTCTTACCAGTTTTTAACGGAAGATATTTCCTTTTTCACCCTTAACCCTCTATGGGCTTCCAAATATCACTTTGCAAATTACACAGGAACAGTCTTAGCGAAAGGATTCTTGAGGGGAAAGTAGTAACTGTGAGATGAATTGACCGAAAACAAAGCAGTTTTCCAGAAAGCTTCTTTCCAATTTTTAAGGGAAGATTTTCCTTTTTCACCATAGCCCTCTGTGGGCTTCTAAATATCACTTTGCAAATTCCACAAGAACAGTCTTAGCGAAAGGCTTCTTGAAGTTTGAAAGCTGTAACTCTGTGAGATGAATTAACAGAACACAAAGCAGTTTCTCACAAAGCTTCCTTTCAGTTTTTAACGGAAGATATATCCTTTTTTACCATATCCCTCTATGGGCTCGAAATATCACTTTGCAAATTCCACAAGAACAATCTTAGCGAAAAGCTTCTTGTGGGGAACGCAGTAACTCTGTTAGATGAATTAACAGAACACAAATCAGTTTCTCAGAAAGCTTCTTTCCAGTTTTTAAAGGAAGATATTTCCTTTTTCACCATAGCCCTCTAAGGGTTTCCAAATATCACTTTGTAAATTCCACAAGAACAGTCTTAGCGATAGTCTTCTTGATGGGAAAGAAGTAACACTGTGAGATGAATTAACCGAACATAGAGCAGTATCTCAGTAAGCTTCTTTACAGTTTTTAACAGAGGATATTTCCTTTTTTACCATATCGCTCTATGGGCTTCCAAATATCACTCTTAAAATTCCACAAGAAGAGTCTTAGCAAAAGGATTGTTGAAGGGAAAGCTGTAACTCTGTGAGATGAATTAACAGAACACAGAGCAGTGTCTCATAAAGCTTCTTTCCAGTTTTTAACGGAAGATAATTCCTTTTTCACTGTAGCCCTCTACAGATTTCCAAATATAACTGTGCAAATTCCACAAGAACAGTCTTCGCGAAAGGCTTCTTGAGGGGAAAACTGTAACACTGTGACATGAATTAACAGAACACAAAGCAGTTTCTCAGACAGCTTCTTGCCAGTTTTTAACGGAAGATATTACCTTTTTCACCTTAACCCTCTATGGGCTTCCAAATATCACTTTGCAAATTCCACAATAAGTGTCTTAGCGAAAGGCTTTTTGAGGGAAAAGCAGTAATTGTGAGATGAATTAATCGAACACAAAGCAGTTTCTCAGAAAGCTTCTATCCAGTTTTTAAGGGAAGGTTTTCCTTTTTCACCATAGCCCTCTATGGGCTTCCAAATATCGCATTGCAAATTCCACAAGTACAGACTTAGCGAAAGGCTTCTTGAAGGGAAAGCTGTAACACTGTGACATGAATTAACAGAACACAAAGCAGTTCCTCAGTAAGCTTCTTTCCAGTTTTTAACTGAAGATATTTCCTTTTTCACTATATCCCTCTATGTGCTTCCAAATATCACTTTGCAAATTCCACTAGAACAGTCTTAGCGAAAGGCTTCTTGAGGGGAACGCAGTAAATCTGTGAGATGAATTAACAGAACACAAAGCACTTTCTCAGAAAGCTTCTTTCCAGTTTTTTACGGAAGATATTTACTTTTTCACCATAGCCCTCTATGGGCTTCAAAATATCACTTTGCAAATTCCACAAGAACAGACTTAGCGAAAGGCTTCTTGAAGGGAATGCTGTAACTCTGTGAGATGAAGTAACAGAACACAATGCAGTTTCTCAGAAAGCTTCTTTCCAGTTTTAACGGAAGATATTTCCTTTTTCACCGTAGTCTTCTATGGGCTTCCAAATATCACTGTGCAAACTCCACAAAAACAGACTTAGCGACAGGCTTCTTGAAGGGAATGCTGTAACTCTGTGAGATGAATTAACAGAACGCAAAGCAGTTTCTCAGAAAGCTTCTTTCCAGTTTTTAATGGAAGATATTTTCTTTTTCACCATAGCCCTCTATGGGCTTCCAAATATCACTTTGCAAAATCCACAAGAAGAGTCTTAGAGAATGGCTTCTTGCTGGGAAAGTAGTAACTCTGTGAGATGAATTAACAGAACAGAGAGCAGTTTCTCAGAGAGCTTCTTTCCAGTTTTTAACGGAAGATAATTCCTTTTTCACTATAGCCCTCTATGGGCTTCAAAATATCGCTTGGCTAATTCCACAAGAACAGTCTTAGCGAAAGACTTCTTTAGGAAAAGCTGTAAGTCCGTGAGATGAACTAAGAGAACACAAAGAAGTTTCTCAGAAAGCTTCTTTACAGTTTTTAACTGTAGATATTTCCTTTTTCACCTTAACCCTCTAAGGGCTTCCAAATATCACTTTGCAAATTGCATAAGAACAGTGTTAGCGAAAGGCTTTTTGAGGAGAAAGCAGTAACTGTGTGATGAATTAACCGAACACAAAGCAGTTTCTCAGAAAGCTTCTTTTCAGTTTTTAAGGGAAGATTTTCCTTTTTCACCATTACCCTCTGTGGGCTTCCAAATATCACTTTTCAAATTCCACAAGAATAGTCTTCGTGAAAGGCTTCTCGAGGGGAACGCAGTAACTCTGTGAGATGAATTAACAGAACACAAAGGAGATTCTCTGAAATCTTCTTTCCAGTTTTTAACGGAAGATAATTCCTTTTTCACCATAGCCCCCTATGGGCTTCCAAATATCACTTTCTAAAATCCACAAAAACAGACTTAGCAAAAGGCTTCTTTAAGGGAAAGCTGTAACTCTGTGAGATGAATTAACAGAAAACAAAGGAGTTTCTCAGAAAGCTTCTTTCCCGTTTTTAACGGAAGGTATTTCCTTTTTCACCATAGTCCTCTATAGGCTTCCAATATCACTGTGCAAATTCCACAGAAGCAGACTTAGGAAAGGCTTCTTGAAGGGAATGCTGTAACTCCGTTAGATGAGTTAACAGAACACAAAGCAGTTTCTCAGAGAGCTTCTTTCCAGTTTTTAGCGGAAGATATATCCTTTTTTACCAAAACCCTCTATGGGCTTCCAAATATCACTTTGCAAATTCCAGAAGAACAGTCTTAGCGAAAGGCTTCTTGAGGGGAAGGCAGTAACTCTGTGAGATGAATTAACAGAAAACAAAGCAGTTTCTCAGAAAGATTCTTTCCAGTTTTTAAAGGAAGATATTTCCTTTTTCACCATAACCCTCTATCGGCTTCGAAATATCACTTTGCAAATGCCACAAGAACAGTCTTAGCCAAAGGCTTTTTAATGGGAAAGCAGTAACTCCGTGAGATGAATTAACAGAACAATGAGCAGCTTCTCAGAAAGCTTCTTTCCAGTTTTTAACGGAAGATATTTCATTTTTCACCATAGCCCTCTAGGGGCTTCCATATAACACTTTGGAAATTCCACAGGAAGAGTGTGAGCGAAAGGCTTCTTGAAGGGAAAGCTGTAACTCTGTGAGATGAATTAAGAGAACGCAAAGCAGTTTCTCAGAAAGCTTCTTTCCAGTTTTTAACTGAAGATATTTCCTTTTCCACCATAGCCCTCTATGGGCTTCCAATTATCACCTTGCAAATTCCACAAGAACAGTCTTAGCGAAAGGATTCTTGCAGGGAAAGCTGTAAGTCTGTGAGATGAAATAACAGACACAAAGCAGTTTCTCGGAAAGCTTCTTTTCGGTTTTTATCTTAGGATACTTCCATTTTCACTATAGCCCTCTATGGGCTTCCAAATATCCCTTTTCGAATTCCACAAGAACAGTCTTAGCGATAGGCTTCTTGAGGAGAAAGTTGTAACTCTGTGAGATGAATTAACAGAACACAAAGAAGTTTCTCTTAAAGCTTCTTTCCAGTTTGTAACAGAAGATATTTCTCTTTTCACCACAGTCCTCTGTGGGCTTCCAAATATCAATTTGCAAATCACACAAGAACAGTCTTAGCGAAAGGATTCTTGAGGGGAAAGCTGTAACTCAGTGAGATTAATTAACAGAACACAAAGCAGTTTCTCAGAAGGCTTCTTTACTGTTTTTAACGGAAGATATTTCCTTTTTCACCATAGCCCTCTATGGTCTCCCAAATATAACATTGCAAATTTCACAAGAACTGTCTCAGTCAACGGCCTCTTGAGGGGAAAGCTGTAACTCTGTGAGATGAACTAACAGAACACAAAGCAGTTTCTCAGACAGGTTCTTTTCGGTGTTTATCTTAGGATATTGCCATTTGCATCGTAGTACTCTATGGGCTTCGAAATATCTCTTTGCAAATTCCACAAGAATAGACTTAGTGATAGGTTTCTTGAGGGGAAAGCTGTAACTCTGTTAGATGAATTAGCAGAACACAAAGCAGTTTCTCAGAAAGCTTCTTTCAAGTAGTTAACTGAAGATATTTCCATTTTCACCATAGACCTTACGAGCTTCCAAATATCGCTTAGCAATTTCCACAAGAACAGCGTTAGCGAAAGGCGTCTTGAGGGGAACGCTGTAACTCTGAGATGAATTAACAGAACACCAAGCAGTTTCTCAGAAAGATTCTTTCCAGTTTTTAACTGAAGATGTTTCCTTTTACACAATAGCCCCCTATGGGCTTCCAAATATCACTTTGCAAATTTCACAAGAACAGTCTTAGCGAAAGTCTTCTTGAGGGGAAAGCTGTATCTCTGTGAGGTGAATTAACAGAACACAAAGCAGTCTCTCAGAAAGCTTCTTTAGAGTTGTTAACGGAAGATTGTTCCTTTTCAACCATAGCCCTCTAAGGATTTCCAAATATCACCTTGCAAATTCCACAAGAACTGTCTTAGCGAATGGTTTCTTGAGGAGAAAGCTGTAACTCTGTGAGATGAATTAACAGACCACAAAGGAGTTTTTCAGAAAGATTCTTTCCAGTGTTTAACGGAAAATATTTCCTTTTTCACCATATCCCTCTACGGGCTTCCAAATATCTCTTTGTAAATTGCACAAGAACAGTCCTAGCGAAAGGCTTCTTGAGGGGAAAGCCGTAACTCTGTGAGATGAAGTAACAGAATACAAAGCAGTTTCTCAGAAAGCTTCTTTCCAGTTTTTAACTGAGGATATTTCCTTTTTCACCGTAGCCCGCTTTAGGCTTAAAAGATGACTTTGCAAATTCCACAAGAACAGCCTTAGGGAAAGGTACTTGAGGGGCAGGCTGTAAATTTGTGAGTTAACTAACAGAATACAAAGCAGTTTCTCAGAAAGCTTCTTTACTGTTTTTGCCTTAGGATACTTCCATTTTCACCGTAGCCGTCTAAGGGTTTCGAAATATCACTTTGCAAATTCCACAAGAACAGTCTTAGAGAAAGGCTTCTTGAGGGGAAAGCTGCAAATCTGTGAGATGAATTAACAAAACACAAAGAAGTTTCCCAGAAAGCTTCATTTCAGTTTTTATCTTAGGATATTTCCTTTTTCACCATAGCTCTCTATGGGCTTCCAAATATCACTTTGCAAATTCCACGAGAACAGTCTTAGCGAAAGGCTTCTTGAAGGGAAACCTGTAAGTATGTGGAATGAATTAACAGAACACAAAGCAGTTTCTCAGAAACCTTCTTTCCAGTTTTTAACTGAAGATATTTCCTTTTTCACCGTAACCCTCTATGGGCTTCGAAATATCACTTTGCAAATTCCACAAGAACAGTCTTAGAGAAAGGCTTCTTGAGGGGAAAGCTGTAAGTCTGTGAGATTAATTAACAGAACAGAAAGTAGATTCTCAGGAAGTTTTTTTTCAGTTTTTGTTTTAGGATCTTTCCTTTTCCACCATAGACCTCTAGGGACTTCCAAATATCACTTTCCAAATTCCACAAGAGCAGTCTTAGCAAAAGACTTCTTGAGGGGAAAGCTGTAACTCTGTGAGTTGAATTAAGAGAACACAAAGCAGTTTCTCAGAAAGCTTCTTTCCAATTTTTAACAGAAGATATTTCCTTTTTCAACATAGCACTCTATGGTCTCCCAAATATAACATTGCAAATTTCACAAGAACAGACTTAGTCAACGTCTTCTTGAGGGGAAAGCTTTAACTGTGTGAGATGAAATAACAGAACACTAAGCAGTTTCTCAGACAGCTTCTATCGGTTTTTATCTTAGGATATTGCCATTTTCAACATAGCCCTTAGGAGCTTCCCAATATCACTTAGTAAATTCCACAAGAACAGCCTTAGCGAAAGGCTTCTTGAGGCGAAAGCGGGAACTCTGTGTCATGAATTAACAGAACACAAAGCAGTTTCTCAGAAAGTTCTTTACAGTTTTTAACGGAAGATAGATCCTTTTTCAACATAGCCCTCTATGGATTCCAAATATCACATTTCAAATACCACAAGAACAGTCTTAGTGAATGGTTTCTTGTGGAGAAAGCTGTAACTCTGTGAGATGAATTAACAGACCACAGAGCAGTTTTTCAGAAAGATTCTCTCCAGTGTTTGACGGAAAATATTTCCTTTTTCACCATACCCCTCTATGGGCTTCCAAGTATCATTTTGCAAATTCCACAAGAACAGTCTTAGCGAAATGCCACTTGAGGGGAATGCTGTAACTCTGGGAGTTGAATTAACAGAACACAAAGCCGTTTGTCAGCAAGCTTCTTTCCAGTTTTTAACGGAAGATATTTCCTTTTTCACCGTAGCCCTCTGTAGGCATAAAAAATCACTTTGCAAATTCCACAAGAACAGCCTTAGCGAAAGGCTTCTTGAGGAGAAAGCTGTAACTCTGTGAGATCAATTATGAGAACACAAAGCAGTTTCTCAGAAAGCTTCTTTTCAGTTTTTATCTTAGGATATTTCCTTTTTCACCAGACCCCTCTATGGGCTTTCAAATATCACTTTGCAAGTTCCACAGAAACAGTCTTAATGAGAGTCTTCTTGAGGTAAAAGCTGTAACTCTGTGAGGTGAATTAACAGAACACAAGGCAGTTTCTCAGAAAGCTTCTTTCCAGTTTTTAACGGAAGATATTTCCTTTTTCACCATTGCTCTCTATAGGCTTCCAAATATCGCTTTGCAAATTCGACAAGAACAGTCTCAGCGAAGGGCTTCTTCAGGGGAAAGCTGTAGTTTGGTGAGATGTATTCACAGAACATACGGCAGTTTCTCAGGAGGCTTCTTTCCAGTATTTAACGGAAGATAATTCCTTTTTCACAATAGCCCTCTAAGGGCTTCCAAATATCACTTTGCAAATTTCAAAAGAACAGTCTTAGGGAACGGCTTCTTGAGGGGAAAGCTGTAACTCTCTGAGATGAACGAAGAGAACACAATGCAGTTTCTCAGAAAGCTTCTTTTCAGTTTTTTTCTTAGGATATTTCCGTTTTCGTCAAAGCCCTCTATGGGCTTCGAATATCACTTTGCAAATTCCAGAAGAACAGTCTCAGTGAACGGCTTCTTGAGGGGAAATGTGTAACTCTGTGAGATGAATTAACCGAAAACAAAGCAGTTTCTCAGAAAGCTTCTTTTCAGTTTTTATCTTAAGACATTTCCTTTTTCACGATAGCCCTCTATGGGCTTCCAAATAACACTTTGCAAATTAGACAAGAACAGTCTTAGCGAAAGGCCTCTTGAGGGGAAAGCTGTAACTCTCTGCGTTGAATTAACAGAACACAAAGCAATTGCTCAGAAAGCCTCTTTCCTATTTTTAACGGAAGATATTTCCTTTTTCACCATAGTCCTCTAGGGGCTTCCTAATATCACTTTGCAAATTCCACAAGAACAGTCTTGGCGAAAGGCTTCTTGAGGGGAAAGCTGTAACTCTGTGAGATGAATTAACAGAACACAAAGCAGTCTCTCAGAAAGCTTCTTTCCAGTTTTCAACTGATGATATTTTCTTTTTCACCATGACAAATTATGGGCTTCCAAATATCACTTTGCAAATTCCACAAGAACAGTCTTTGCCAAAGGCTTCTTGAGGGGAAAGGTCTAACACAGTGTGATGAATAAACAGAACACAAAGCAGTCTCTCAGAAAGTTTCTATCCCTTTTTTCACTGAAGATATTTCCTTTTTCACCATAGCCCTCTAGGGGCTTCCATATAACACTTTGGAAATTCCACAGGAAGAGTGGGAGCGAAAGGCTTCTTGAAGGGAAAGCTGTAACTCTGTGAGATGAATTAAGAGAACACAAAGCAGTTTCTCATAAAGCTTCTTTCCAGTTTTTAACGGAAAATATTTCCTTTTCCACGATAGCCCTCTATGGGCTTCCTAATATCACTTTCCAATTTTCACAAGAACAGTCTTAGTGAACGGCTTCTTGAGTGGAAAGCTGTAACTCTCAGAGATGAATTAACAGAACACAAGGCAAATTTCACAAGAACAGTCTTAGTGAACGGCTCCTTGAGGGGCAAGCTGTAACTCTGTTAGATGAACTAAGAGAACACAAAGTAGTTTCTCAGAAAGCTTCTCTTCTGTTTTTATCTTTAGATATTTCCTTTTCACCATAGCCCTCTATGGGCTTCTAAATATCACTTCCTAAATTGCACAAGAACAGTCTTAGCGAAAGGCTTCTTGTAGGGAAAGCTGTAACTCTGTGGGATGAATTAAAAGAACACAAAGCAGTTTCGCAGAAAGCTTCTATCCAGTTTTAAACTGAAGATATTTCCTTTTTCAACATAGCCCTCTATGGGCTTTCAAATATCACTTTGATAATTCCACAAGACCAGTCTTAGTGAAAGGATTCTTGAGGGGAAAGATGTAACTCTCTGAGATGAATTAACACAACAGAAAGCACTTTCTCAGAAAGCTTCCTTCCAGTTTTTAACGGAAGATATTTCCTTTTTCACCATAGCCCTGCATGGGCTTCCAAATATCACATTGCAAATTCCAAAAGAACTGTCTTAGGGAAAGGCTTCTTGAGGGGAAAGCTGTAACTGTGTGAGACGAATTAACAGAACACAGAGCAGTTTCTCAGAAAGCCTCTTTCCAGTTTTTAACGGAAGATATTTCCTTTTCACCATAGCCCTCTATGGGCTTCCAAATATCACTTTGCAAACTCCACAAGAACAGTCTTAGCGAACGGCTACCTGAAGGGAAAGTGGTAACTCTGTGAGATGAGTTGACAGAGCACCAAGCAGTTTCTCAGAAAGCCTCTTTCCAGTTTTTATCGGAAGTTATTTCCTTTTTTACCATACCCCCTATGGGCCTCCAAATATCACTTTGCAAATTCCACAAGAACAGTCTCAGCCAAAGGCTTCTTGAGGGGAAAGCTGTAACTGTGTGAGATGAATTAACAGAACACAAAGCAGTTTCTCAGAAAACTTCTTTCCAGTTTTTAACGGAAGATGTTTCCTTTTTAACCGTAGCCCTCTATGGGCTTCCAAATATCACTTTGCAAATGCCACGAGAACAGTCTTAGAGAAAGGCTTCTTGAGGGGAAAGCTGTAAGTCTGTGAGATGAATTAACAGAACACAATGTAGTTTTTCATAAAGCTTCTTTTCAGTATTATCTTAGGATATTTCCTTTTTCACCATAGCCCTCTAAGGGATTCTAAGTATCACTTTCCAATTTCCACAAAAACAGTCTAAGCGAAAGGCTTCTTGAGGGGAAAGGTGTAACTCTGTGAGTTGAATTATCAGAACACAAAGCAGTTGGTCAGAAAGCCTCTTTCCTGTTTTTAACGGAAGATATTTCCTTTTGCACCATAGCCCTCTATGATCTTCCAAATATCACATTGCAAATTCCACAAGAACAGTCTTAGCGAAAGGCCTCCTGAGGGGAAAGCTGTAACCCTGAGAGATGAATTTACAGAACACAAAGCAGTTTCTCAGAAAGCTTCTTTTCGATTTTTAACTGAAGATATTTCCTTTTTCGCCATAGACCTCTATGGCCTTCCAAATATCACTTTGCAAATTCCACAAGAACAGTATTAGCGAAAGGCTTCTTCAGGGGAATGCTGTAACTCTGTGAGATGAATTTACAGAACACAAAGCAGTTTCTTAGAAAACTTCTTTAGAATTTTTAACGGAAGATAATTCCTTTTTCACCATAGCCCTCTATGGACTTCAAAATATCACTTTGCAAATTCCACAAGAACAGTCTTAGAGAAAGGCTTCTTGAGGAGAAAGCTGTAAGTCTGTGAGATTAATTAACAGAACAGAAAGTAGATTCTCAGAAAGTTTTTTTTTCAGTTTTTGTTTTAGGATCTTTCCTTTTCCACCATAGACCTCTAGGGACTTCCAAATATCACTTTCCAAATTCCACAAGAGCAGGCTTAGCAAAAGACTTCTTGAGGGGAAAGCTGTAACTCTGTGAGATGAATTAACAGAACACAAAGCAGTTTCTCCGAAAGCTTCTTTCCTGTTTTTAATGGAAGATATTTCCTTTTTCACCATAGCTCTCTAAGGGCTTCCAAATTTCACTTTGCAAATTCCACAAGAACCGTCTTAGCGAAAGGCTTCTTGAGGGGAAAGCTGTAACTCTGTGAGATGAATTAACAGAACACAAAGCAGTTTCTCAGGAAGCTTCTTGCCAGGTTTTACTCAAGATGTTTCATTTTTCACCATAGACGTCTATGAGCTTTCAAATATCACTTTGCAATTTCCACAAGAACAGTATTAGAGAAAGGCTTCTTGAGGGGAAAGCTGTAATCAGAAAGCTTTTTCCGAGTTTTTAACAGAACATATTTCCTTTTTCACCATAGCCCTCCATGGGCCTCCAAATATCACATTGCAAATTCCACAAGAACAGTCTTAGCGAAAGACTTCTTGAGGGGAAAGCTGTAAGTCTGCGAGATGAATTAACTGAACACAAAGCAGTTTCTCAGAAAGCTTCTTTTCAGTTTTTATCTCAGGATATTTCCTTTTTCACCCTAGCCCTCTATGGGCTTCTAAATATCACTTTCCAAATTCCAGAAGAACAGTCTTAGCGAAAGGCTTCTTGAGTGGAAAGCTGTAACTCTGTGAGATGAATTAACAGAACACAAAGCAATTTCTCAGAAAGCTTCTTTCCAGTTTTTAACTGAAGATATTTCCTTTATCACCACAGCCCTATAAGGACGTCCAAATATCACTTTGCAAATTGCACAAGAAGAGAATTAGCGAAAGACTTCTTGAGGGGAAAGATGTAACTCTGTGAGATGAATTAACAGAAAACAAAGCCGTTTCTCAGAAAGCTTCTTTTCAGTTTTTATCTTAGGATATTTCCTTTTACACCATAGACCTCTATGGGCTTCCAAATATCACTTTGCAAATTCCACAAAACAGTCTTAGCGAAAGGCTTCTTGAGTGGAAAGCTGTAACTCTGTGAGATGAATTAACAGAACACAAAGCAGTTTCTCAGAAAGCCTCTTTCCAGTGTTTATCGGAGGTTATATCCTTTTTCACCTTAGCCCCCTATGGGCTTCCAAGTACCACTTTTCAAATTCCACAAGAACAGTCTCAGCGAAAGGCTTCATGAGGGGAAAGCTGTACGTCTGTGAAATGAATTAACAGAACACAATGTAGTTTTTCAGAAAGCTTCTTTTCAGTTTTTTCTTAGGATATTTCCTTTTTCACCATTGCCCTCTATGGGCTTCAAATATCACTTTGCAAATTCCACAAAAACAGTCATAGCGAAAGGATTCTTGAGGGGAAAGCTGTAACTCTCTGAGTTGAATTAACAGAACACAAAGCAATTGCTCAGAAAGCCTCTTTCCTATTTTTAACGGAAGATATTTCCTTTTTCACCATAGTCCTCTGGGGGCTTCCTAATATCACTTTGCAAATTCCACAAGAACAGTCTTGGCGAAAGGCTTCTTGAGGGGAAAGCTGTAACTCTGTGAGATGAATTAACAGAACACAAAGCAGTTTCTCAGAAAGATTCTTTCCAGTTTTTAACTGAAAATATTTCCTTTATCACCATGCCCTATAAGGACGTCCAAATATCACTTTGCAAATTGCACAAGAAGAGAATTAGCGAAAGACTTCTTGAGGGGAAAGATGTAACTCTGTGCGATGAATTAACAGAAAACAAAGCCGTTTCTCAGAAAGCTTCTTTCCTGTTTTTAACAGAAGATGTTCCATTTTTCACCATAGCCCTCTATGGGCTTCCAAATATCACTTTGCAAATTCCACAAGAACAGTCTTAGCGACAGGCTTCTTGAGGGGAAAGCTGTAACTCTCTGAGATCAATTAACAAAAAAAAAAAAAAAAAAAAAAAAAAAAGCAGTTTCTCAGAAATCTTCTTTCAAGTTTTTAACGGAAGATATTTCATTTTTCACCATAGCCCTCTATCGGTTTCCAAATATCACATTTCAAGTTCCACAAGAACAGTCTTAGCGAAAGGCTTTTATAGGAGAAAGCTTAAATCTGTAAGATGAATTAACAGACTCAAAACTGTTTTTCAGAAAGCTTCTTTCACCTTTTTCTCGGAAGATATTTCCTTTTTCACCATAGCCCTCTATGGGCTTCCAAATATCACTTTGTAAATATCACAAGAACAGTCTTACTGAACGGCTTCTTGAGAGTAAAGCTGTAACTCTGTGAGATGAACTAACAGAACACAAAGCACTTTCTCAGAAAGCTTCTTTCCAGTTTTTAAAGGAAGAAATTTCCTTTTCCACCATACCACTCTATGGGCTTCTGAATATCACTTTGCAAATTCCACAAGAACAGTCTTAGAGAAAGGCTTCTTGAAGGGAAAGCTGTAACACTGTGAGATGAATTAACAGAACCCACAGCAGTTTCTCAGAAATTTTCTTTCCAGTTTTTAACGGAAGATATTTCCTTTTTCAGCATAGCCCTCTTTGGGCTTCCAAATATCACTTTGCAAATTCCACAAGAACAGTCTTAGGGAAAGCCTTCTTGAGGGGAAAGCTGTAACTCTGTGAGATGAATTAATAGAACACAAAGCAGTTTCTCAGAAAGCTTCTTTCCAGTTTATATCGGAAGATATTTCCTTTTTCACCGTATCCCTCTATGGGCTTCCAAATATCACTTTGCAAATTCCACAAGAACAGTCTTAGTGAAGGGCTTCTTGAGAAAGGCTTTTTAGGGGAAAGCTGTAACTCTGTGAGTTGAATTAACAGAACACAAAGCAGTTTATCAGAAAGCTTTTTTCCAGATTTTATCGTAAGATATATCCTTTTTCACCATATCCCTCTATGGGCTTCCAAATATCACTTTGCAACTTCCACAAGAAAAGTCCTAACGAAAGGCTTCTTCAGGGGAAAGCTGTAGCTCTGTGAGATTAATTAACAGACAACAAAGCAGTTACTCAGAAAGCTTCTTTCCAGTTTTTAACGGAAGAGATTTCCCTCTTCACCATATCCCTCTATGGGCTTGGAAATATCACTTTGCAAATTCCACAAGAACAGTCTTAGTGAACGGCTTCTTGAGGGGTAAGCTATAACTCTGTGAGATGAATTAAGAGAACACAGTGCAGTTTTTCACAAAGCATCTTTTCAGATTTTATGTTAAGATATTTTCTTTTTAACCATAGCTCTCTAAGGGCTTCCAAATATCACTTTGAATCTTCCACAAGAACAGTCTTAGGGGAAGGCTTCTTGAAGGGAATGCTGTAACACTGTGAGATGAATTAACAGAACACAAAGCAGTTTCTCAGAAAGCTACTTTTCAGTTTTTATCTTAGGATATTTCCTTTTTCTCCATAGCCCTCTATGGGCTTCCAAATATCAGTTTGCAAATTTCACAAAAACTCTATTAGTGAACGGCTTCCAGAGGGGAAAGTTGTAACTCTGTGAGATGAACTAACAGAACACAAAGAAATTTCCCAGAAAGCTTCTTTTCAGTTTTTATCTTAGCATAATTCCATTTTCAGCTTTGACCTCTATGGGTTTCCAAATAACATTTTGCATATTCCACGAGAACAGTCTTACAGAAAGGCTTCTTGAGGGGAAAGCTGTAACTCTGTGAGATGAATTAACAGAAGACAAAGCAGTTTCTCAGAAAGCTTCTTTCTGTATTTATCTTAGGATATTTCCATTTGCACCATAGCTCTCTATGGGCTTCCAAATATCACTTTGCCAATTCCAAAAGAACAGTCTTTGCGAAAGGCTTCTTTAACGGAAAGCTGTAAACCTCTGAGATGAGTTAACAGAACAGAAAGCAGTTCCTCAGAAAGCTTCTTTTCAGTTTTTATCTTAGGATATTTCCTTTTCACCATAGTGCTCCAAGGGCTTCCAAATATCACCTCGCAAATTCCACAAGAACAGTCTTAGTGAAAGGTTTCTTGAGGGGAAAGCTGTAACTCTGTGAGATGAATTAACAGAACACAAAGCGTTTTCTCAGAAGACTTCTTTCCAGTTTCTAACTGAAGATATTTCCTTATTCACCATAGTCCTCTAGGGGCTTCCTAATATCACTTTGCAAATTCCACAAGAACAGTCTTGGCGAAAGGCTTCTTGAGGTGAAAGCTGTAACTCTGTGACATGAATTAACAGAACACAAAGCAGTCTCTCAGAAAGCTTCTTTCCAGTTTTCAACTGATGATATTTTCTTTTTCACCATGGCAAATTATGGGTTTCCAAATATCACTTTGCAAATTCCACAAGAACAGTCTTTGCCAAAGGCTTCTTGAGGGGAAATGTCTAACACAGTGTGATGAATAAACAGAACACAAAGCAGTCTCTCAGAAAGTTTCTATCCCTTTTTTCACTGAAGATATTTCCTTTTTCACCATAGCCCTCTAGGGGCTTCCATATAACACTTTGGAAATTCCACAGGAAGAGTGGGAGCGAAAGGCTTCTTGAAGGGAAAGCTGTAACTCTGTGAGATGAATTAAGAGAACACAAAGCAGTTTCTCATAAAGCTTCTTTCCAGTTTTTAACGGAAAATATTTCCTTTTCCACAATAGCCCTCTATGGGCTTCCTAATATCACTTTCCAATTTTCACAAGAACAGTCTTAGTGAACGGCTTCTTGAGTGGAAAGCTGTAACTCTCAGAGATGAATTAACAGAACACAAGGCAAATTTCACAAGAACAGTCTTAGTGAACGGCTTCTTGAGGGGCAAGCTGTAACTCTGTTAGATGAACTAAGAGAACACAAAGTAGTTTCTCAGAAAGCTTCTCTTCTGTTTTTATCTTAAGATATTTCCTTTTCACCATAGCCCTCTATGGGCTTCTAAATATCACTTCCTAAATTGCACAAGAACAGTCTTAGCGAAAGGCTTCTTGTAGGGAAAGCTGTAACTCTGTGGGATGAATTAAAAGAACACAAAGCAGTTTTGCAGAAAGCTTCTATCGAGTTTTAAACTGAAGATATATCCTTTTTCAACATAGCCCTCTATGGGCTTTCAAATATCACTTTGATAATTCCACAAGACCAGTCTTAGCGAAAGGATTCTTGAGGGGAAAGATGTAACTCTGTGAGGTGAATTAACAGAACAGAAAGCACTTTCTCAGAAAGCTTCTTTCCAGTTTTTAACGGAAGATATTTCCTTTTTCACCATAGCCCTGCATGGGCTTCCAAATATCACATTGCAAATTCCAAAAGAACTGTCTTAGGGAAAGGCTTCCTGAGGGGAAAGCTGTAACTGTGTGAGACGAATTAACAGAACACAAAGCAGTTTCTCAGAAAGCCTCTTTCCAGTTTTTAACGGAAGATATTTCCTTTTCACCATAGCCCTCTATGGGCTTCCAAATATCACTTTGCAAACTCCACAAGAACAGTCTTAGCGAACGGCTACCTGAAGGGAAAGTGGTAACTCTGTGAGATGAGTTGACAGAGCACCAAGCAGTTTCTCAGAAAGCCTCTTTCCAGTTTTTATCGGAAGTTATTTCCTTTTTTACCATACCCCCTATGGGCCTCCAAATATCACTTTGCAAATTCCACAAGAACAGTCTCAGCCAAAGGCTTCTTGAGGGGAAAGCTGTAACTGTGTGAGATGAATTAACAGAACACAAAGCAGTTTCTCAGAAAACTTCTTTCCAGTTTTTAACGGAAGATGTTTCCTTTTTAACCGTAGCCCTCTATGGGCTTCCAAATATCACTTTGCAAATGCCACGAGAACAGTCTTAGAGAAAGGCTTCTTGAGGGGAAAGCTGTAAGTCTGTGAGATGAATTAACAGAACACAATGTAGTTTTTCATAAAGCTTCTTTTCAGTATTATCTTAGGATATTTCCTTTTTCACCATAGCCCTCTAAGGGATTCTAAGTATCACTTTCCAATTTCCACAAAAACAGTCTAAGCGAAAGGCTTCTTGAGGGGAAAGGTGTAACTCTGTGAGTTGAATTATCAGAACACAAAGCAGTTGGTCAGAAAGCCTCTTTCCTGTTTTTAACGGAAGATATTTCCTTTTGCACCATAGCCCTCTATGATCTTCCAAATATCACATTGCAAATTCCACAAGAACAGTCTTAGCGAAAGGCCTCCTGAGGGGAAAGCTGTAACCCTGAGAGATGAATTTACAGAACACAAAGCAGTTTCTCAGAAAGCTTCTTTTCGATTTTTAACTGAAGATATTTCCTTTTTCGCCATAGACCTCTATGGCCTTCCAAATATCACTTTGCAAATTCCACAAGAACAGTATTAGCGAAAGGCTTCTTCAGGGGAATGCTGTAACTCTGTGAGATGAATTTACAGAACACAAAGCAGTTTCTTAGAAAACTTCTTTAGAATTTTTAACGGAAGATAATTCCTTTTTCACCATAGCCCTCTATGGACTTCAAAATATCACTTTGCAAATTCCACAAGAACAGTCTTAGAGAAAGGCTTCTTGAGGAGAAAGCTGTAAGTCTGTGAGATTAATTAACAGAACAGAAAGTAGATTCTCAGAAAGTTTTTTTTTCAGTTTTTGTTTTAGGATCTTTCCTTTTCCACCATAGACCTCTAGGGACTTCCAAATATCACTTTCCAAATTCCACAAGAGCAGGCTTAGCAAAAGACTTCTTGAGGGGAAAGCTGTAACTCTGTGAGATGAATTAACAGAACACAAAGCAGTTTCTCCGAAAGCTTCTTTCCTGTTTTTAATGGAAGATATTTCCTTTTTCACCATAGCTCTCTAAGGGCTTCCAAATTTCACTTTGCAAATTCCACAAGAACCGTCTTAGCGAAAGGCTTCTTGAGGGGAAAGCTGTAACTCTGTGAGATGAATTAACAGAACACAAAGCAGTTTCTCAGGAAGCTTCTTGCCAGGTTTTACTCAAGATGTTTCATTTTTCACCATAGACGTCTATGAGCTTTCAAATATCACTTTGCAATTTCCACAAGAACAGTATTAGAGAAAGGCTTCTTGAGGGGAAAGCTGTAATCAGAAAGCTTTTTCCGAGTTTTTAACAGAACATATTTCCTTTTTCACCATAGCCCTCCATGGGCCTCCAAATATCACATTGCAAATTCCACAAGAACAGTCTTAGCGAAAGACTTCTTGAGGGGAAAGCTGTAAGTCTGCGAGATGAATTAACTGAACACAAAGCAGTTTCTCAGAAAGCTTCTTTTCAGTTTTTATCTCAGGATATTTCCTTTTTCACCCTAGCCCTCTATGGGCTTCTAAATATCACTTTCCAAATTCCAGAAGAACAGTCTTAGCGAAAGGCTTCTTGAGTGGAAAGCTGTAACTCTGTGAGATGAATTAACAGAACACAAAGCAATTTCTCAGAAAGCTTCTTTCCAGTTTTTAACTGAAGATATTTCCTTTATCACCACAGCCCTATAAGGACGTCCAAATATCACTTTGCAAATTGCACAAGAAGAGAATTAGCGAAAGACTTCTTGAGGGGAAAGATGTAACTCTGTGAGATGAATTAACAGAAAACAAAGCCGTTTCTCAGAAAGCTTCTTTTCAGTTTTTATCTTAGGATATTTCCTTTTACACCATAGACCTCTATGGGCTTCCAAATATCACTTTGCAAATTCCACAAAACAGTCTTAGCGAAAGGCTTCTTGAGTGGAAAGCTGTAACTCTGTGAGATGAATTAACAGAACACAAAGCAGTTTCTCAGAAAGCCTCTTTCCAGTGTTTATCGGAGGTTATATCCTTTTTCACCTTAGCCCCCTATGGGCTTCCAAGTACCACTTTTCAAATTCCACAAGAACAGTCTCAGCGAAAGGCTTCATGAGGGGAAAGCTGTACGTCTGTGAAATGAATTAACAGAACACAATGTAGTTTTTCAGAAAGCTTCTTTTCAGTTTTTTCTTAGGATATTTCCTTTTTCACCATTGCCCTCTATGGGCTTCAAATATCACTTTGCAAATTCCACAAAAACAGTCATAGCGAAAGGATTCTTGAGGGGAAAGCTGTAACTCTCTGAGTTGAATTAACAGAACACAAAGCAATTGCTCAGAAAGCCTCTTTCCTATTTTTAACGGAAGATATTTCCTTTTTCACCATAGTCCTCTAGGGGCTTCCTAATATCACTTTGCAAATTCCACAAGAACAGTCTTGGCGAAAGGCTTCTTGAGGGGAAAGCTGTAACTCTGTGAGATGAATTAACAGAACACAAAGCAGTTTCTCAGAAAGATTCTTTCCAGTTTTTAACTGAAAATATTTCCTTTATCACCATGCCCTATAAGGACGTCCAAATATCACTTTGCAAATTGCACAAGAAGAGAATTAGCGAAAGACTTCTTGAGGGGAAAGATGTAACTCTGTGCGATGAATTAACAGAAAACAAAGCCGTTTCTCAGAAAGCTTCTTTCCTGTTTTTAACAGAAGATGTTCCATTTTTCACCATAGCCCTCTATGGGCTTCCAAATATCACTTTGCAAATTCCACAAGAACAGTCTTAGCGACAGGCTTCTTGAGGGGAAAGCTGTAACTCTCTGAGATCAATTAACAAAAAAAAAAAAAAAAAAAAAAAAAAAGCAGTTTCTCAGAAATCTTCTTTCAAGTTTTTAACGGAAGATATTTCATTTTTCACCATAGCCCTCTATCGGTTTCCAAATATCACATTTCAAGTTCCACAAGAACAGTCTTAGCGAAAGGCTTTTATAGGAGAAAGCTTAAATCTGTAAGATGAATTAACAGACTCAAAACTGTTTTTCAGAAAGCTTCTTTCACCTTTTTCTCGGAAGATATTTCCTTTTTCACCATAGCCCTCTATGGGCTTCCAAATATCACTTTGTAAATATCACAAGAACAGTCTTACTGAACGGCTTCTTGAGAGTAAAGCTGTAACTCTGTGAGATGAACTAACAGAACACAAAGCACTTTCTCAGAAAGCTTCTTTCCAGTTTTTAAAGGAAGAAATTTCCTTTTCCACCATACCACTCTATGGGCTTCTGAATATCACTTTGCAAATTCCACAAGAACAGTCTTAGAGAAAGGCTTCTTGAAGGGAAAGCTGTAACACTGTGAGATGAATTAACAGAACCCACAGCAGTTTCTCAGAAATTTTCTTTCCAGTTTTTAACGGAAGATATTTCCTTTTTCAGCATAGCCCTCTTTGGGCTTCCAAATATCACTTTGCAAATTCCACAAGAACAGTCTTAGGGAAAGCCTTCTTGAGGGGAAAGCTGTAACTCTGTGAGATGAATTAATAGAACACAAAGCAGTTTCTCAGAAAGCTTCTTTCCAGTTTATATCGGAAGATATTTCCTTTTTCACCGTATCCCTCTATGGGCTTCCAAATATCACTTTGCAAATTCCACAAGAACAGTCTTAGTGAAGGGCTTCTTGAGAAAGGCTTTTTAGGGGAAAGCTGTAACTCTGTGAGTTGAATTAACAGAACACAAAGCAGTTTATCAGAAAGCTTTTTTCCAGATTTTATCGTAAGATATATCCTTTTTCACCATATCCCTCTATGGGCTTCCAAATATCACTTTGCAACTTCCACAAGAAAAGTCCTAACGAAAGGCTTCTTCAGGGGAAAGCTGTAGCTCTGTGAGATTAATTAACAGACAACAAAGCAGTTACTCAGAAAGCTTCTTTCCAGTTTTTAACGGAAGAGATTTCCCTCTTCACCATATCCCTCTATGGGCTTGGAAATATCACTTTGCAAATTCCACAAGAACAGTCTTAGTGAACGGCTTCTTGAGGGGTAAGCTATAACTCTGTGAGATGAATTAAGAGAACACAGTGCAGTTTTTCACAAAGCATCTTTTCAGATTTTATGTTAAGATATTTTCTTTTTAACCATAGCTCTCTAAGGGCTTCCAAATATCACTTTGAATCTTCCACAAGAACAGTCTTAGGGGAAGGCTTCTTGAAGGGAATGCTGTAACACTGTGAGATGAATTAACAGAACACAAAGCAGTTTCTGAGAAAGTTCTTTCCAGTTTTTAACTGAAGAAATTTCCTTTTACACCATAGTCCTATTTGGGCTCCCAAATATCACTTTGCAAATCCCACAAGAACAGTCTTATCGAAAGGCTTCTTGAAGGGAAAGCTGTAATTCTGTGAGATGAATTATCAGAACACAAAGCAGTTTCTCAGAAATCTTCTTTCCAGGTTTTAACTGAAGATATTTCCTTTTTCACCGAAGCCCTCTAGGGGCTTCCAAATATCACTTTGCAAATTCCACAAAAACAATCTTAGCGAATGACTTCTGTAGGGGAATGCTGTAAGTCTGTTAGATAAATTAACAGAACACAAAGCAGTGTCTTAGAAATCTTCTTCCCAGTTTTTAACGGACGATATTTCCTTTTTCTCCGTAGCCCACTATGGGCTTCCAAATATCACTTTGCAAATTCCACATAAGAGACTTACCGAAAAGCTTCTTGAGAAGAAAACTGTAACCCTGTGAGATGAATTACCAGAACACAAAGCAGTTTCTCAGAAAGTTTCTTTCCAGTTTTTAACTGAAGATATTTCCTTTTTCATCATGGACCTCTATGGGCTCCAAATATCACTTTGCAAATTGCACAAGAACAGTCTTAGCGAATGGCTTCTTGAGGGAAAATTTGTAACTCTGGGATACGAAATAAGAGAACACAAAGCAGTTCCTCAGAAAGCTTCTTTTCAGTTTTTATCTTAGGATATTTTCTTTTTCACCATAGCTCTCTTTGGGCTTCCAAACATCATTTTGCAAATTCCACAAGAACAGTCTTAGCGAAAGGCTTCTGGAGGGGAAAGTTTTAACTCTGTGAGATGAATTAACAGAACACAAAGCAGTTTCTCAGAAAGCTTCTTTCCAGTTTTTAACTGAAGATATTTCCTTTTTCACCGTAGCCCTCTATGGGCTTCCAAATATCACATTGCAAATCACACAAGAACAGTCTTAACGAAAGGCTTCTTGAGGGGAATGCTGTAACTCGGTTAGACTTATTAACAGAACACACGGCAGTATCTCAGAAAGCTTCTTTCCAGTTTTTAACGGAAGATATTTTCTTTTTCACCATAGCCCTCTAAGGGCTTCCAAATATCACTTTGCAAATTCCAAAAGAGCAGTCTTATCGAAAGGCTTCTGGAGCGGAAGGCTGTAACTCTCTGAAATGAATTAACAGAACACAGAGCTGTTTCTCAGAAAGCTTCTTTGCAGTTTTCAACCGAAGATATTTCCTTTTTCCCCTTAAGCCTCTATGGGTTTCCAAATATCATTTAGAAAATCACACAAGAAGAGTCTTTGCGAAAGGCTTCTTGAGGGGAAAGCTGTATCTCGGTGAGATGTATTAAGAGAACACACGGCAGTTTCACAGAATGCTTCTTCAGAGTTTTAACGGAAGATACTTCCTTTTTCACCATAGCCTTCTATGGGCTTCCATATATCACATTGCAAATTCCACAAGAACAGTCTTAACGAAAGGGTTCTAGAGGGGAAAGCTGTTACTCTTTGAGATGAATTTAAAGAACACAAAGCAGATTCTCAAAAATCTTCTTTCCAGTTTTAAACTGAAGATATTTCCTTTTCACCGTAGCCTCCTATGGGCTGCAAAATAACACTTTGCATATTCCAGAGGAACAGTCTTAGCGAAAGGCTTCTTGAGCGGAAAGCAGTAACTCTATGAGATGAATTAACAAAACACAAAGCAGTTTCTCAGAAATCTCCTTTCAACTTTTTAACTGAGGATATTTCCTTTTTCACTATAGCCCTCTAATGGCTTCCAAATATCACTTTGCAAATTCCACAAGAAGTGTCTTAGTGAAAGGCTTCTTGAGGGGAAAGCTGTATCTCCGTGATGTGAATTAACACAACTCAAAGCAGTTTCTCAGAAAGCTTCTTTCCAGTTTTTAACTGAGGATATTTTCTTTGTCACCATAGCCCTCTATGGTCATCCAATTATCAGTTTGCAAATTCCACAAGAACAGTCTTCGCGAAAGGCGTCTTGAGGGAAAGCTGTAACACTGTGAGATGAATTAACAGATCACAAAGCAGTGTTTCAGAAATCTTCTTTCCAGTTTGTAACTGAAGATATTTCCTTTTTCACCATAGCCCTCCATGGGCTTCCATATATCACTTTGCAAATTACACAAGAAGAGCCTTACAGAAAGGCTTCTTGTGGGGAAAGTTTAACTCTATAAGATAAATTAACAGAACACAAAGCAGTTTCTCAGAAAGCTTTTTTCCAGATTTTAACTTAAGATATTTCCTTTTTCACCGTAGCCCTCTTTCGGCTCCCAAATATCAATTTGCAAATTGCACAAGAAGAGTCGTAGTGAAAGGCTTCTTGAGGGGAAAGCTGTAACTATGTGAGATGAATTAACAGAACACAAAGCAGTTTCTCAGAAAGCTTCTTTCGAGTTTTTAACTGAAGATATTTCCTTTTTCACCATAGCCCTCTAAGGGCTTCCAAATATCACTTTGAAAATTCCACAAGAGCAGTCTTATCGAAAGGCTTTTGGAGGGGAAAGCTGTAACTCTGTGAAATGAATTAAGAGAACACAAAGCAGTTTCTCAGAAAGCTTTTTTCCAGTTTTTAACGGAAGATATTTTCCTTTTCACGGTAGACCTCTTTGGGCTTCCAAATATCACTTTGCAAATTCCACAAGAACAGTCTTACCGAAAGCCTTCTTGAGGGGAAAGCTGTAACTCTGTGAGATGAATTAACAGAACACAACGCAGTTTCTCAGAAAGTCTCTTTACACTTTTTAACTGAAGATATTTCCTTTTTCAACACAGCCCTCTATGGGCTCCAAATATCACTTTGCAAATTCCATAAGAACAGTCTTAGCGAAAGGCTTCTTGAGGGGAAAGCTCTAACTCTGTGAGATGAAATAACAGAACACAAAACAGATTCTGAGAAAGCTTCTTTCCACTTTTTAACAGAGGATATTTCCTTTTTCACCGTAGCCCTCTATGGCCTTCGAAATACCACTTTGCAAATTCCACAACAACAGTCTTAGTGAAAGTCTTCTTGAGGGGAAAGCTGTAACTCTGTGAGATGACTAAACAGAACACAAAGCAGTTTCTCAGAAAGCTTCTTTCCAATTTTCAACGGAAGGTATTTCCTTTTTCACCATAGCCCTCTTTGGGCTTCCAATTATCACTTTGCAAATTCCACAAGAACAGTCTTATCGAAACGCTTCTTGAGAGGAATGATGTAACTCTGTGAGATGAATTACCAGAACACCACGCAGTTTCTCAGAGTGCTTCTTTTCAGTTTTTCACTGAAGATATTTACTTTTTCACCATAGCCCTCTATGGGCTTCCAAATATCACTTTGCAAATTCCACAAGAACAGTCTTAGCGAAAGGCTTCTTGAGGGGAAAGCTGTAAGTCTGTGAGATCAATTAACAGAACACAACGCAGTTTCTCAGAAAGCTTCTTTCCAGTTTTAAAAGGAAGATATTTCCTTTTTCACCATAGCCCTCTATGGGCTTCCAAATATCACTTTGCAAATTCCACAAGAACAGTCTTAGCGTAAGTGTTCTTGACGTGAAAGCGGTAGCTCTGTGAGATGAATGATCAGAACACAACGCAGTTTTTCAGAAAGCTTCTTTCCAGGCTTTAACTGAGGATATTTCCTTTTTCACCATAGACCTCTAATGGCTTCCAAATATCCCTTTCCAAATTCCACAAGAACAGTCTTAGCGAAAGGCTTCTTGAGGGGAGAGCTGTAACACTTTGAGATGAATTAAGAGAACACAAAGCAGTTTCTCAGAATGCTTCCTTCAAGTTTTTCACGGAAGGTATTCCCTTTTTCACCATAGCCGTCCATGGGCTTCCAAATATCCCTTTGCAAATTCCACAAGAACAATCTTAGTGATCGGCTTCTTGAGGGGAAAGCTGTAACTCTGTGAGATGAATTAACAGAACACAAAGCAGTTTCTCAGAAAGCTTCCTTCCAGTTTTTAACTGAAGATAATTCATTTTTCACCATAGCCCTGCATGGACTTCCAAATATCACATTGCACATTCCAAAAGCACTGTCTTAGGGAAAGGCTTCTTGGTGGGAAAGCTGTAACTGTGTGAGACGAATTAACAGAACACAGAGCAGTTTCTCAGAAAGCCTCTTTCCCGTTTTTAACGGAAGATATTTCCTTTTCACCATAACCCTCTATGGGCTTCCAAATATCACTTTGCAAATTACAGAAGAACAGTCTTAGCGAAAGGCTTCTTGAGGGGAGAGCTGTAACACTGTCTGATGAATTAACGGAAAATAACGCTGTTTCTCTGAAAGCTACTTTCCAGTTTTTAACTGAAGATATTCCCTTTTTCACCATAGCCCTCTATGGGCTTCCAAATATCACTTTGCAAATTACACAAGAACAGTCTTTTCGAAAAGCTTCTGGAGGGGAAAGCTGTAACTCTGTGAGATGAATTAAAGAACACAAAGCAGTTTCTCAGAAAGCTTCTTCCCAGTTTTTAACGGAAGATATTTCCATTTTCACCATCGCCCTCTATGGGCTTCCAAATATCACTTTGCCAATTCCACAGAAACAGTCTTAGCAAAAGGCTTGTTGAGGGGAAAGCTGTAACTTGGCGACATGAATTAACAGAACACAAAGTAGTTTCTCAGAAAGCTTCTTTCCCGTTTGAAACGGAAGATATTTCCTTTTTCACCGTAGCCCTCTATGGGCTTACAAATATAACTTTGCAAATTCCACAAGAACAGTATTAGCGAAAGGCTTCTTGAGGGGATAGCTGTAAATCTGTGAGATGAATTAAGAGAACACAAAGCAGTTTCTCAGAAAGCTTCTTTCCAGTTTTTAACGGAAAATATTTCCTTTTTCACCACAGCCCTCTGCGGGTTCCAAATATCACTTTGCAAATTCCACAAGAACAGCCTTAGCGAAAGGCTTCTTGAGGGGAAAGCTGTAACTCTGTGAGATGAATTAACAGAATACAAAGCAGTTTCTCAGAAATCTTCTTTCCAGTTTTTAACGGAAGATATTTCCTTTTTCATAATCGCCCTCTAAGGGCTTACAAATATCACTTTGCAAATTCCATAATAACAGCCTTAGTGAAAGGCTTCTTGAAGGGAAAGCAGTAACTCTGTGAGGTGAATTAACAGAAGAGAAAGCAGTTTCTCAGAAAGCTTCTTTCCAGTTTTTAACGGAAGGTATTTCCTTTTTCTCCGTAGCCGACAATGGCTTCCAAATATCACTTTGCAAATTGCACAAGAACAGACTTACCAAAAGGATTGTTGAAGGGAAAGCTGTAACTCTGTGAGATGAATTAACAGAACACAAAGCAGTTTCTCAGACAGCTTCTTTCCAGTTTTTAACTGAAGATAATTCCTTTTTCCATATAGCCCTCTATGGTCTTCCAAATATCACTTTGCAAATTCCACAAGAACAGCCTTAGCGAAAGGCCTCATGAAGGAAAAGCTGTAACTCTGTGAGTTGAATTAACCGAACACAAAGCAGTTTCTCAGAAAGCTTCTTTCCAGTTTTTAAAGGAAGATATTGCCTTTTTCAAAATAGCCCTCTATGGGTTTCGAAATATCCCTTTGCAAATTACACAAGAACAGTCTTAGCGAAAGGCTTCTTGAGGGGAATGCTGTAACTCTGTGAGATGAATTAACGGAACACAAAGCAGTCTCTCAGAAAGCTTCTTTCCAGTTTTTAACTGAAGATATTTCCATTCTCTCCATAGCCCTCTATGGGCTTCCAAATATCACTTTGCCAATTCCACAAGAACAGCCTTAGCGAAAGGCTTCTTGAAGGGAAAGCTGTAACTCTGTGACATGAATTACCAGAACACAAAGCAGTTTCTCAGAATGCTTCTTTCCAGTTTTTAACTTAGGATATTTCCTTTTTCACCGTAGCCCTCTATGGGCTTCCAAATATCACTTTGCAAATTCCACAAGAAGAGTCTTAGCGAAACGCTTCTTGAGGGGAAAGCAGTAACTCATAGAGATGAATTAACAGAACACAAAGTAGTTTCTCAGAAAGTTTCTTTCCAGTTTTTAACGGAAGATATTTCCTTTTTCACCATAGCCCTCTATGGGCTTCCAAATATCACTTTGCAAATTACACAAGAACAGTCTTAGCGAAAGGCTTCTTGAGGGGAAAGCTGTAACTCTGTGCGATGAATTAACAGAACACAAAGCAGTTTCTCAGACAGCTTCTTTCCTGTTTTTAACTGAAGATATTCCTTTTTCACCCTAGCCCTCTATGGGCTTCCAAATATCACCTTGCCAATTCCAAAAGAACAGGCTTAGCAAAAGGCTTCTTCAGGGGAATGCTGTAACTCTGTGAGATGAATTAACACAGAACAAAGCAGTTTCTCAGACTGCTTCTTTCTAGTTTTTAACTGAAGATATTTCCTTTTTCACCATAGCCCTCTATGGGCTCCAAATATCACTTTGTAAATACCCCAAGAACAGCCTTAGTGAAAGGCTTCGTGAAGGGAAATCTGTAACTCTGTTAGATCAATTAACAGAAAACAAAGCAGTTTCCCGGAAAGCTTCTTTCGCGTCTTTAACGGAAGATATTTCCTTTTCCAACATAGCCCTCTAAGGGCTTACAAATATCATTTTGTAAATTCCACAAGAACAGCCTTAGCAAAAGGATTCTTGAAGGGAAAGCTGTAACTCTGTTAGATGAATTAACAGAAAACAAAGCAGTGTCTCAGAAAGCTTCTTTCCCGTTTTTAACGGAGGATATTTCCTTTTTCACCATAGCCCTCTAAGGGCTTACAAATATCACTTTGCAAATTCCAGAAGAACAGTCTTAGGGAAAGGCTTCTGGAGGCGAAAGCTGTAACTCAGTGAGTTAAATTAACAGAACACAAAGCAGTTTCTGAGAAAGTTCTTTCCAGTTTTTAACTGAAGAAATTTCCTTTTACACCATAGTCCTATTTGGGCTCCCAAATATCACTTTGCAAATCCCACAAGAACAGTCTTATCGAAAGGCTTCTTGAAGGGAAAGCTGTAATTCTGTGAGATGAATTATCAGAACACAAAGCAGTTTCTCAGAAATCTTCTTTCCAGGTTTTAACTGAAGATATTTCCTTTTTCACCGAAGCCCTCTAGGGGCTTCCAAATATCACTTTGCAAATTCCACAAAAACAATCTTAGCGAATGACTTCTGTAGGGGAATGCTGTAAGTCTGTTAGATAAATTAACAGAACACAAAGCAGTGTCTTAGAAATCTTCTTCCCAGTTTTTAACGGACGATATTTCCTTTTTCTCCGTAGCCCACTATGGGCTTCCAAATATCACTTTGCAAATTCCACATAAGAGACTTACCGAAAAGCTTCTTGAGAAGAAAACTGTAACCCTGTGAGATGAATTACCAGAACACAAAGCTGTTTCTCAGAAAGTTTCTTTCCAGTTTTTAACTGAAGATATTTCCTTTTTCATCATGGACCTCTATGGGCTCCAAATATCACTTTGCAAATTGCACAAGAACAGTCTTAGCGAATGGCTTCTTGAGGGAAAATTTGTAACTCTGGGATACGAAATAAGAGAACACAAAGCAGTTCCTCAGAAAGCTTCTTTTCAGTTTTTATCTTAGGATATTTTCTTTTTCACCATAGCTCTCTTTGGGCTTCCAAACATCATTTTGCAAATTCCACAAGAACAGTCTTAGCGAAAGGCTTCTGGAGGGGAAAGTTTTAACTCTGTGAGATGAATTAACGGAACACAAAGCAGTCTCTCAGAAAGCTTCTTTCCAGTTTTTAACTGAAGATATTTCCATTCTCTCCATAGCCCTCTATGGGCTTCCAAATATCACTTTGCCAATTCCACAAGAACAGCCTTAGCGAAAGGCTTCTTGAAGGGAAAGCTGTAACTCTGTGACATGAATTACCAGAACACAAAGCAGTTTCTCAGAATGCTTCTTTCCAGTTTTTAACTTAGGATATTTCCTTTTTCACCGTAGCCCTCTATGGGCTTCCAAATATCACTTTGCAAATTCCACAAGAAGAGTCTTAGCGAAACGCTTCTTGAGGGGAAAGCAGTAACTCATAGAGATGAATTAACAGAACACAAAGTAGTTTCTCAGAAAGTTTCTTTCCAGTTTTTAACGGAAGATATTTCCTTTTTCACCATAGCCCTCTATGGGCTTCCAAATATCACTTTGCAAATTACACAAGAACAGTCTTAGCGAAAGGCTTCTTGAGGGGAAAGCTGTAACTCTGTGCGATGAATTAACAGAACACAAAGCAGTTTCTCAGACAGCTTCTTTCCTGTTTTTAACTGAAGATATTCCTTTTTCACCCTAGCCCTCTATGGGCTTCCAAATATCACCTTGCCAATTCCAAAAGAACAGGCTTAGCAAAAGGCTTCTTCAGGGGAATGCTGTAACTCTGTGAGATGAATTAACACAGAACAAAGCAGTTTCTCAGACTGCTTCTTTCTAGTTTTTAACTGAAGATATTTCCTTTTTCACCATAGCCCTCTATGGGCTCCAAATATCACTTTGTAAATACCCCAAGAACAGCCTTAGTGAAAGGCTTCGTGAAGGGAAATCTGTAACTCTGTTAGATCAATTAACAGAAAACAAAGCAGTTTCCCGGAAAGCTTCTTTCGCGTCTTTAACGGAAGATATTTCCTTTTCCAACATAGCCCTCTAAGGGCTTACAAATATCATTTTGTAAATTCCACAAGAACAGCCTTAGCAAAAGGATTCTTGAAGGGAAAGCTGTAACTCTGTTAGATGAATTAACAGAAAACAAAGCAGTGTCTCAGAAAGCTTCTTTCCCGTTTTTAACGGAGGATATTTCCTTTTTCACCATAGCCCTCTAAGGGCTTACAAATATCACTTTGCAAATTCCAGAAGAACAGTCTTAGGGAAAGGCTTCTGGAGGCGAAAGCTGTAACTCAGTGAGTTAAATTAACAGAACACAAAGCAGTTTCTGAGAAAGTTCTTTCCAGTTTTTAACTGAAGAAATTTCCTTTTACACCATAGTCCTATTTGGGCTCCCAAATATCACTTTGCAAATCCCACAAGAACAGTCTTATCGAAAGGCTTCTTGAAGGGAAAGCTGCAATTCTGTGAGATGAATTATCAGAACACAAAGCAGTTTCTCAGAAATCTTCTTTCCAGGTTTTAACTGAAGATATTTCCTTTTTCACCGAAGCCCTCTAGGGGCTTCCAAATATCACTTTGCAAATTCCACAAAAACAATCTTAGCGAATGACTTCTGTAGGGGAATGCTGTAAGTCTGTTAGATAAATTAACAGAACACAAAGCAGTGTCTTAGAAATCTTCTTCCCAGTTTTTAACGGACGATATTTCCTTTTTCTCCGTAGCCCACTATGGGCTTCCAAATATCACTTTGCAAATTCCACATAAGAGACTTACCGAAAAGCTTCTTGAGAAGAAAACTGTAACCCTGTGAGATGAATTACCAGAACACAAAGCTGTTTCTCAGAAAGTTTCTTTCCAGTTTTTAACTGAAGATATTTCCTTTTTCATCATGGACCTCTATGGGCTCCAAATATCACTTTGCAAATTGCACAAGAACAGTCTTAGCGAATGGCTTCTTGAGGGAAAATTTGTAACTCTGGGATACGAAATAAGAGAACACAAAGCAGTTCCTCAGAAAGCTTCTTTTCAGTTTTTATCTTAGGATATTTTCTTTTTCACCATAGCTCTCTTTGGGCTTCCAAACATCATTTTGCAAATTCCACAAGAACAGTCTTAGCGAAAGGCTTCTGGAGGGGAAAGTTTTAACTCTGTGAGATGAATTAACAGAACACAAAGCAGTTTCTCAGAAAGCTTCTTTCCAGTTTTTAACTGAAGATATTTCCTTTTTCACCGTAGCCCTCTATGGGCTTCCAAATATCACATTGCAAATCACACAAGAACAGTCTTAACGAAAGGCTTCTTGAGGGGAATGCTGTAACTCGGTTAGACTTATTAACAGAACACACGGCAGTATCTCAGAAAGCTTCTTTCCAGTTTTTAACGGAAGATATTTTCTTTTTCACCATAGCCCTCTAAGGGCTTCCAAATATCACTTTGCAAATTCCAAAAGAGCAGTCTTATCGAAAGGCTTCTGGAGCGGAAGGCTGTAACTCTCTGAAATGAATTAACAGAACACAGAGCTGTTTCTCAGAAAGCTTCTTTGCAGTTTTCAACCGAAGATATTTCCTTTTTCCCCTTAAGCCTCTATGGGTTTCCAAATATCATTTAGAAAATCACACAAGAAGAGTCTTTGCGAAAGGCTTCTTGAGGGGAAAGCTGTATCTCGGTGAGATGTATTAAGAGAACACACGGCAGTTTCACAGAATGCTTCTTCAGAGTTTTAACGGAAGATACTTCCTTTTTCACCATAGCCTTCTATGGGCTTCCATATATCACATTGCAAATTCCACAAGAACAGTCTTAACGAAAGGGTTCTAGAGCGGAAAGCTGTTACTCTGTGAGATGAATTTAAAGAACACAAAGCAGATTCTCAAAAATCTTCTTTCCAGTTTTAAACTGAAGATATTTCCTTTTCACCGTAGCCTCCTATGGGCTGCAAAATAACACTTTGCATATTCCAGAGGAACAGTCTTAGCGAAAGGCTTCTTGAGCGGAAAGCAGTAACTCTATGAGATGAATTAACAAAACACAAAGCAGTTTCTCAGAAATCTCCTTTCAACTTTTTAACTGAGGATATTTCCTTTTTCACTATAGCCCTCTAATGGCTTCCAAATATCACTTTGCAAATTCCACAAGAAGTGTCTTAGCGAAAGGCTTCTTGAGGGGAAAGCTGTATCTCCGTGATGTGAATTAACACAACTCAAAGCAGTTTCTCAGAAAGCTTCTTTCCAGTTTTTAACTGAGGATATTTTCTTTGTCACCATAGCCCTCTATGGTCGTCCAATTATCAGTTTGCAAATTCCACAAGAACAGTCTTCGCGAAAGGCGTCTTGAGGGAAAGCTGTAACACTGTGAGATGAATTAACAGATCACAAAGCAGTGTTTCAGAAATCTTCTTTCCAGTTTGTAACTGAAGATATTTCCTTTTTCACCATAGCCCTCTATGGGCTTCCATATATCACTTTGCAAATTACACAAGAAGAGCCTTACAGAAAGGCTTCTTGTGGGGAAAGTTTAACTCTATAAGATAAATTAACAGAACACAAAGCAGTTTCTCAGAAAGCTTCTTTCCAGTTTTTAACAGAAGATATTTCTTCTTTCACCATAGCCCTCTATCGCCTTCCAAATATCACTATGCAAATTCCACAAGAGCAGTCTTAGAGAAAGGCTTCTTGAGGGGAAAGATGTAACTCTGTGAGGTGAATTAACAGAACACAAAGCAGTTTCTCAGAAAGCTTCTTTTCAGTTTTTATCTTAGGATATTTCCGTTTTCACCATAGCCTTCTATGGGCTTCCAAACATCACTTTAAAAATTCCACAAGAGCCGTCTTAGTGAAAGGCTTTTTGAGGGGAAATCTGTAACTTTGTGAGATGAATTCACAGAACACAAACAGTTTCATAGAAAGCTTATTTCCACATTTTAACTGAAGATATTTTCTATTTCACCATAGCCCTCTTCTGGCTTCCAAATATCACCTTGAAAATAGCACAAGAACAGTCATAGCGAAAGGTTTCTTGAGGGGAAAGCTGTATCTCTTTGAGATAAATTAACAGAACACAAAGCAGTTTCTCAGAAAGCTTTTTTCCAGATTTTAACTTAAGATATTTCCTTTTTCACCGTAGCCCTCTTTCGGCTCCCAAATATCAATTTGCAAATTGCACAAGAAGAGTCGTAGTGAAAGGCTTCTTGAGGGGAAAGCTGTAACTATGTGAGATGAATTAACAGAACACAAAGCAGTTTCTCAGAAAGCTTCCTTCGAGTTTTTAACTGAAGATATTTCCTTTTTCACCATAGCCCTCTAAGGGCTTCCAAATATCACTTTGAAAATTCCACAAGAGCAGTCTTATCGAAAGGCTTTTGGAGGGGAAAGCTGTAACTCTGTGAAATGAATTAAGAGAACACAAAGCAGTTTCTCAGAAAGCTTTTTTCCAGTTTTTAACGGAAGATATTTTCCTTTTCACGGTAGACCTCTTTGGGCTTCCAAATATCACTTTGCAAATTCCACAAGAACAGTCTTACCGAAAGCCTTCTTGAGGGTAAAGCTGTAACTCTGTGAGATGAATTAACAGAACACAAAGCAGTTTCTCAGAAAGTCTCTTTACACTTTTTAACTGAAGATATTTCCTTTTTCAACACAGCCCTCTATGGGCTCCAAATATCACTTTGCAAATTCCATAAGAACAGTCTTAGCGAAAGGCTTCTTGAGAGGAAAGCTCTAACTCTGTGAGATGAAATAACAGAACACAAAACAGATTCTGAGAAAGCTTCTTTCCACTTTTTAACAGAGGATATTTCCTTTTTCACCGTAGCCCTCTATGGCCTTCGAAATACCACTTTGCAAATTCCACAACAACAGTCTTAGTGAAAGTCTTCTTGAGGGGAAAGCTGTAACTCTGTGAGATGACTAAACACAACACAAAGCAGTTTCTCAGAAAGCTTCTTTCCAATTTTCAACGGAAGGTATTTCCTTTTTCACCATAGCCCTCTTTGGGCTTCCAATTATCACTTTGCAAATTCCACAAGAACAGTCTTATCGAAACGCTTCTTGAGAGGAATGATGTAACTCTGTGAGATGAATTACCAGAACACCACGCAGTTTCTCAGAGTGCTTCTTTTCAGTTTTTCACTGAAGATATTTACTTTTTCACCATAGCCCTCTATGGGCTTCCAAATATCACTTTGCAAATTCCACAAGAACAGTCTTAGCGAAAGGCTTCTTGAGGGGAAAGCTGTAAGTCTGTGAGATCAATTAACAGAACACAACGCAGTTTCTCAGAAAGCTTCTTTCCAGTTTTAAAAGGAAGATATTTCCTTTTTCACCATAGCCCTCTATGGGCTTCCAAATATCACTTTGCAAATTCCACAAGAACAGTCTTAGCGTAAGTGTTCTTGACGTGAAAGCGGTAGCTCTGTGAGATGAATGATCAGAACACAACGCAGTTTTTCAGAAAGCTTCTTTCCAGGCTTTAACTGAGGATATTTCCTTTTTCACCATAGACCTCTAATGGCTTCCAAATATCCCTTTCCAAATTCCACAAGAACAGTCTTAGCGAAAGGCTTCTTGAGGGGAGAGCTGTAACACTTTGAGATGAATTAAGAGAACACAAAGCAGTTTCTCAGAATGCTTCCTTCAAGTTTTTCACGGAAGGTATTCCCTTTTTCACCATAGCCGTCCATGGGCTTCCAAATATCCCTTTGCAAATTCCACAAGAACAATCTTAGTGATCGGCTTCTTGAGGGGAAAGCTGTAACTCTGTGAGATGAATTAACAGAACACAAAGCAGTTTCTCAGAAAGCTTCCTTCCAGTTTTTAACTGAAGATAATTCATTTTTCACCATAGCCCTGCATGGACTTCCAAATATCACATTGCACATTCCAAAAGCACTGTCTTAGGGAAAGGCTTCTTGGTGGGAAAGCTGTAACTGTGTGAGACGAATTAACAGAACACAGAGCAGTTTCTCAGAAAGCCTCTTTCCCGTTTTTAACGGAAGATATTTCCTTTTCACCATAACCCTCTATGGGCTTCCAAATATCACTTTGCAAATTACAGAAGAACAGTCTTAGCGAAAGGCTTCTTGAGGGGAGAGCTGTAACACTGTCTGATGAATTAACGGAAAATAACGCTGTTTCTCTGAAAGCTACTTTCCAGTTTTTAACTGAAGATATTCCCTTTTTCACCATAGCCCTCTATGGGCTTCCAAATATCACTTTGCAAATTACACAAGAACAGTCTTTTCGAAAAGCTTCTGGAGGGGAAAGCTGTAACTCTGTGAGATGAATTAAAGAACACAAAGCAGTTTCTCAGAAAGCTTCTTCCCAGTTTTTAACGGAAGATATTTCCATTTTCACCATCGCCCTCTATGGGCTTCCAAATATCACTTTGCCAATTCCACAGAAACAGTCTTAGCAAAAGGCTTGTTGAGGGGAAAGCTGTAACGTGGCGACATGAATTAACAGAACACAAAGTAGTTTCTCAGAAAGCTTCTTTCCCGTTTGAAACGGAAGATATTTCCTTTTTCACCGTAGCCCTCTATGGGCTTACAAATATAACTTTGCAAATTCCACAAGAACAGTATTAGCGAAAGGCTTCTTGAGGGGATAGCTGTAAATCTGTGAGATGAATTAAGAGAACACAAAGCAGTTTCTCAGAAAGCTTCTTTCCAGTTTTTAACGGAAAATATTTCCTTTTTCACCACAGCCCTCTGCGGGTTCCAAATATCACTTTGCAAATTCCACAAGAACAGCCTTAGCGAAAGGCTTCTTGAGGGGAAAGCTGTAACTCTGTGAGATGAATTAACAGAATACAAAGCAGTTTCTCAGAAATCTTCTTTCCAGTTTTTAACGGAAGATATTTCCTTTTTCATAATCGCCCTCTAAGGGCTTACAAATATCACTTTGCAAATTCCATAATAACAGCCTTAGTGAAAGGCTTCTTGAAGGGAAAGCAGTAACTCTGTGAGGTGAATTAACAGAAGAGAAAGCAGTTTCTCAGAAAGCTTCTTTCCAGTTTTTAACGGAAGGTATTTCCTTTTTCTCCGTAGCCGACAATGGCTTCCAAATATCACTTTGCAAATTGCACAAGAACAGACTTACCAAAAGGATTGTTGAAGGGAAAGCTGTAACTCTGTGAGATGAATTAACAGAACACAAAGCAGTTTCTCAGACAGCTTCTTTCCAGTTTTTAACTGAAGATAATTCCTTTTTCCATATAGCCCTCTATGGTCTTCCAAATATCACTTTGCAAATTCCACAAGAACAGCCTTAGCGAAAGGCCTCATGAAGGAAAAGCTGTAACTCTGTGAGTTGAATTAACCGAACACAAAGCAGTTTCTCAGAAAGCTTCTTTCCAGTTTTTAAAGGAAGATATTGCCTTTTTCAAAATAGCCCTCTATGGGTTTCGAAATATCCCTTTGCAAATTACACAAGAACAGTCTTAGCGAAAGGCTTCTTGAGGGGAATGCTGTAACTCTGTGAGATGAATTAACAGAACACAAAGCAGTCTCTCAGAAAGCTTCTTTCCAGTTTTTAACTGAAGATATTTCCATTCTCTCCATAGCCCTCTATGGGCTTCCAAATATCACTTTGCCAATTCCACAAGAACAGCCTTAGCGAAAGGCTTCTTGAAGGGAAAGCTGTAACTCTGTGACATGAATTACCAGAACACAAAGCAGTTTCTCAGAATGCTTCTTTCCAGTTTTTAACTTAGGATATTTCCTTTTTCACCGTAGCCCTCTATGGGCTTCCAAATATCACTTTGCAAATTCCACAAGAAGAGTCTTAGCGAAACGCTTCTTGAGGGGAAAGCAGTAACTCATAGAGATGAATTAACAGAACACAAAGTAGTTTCTCAGAAAGTTTCTTTCCAGTTTTTAACGGAAGATATTTCCTTTTTCACCATAGCCCTCTATGGGCTTCCAAATATCACTTTGCAAATTCCACAAGAACAGTCTTAGCGAAAGGCTTTTTGAGGGGAAATCTGTAACTCTGTGAGATGAATTAACAGAACACAATGTAGTTTCAAAGAAAGCTTCTTTCCAGTTTTTAAAGGAAGATATTGCCTTTTACAAAATAGCCCTCTATGGGTTTCGAAATATCCCTTTGCAAATTACACAAGAACAGTCTTAGCGAAAGGCTTCTTCAGGGGAATGCTGTAACTCTGTGAGATGAATTAACACAGAACAAAGCAGTTTCTCAGACTGCTTCTTTCTAGTTTTTAACTAAAGATATTTCCTTTTTCACCATAGCCCTCTATGGGCTCCAAATATCACTTTGTAAATACCCCAAGAACAGCCTTAGTGAAAGTCTTCGTGAAGGGAAATCTGTAACTCTGTTAGATCAATTAACAGAAAACAAAGCAGTTTCCCGGAAAGCTTCTTTCGCGTCTTTAACGGAAGATATTTCCTTTTCCAACATAGCCCTCTAAGGGCTTACAAATATCATTTTGTAAATTCCACAAGAACAGCCTTAGCAAAAGGATTCTTGAAGGGAAAGCTGTAACTCTGTTAGATGAATTAACAGAAAACAAAGCAGTGTCTCAGAAAGCTTCTTTCCCGTTTTTAACGGAGGATATTTCCTTTTTCACCATAGCCCTCTAAGGGCTTACAAATATCACTTTGCAAATTCCAGAAGAACAGTCTTAGGGAAAGGCTTCTGGAGGGGAAAGCTGTAACTCAGTGAGTTAAATTAACAGAACACAAAGCAGTTTCTGAGAAAGTTCTTTCCAGTTTTTAACTGAAGAAATTTCCTTTTACACCATAGTCCTATTTGGGCTCCCAAATATCACTTTGCAAATCCCACAAGAACAGTCTTATCGAAAGGCTTCTTGAAGGGAAAGCTGCAATTCTGTGAGATGAATTATCAGAACACAAAGCAGTTTCTCAGAAATCTTCTTTCCAGGTTTTAACTGAAGATATTTCCTTTTTCACCGAAGCCCTCTAGGGGCTTCCAAATATCACTTTGCAAATTCCACAAAAACAATCTTAGCGAATGACTTCTGTAGGGGAATGCTGTAAGTCTGTTAGATAAATTAACAGAACACAAAGCAGTGTCTTAGAAATCTTCTTCCCAGTTTTTAACGGACGATATTTCCTTTTTCTCCGTAGCCCACTATGGGCTTCCAAATATCACTTTGCAAATTCCACATAAGAGACTTACCGAAAAGCTTCTTGAGAAGAAAACTGTAACCCTGTGAGATGAATTACCAGAACACAAAGCAGTTTCTCAGAAAGTTTCTTTCCAGTTTTTAACTGAAGATATTTCCTTTTTCATCATGGACCTCTATGGGCTCCAAATATCACTTTGCAAATTGCACAAGAACAGTCTTAGCGAATGGCTTCTTGAGGGAAAATTTGTAACTCTGGGATACGAAATAAGAGAACACAAAGCAGTTCCTCAGAAAGCTTCTTTTCAGTTTTTATCTTAGGATATTTTCTTTTTCACCATAGCTCTCTTTGGGCTTCCAAACATCATTTTGCAAATTCCACAAGAACAGTCTTAGCGAAAGGCTTCTGGAGGGGAAAGTTTTAACTCTGTGAGATGAATTAACAGAACACAAAGCAGTTTCTCAGAAAGCTTCTTTCCAGTTTTTAACTGAAGATATTTCCTTTTTCACCGTAGCCCTCTATGGGCTTCCAAATATCACATTGCAAATCACACAAGAACAGTCTTAACGAAAGGCTTCTTGAGGGGAATGCTGTAACTCGGTTAGACTTATTAACAGAACACACGGCAGTATCTCAGAAAGCTTCTTTCCAGTTTTTAACGGAAGATATTTTCTTTTTCACCATAGCCCTCTAAGGGCTTCCAAATATCACTTTGCAAATTCCAAAAGAGCAGTCTTATCGAAAGGCTTCTGGAGCGGAAGGCTGTAACTCTCTGAAATGAATTAACAGAACACAGAGCTGTTTCTCAGAAAGCTTCTTTGCAGTTTTCAACCGAAGATATTTCCTTTTTCCCCTTAAGCCTCTATGGGTTTCCAAATATCATTTAGAAAATCACACAAGAAGAGTCTTTGCGAAAGGCTTCTTGAGGGGAAAGCTGTATCTCGGTGAGATGTATTAAGAGAACACACGGCAGTTTCACAGAATGCTTCTTCAGAGTTTTAACGGAAGATACTTCCTTTTTCACCATAGCCTTCTATGGGCTTCCATATATCACATTGCAAATTCCACAAGAACAGTCTTAACGAAAGGGTTCTAGAGGGGAAAGCTGTTACTCTTTGAGATGAATTTAAAGAACACAAAGCAGATTCTCAAAAATCTTCTTTCCAGTTTTAAACTGAAGATATTTCCTTTTCACCGTAGCCTCCTATGGGCTGCAAAATAACACTTTGCATATTCCAGAGGAACAGTCTTAGCGAAAGGCTTCTTGAGCGGAAAGCAGTAACTCTATGAGATGAATTAACAAAACACAAAGCAGTTTCTCAGAAATCTCCTTTCAACTTTTTAACTGAGGATATTTCCTTTTTCACTATAGCCCTCTAATGGCTTCCAAATATCACTTTGCAAATTCCACAAGAAGTGTCTTAGTGAAAGGCTTCTTGAGGGGAAAGCTGTATCTCCGTGATGTGAATTAACACAACTCAAAGCAGTTTCTCAGAAAGCTTCTTTCCAGTTTTTAACTGAGGATATTTTCTTTGTCACCATAGCCCTCTATGGTCATCCAATTATCAGTTTGCAAATTCCACAAGAACAGTCTTCGCGAAAGGCGTCTTGAGGGAAAGCTGTAACACTGTGAGATGAATTAACAGATCACAAAGCAGTGTTTCAGAAATCTTCTTTCCAGTTTGTAACTGAAGATATTTCCTTTTTCACCATAGCCCTCCATGGGCTTCCATATATCACTTTGCAAATTACACAAGAAGAGCCTTACAGAAAGGCTTCTTGTGGGGAAAGTTTAACTCTATAAGATAAATTAACAGAACACAAAGCAGTCTCTCAGAAAGCTTTTTTCCAGATTTTAACTTAAGATATTTCCTTTTTCACCGTAGCCCTCTTTCGGCTCCCAAATATCAATTTGCAAATTGCACAAGAAGAGTCGTAGTGAAAGGCTTCTTGAGGGGAAAGCTGTAACTATGTGAGATGAATTAACAGAACACAAAGCAGTTTCTCAGAAAGCTTCTTTCGAGTTTTTAACTGAAGATATTTCCTTTTTCACCATAGCCCTCTAAGGGCTTCCAAATATCACTTTGAAAATTCCACAAGAGCAGTCTTATCGAAAGGCTTTTGGAGGGGAAAGCTGTAACTCTGTGAAATGAATTAAGAGAACACAAAGCAGTTTCTCAGAAAGCTTTTTTCCAGTTTTTAACGGAAGATATTTTCCTTTTCACGGTAGACCTCTTTGGGCTTCCAAATATCACTTTGCAAATTCCACAAGAACAGTCTTACCGAAAGCCTTCTTGAGGGGAAAGCTGTAACTCTGTGAGATGAATTAACAGAACACAACGCAGTTTCTCAGAAAGTCTCTTTACACTTTTTAACTGAAGATATTTCCTTTTTCAACACAGCCCTCTATGGGCTCCAAATATCACTTTGCAAATTCCATAAGAACAGTCTTAGCGAAAGGCTTCTTGAGGGGAAAGCTCTAACTCTGTGAGATGAAATAACAGAACACAAAACAGATTCTGAGAAAGCTTCTTTCCACTTTTTAACAGAGGATATTTCCTTTTTCACCGTAGCCCTCTATGGCCTTCGAAATACCACTTTGCAAATTCCACAACAACAGTCTTAGTGAAAGTCTTCTTGAGGGGAAAGCTGTAACTCTGTGAGATGACTAAACAGAACACAAAGCAGTTTCTCAGAAAGCTTCTTTCCAATTTTCAACGGAAGGTATTTCCTTTTTCACCATAGCCCTCTTTGGGCTTCCAATTATCACTTTGCAAATTCCACAAGAACAGTCTTATCGAAACGCTTCTTGAGAGGAATGATGTAACTCTGTGAGATGAATTACCAGAACACCACGCAGTTTCTCAGAGTGCTTCTTTTCAGTTTTTCACTGAAGATATTTACTTTTTCACCATAGCCCTCTATGGGCTTCCAAATATCACTTTGCAAATTCCACAAGAACAGTCTTAGCGAAAGGCTTCTTGAGGGGAAAGCTGTAAGTCTGTGAGATCAATTAACAGAACACAACGCAGTTTCTCAGAAAGCTTCTTTCCAGTTTTAAAAGGAAGATATTTCCTTTTTCACCATAGCCCTCTATGGGCTTCCAAATATCACTTTGCAAATTCCACAAGAACAGTCTTAGCGTAAGTGTTCTTGACGTGAAAGCGGTAGCTCTGTGAGATGAATGATCAGAACACAACGCAGTTTTTCAGAAAGCTTCTTTCCAGGCTTTAACTGAGGATATTTCCTTTTTCACCATAGACCTCTAATGGCTTCCAAATATCCCTTTCCAAATTCCACAAGAACAGTCTTAGCGAAAGGCTTCTTGAGGGGAGAGCTGTAACACTTTGAGATGAATTAAGAGAACACAAAGCAGTTTCTCAGAATGCTTCCTTCAAGTTTTTCACGGAAGGTATTCCCTTTTTCACCATAGCCGTCCATGGGCTTCCAAATATCCCTTTGCAAATTCCACAAGAACAATCTTAGTGATCGGCTTCTTGAGGGGAAAGCTGTAACTGTGTGAGATGAATTAACAGAACACAAAGCAGTTTCTCAGAAAGCTTCCTTCCAGTTTTTAACTGAAGATAATTCATTTTTCACCATAGCCCTGCATGGACTTCCAAATATCACATTGCACATTCCAAAAGCACTGTCTTAGGGAAAGGCTTCTTGGTGGGAAAGCTGTAACTGTGTGAGACGAATTAACAGAACACAGAGCAGTTTCTCAGAAAGCCTCTTTCCCGTTTTTAACGGAAGATATTTCCTTTTCACCATAACCCTCTATGGGCTTCCAAATATCACTTTGCAAATTACAGAAGAACAGTCTTAGCGAAAGGCTTCTTGAGGGGAGAGCTGTAACACTGTCTGATGAATTAACGGAAAATAACGCTGTTTCTCTGAAAGCTACTTTCCAGTTTTTAACTGAAGATATTCCCTTTTTCACCATAGCCCTCTATGGGCTTCCAAATATCACTTTGCAAATTACACAAGAACAGTCTTTTCGAAAAGCTTCTGGAGGGGAAAGCTGTAACTCTGTGAGATGAATTAAAGAACACAAAGCAGTTTCTCAGAAAGCTTCTTCCCAGTTTTTAACGGAAGATATTTCCATTTTCACCATCGCCCTCTATGGGCTTCCAAATATCACTTTGCCAATTCCACAGAAACAGTCTTAGCAAAAGGCTTGTTGAGGGGAAAGCTGTAACGTGGCGACATGAATTAACAGAACACAAAGTAGTTTCTCAGAAAGCTTCTTTCCCGTTTGAAACGGAAGATATTTCCTTTTTCACCGTAGCCCTCTATGGGCTTACAAATATAACTTTGCAAATTCCACAAGAACAGTATTAGCGAAAGGCTTCTTGAGGGGATAGCTGTAAATCTGTGAGATGAATTAAGAGAACACAAAGCAGTTTCTCAGAAAGCTTCTTTCCAGTTTTTAACGGAAAATATTTCCTTTTTCACCACAGCCCTCTGCGGGTTCCAAATATCACTTTGCAAATTCCACAAGAACAGTCTTAGCGAAAGGCTTCTTGAGGGGAAAGCTGTAACTCTGTGAGATGAATTAACAGAATACAAAGCAGTTTCTCAGAAATCTTCTTTCCAGTTTTTAACGGAAGATATTTCCTTTTTCATAATCGCCCTCTAAGGGCTTACAAATATCACTTTGCAAATTCCATAATAACAGCCTTAGTGAAAGGCTTCTTGAAGGGAAAGCAGTAACTCTGTGAGGTGAATTAACAGAAGAGAAAGCAGTTTCTCAGAAAGCTTCTTTCCAGTTTTTAACGGAAGGTATTTCCTTTTTCTCCGTAGCCGACAATGGCTTCCAAATATCACTTTGCAAATTGCACAAGAACAGACTTACCAAAAGGATTGTTGAAGGGAAAGCTGTAACTCTGTGAGATGAATTAACAGAACACAAAGCAGTTTCTCAGACAGCTTCTTTCCAGTTTTTAACTGAAGATAATTCCTTTTTCCATATAGCCCTCTATGGTCTTCCAAATATCACTTTGCAAATTCCACAAGAACAGCCTTAGCGAAAGGCCTCATGAAGGAAAAGCTGTAACTCTGTGAGTTGAATTAACCGAACACAAAGCAGTTTCTCAGAAAGCTTCTTTCCAGTTTTTAAAGGAAGATATTGCCTTTTTCAAAATAGCCCTCTATGGGTTTCGAAATATCCCTTTGCAAATTACACAAGAACAGTCTTAGCGAAAGGCTTCTTGAGGGGAATGCTGTAACTCTGTGAGATGAATTAACAGAACACAAAGCAGTCTCTCAGAAAGCTTCTTTCCAGTTTTTAACTGAAGATATTTCCATTCTCTCCATAGCCCTCTATGGGCTTCCAAATATCACTTTGCCAATTCCACAAGAACAGCCTTAGCGAAAGGCTTCTTGAAGGGAAAGCTGTAACTCTGTGACATGAATTACCAGAACACAAAGCAGTTTCTCAGAATGCTTCTTTCCAGTTTTTAACTTAGGATATTTCCTTTTTCACCGTAGCCCTCTATGGGCTTCCAAATATCACTTTGCAAATTCCACAAGAAGAGTCTTAGCGAAACGCTTCTTGAGGGGAAAGCAGTAACTCATAGAGATGAATTAACAGAACACAAAGTAGTTTCTCAGAAAGTTTCTTTCCAGTTTTTAACGGAAGATATTTCCTTTTTCACCATAGCCCTCTATGGGCTTCCAAATATCACTTTGCAAATTCCACAAGAACAGTCTTAGCGAAAGGCTTTTTGAGGGGAAATCTGTAACTCTGTGAGATGAATTAACAGAACACAATGTAGTTTCAAAGAAAGCTTCTTTCCAGTTTTTAAAGGAAGATATTGCCTTTTACAAAATAGCCCTCTATGGGTTTCGAAATATCCCTTTGCAAATTACACAAGAACAGTCTTAGCGAAAGGCTTCTTCAGGGGAATGCTGTAACTCTGTGAGATGAATTAACACAGAACAAAGCAGTTTCTCAGACTGCTTCTTTCTAGTTTTTAACTAAAGATATTTCCTTTTTCACCATAGCCCTCTATGGGCTCCAAATATCACTTTGTAAATACCCCAAGAACAGCCTTAGTGAAAGTCTTTGTGAAGGGAAATCTGTAACTCTGTTAGATCAATTAACAGAAAACAAAGCAGTTTCCCGGAAAGCTTCTTTCGCGTCTTTAACGGAAGATATTTCCTTTTCCAACATAGCCCTCTAAGGGCTTACAAATATCATTTTGTAAATTCCACAAGAACAGCCTTAGCAAAAGGATTCTTGAAGGGAAAGCTGTAACTCTGTTAGATGAATTAACAGAAAACAAAGCAGTGTCTCAGAAAGCTTCTTTCCCGTTTTTAACGGAGGATATTTCCTTTTTCACCATAGCCCTCTAAGGGCTTACAAATATCACTTTGCAAATTCCAGAAGAACAGTCTTAGGGAAAGGCTTCTGGAGGGGAAAACTGTAACTCAGTGAGTTAAATTAACAGAACACAAAGCAGTTTCTGAGAAAGTTCTTTCCAGTTTTTAACTGAAGAAATTTCCTTTTACACCATAGTCCTATTTGGGCTCCCAAATATCACTTTGCAAATCCCACAAGACCAGTCTTATCGAAAGGCTTCTTGAAGGGAAAGCTGCAATTCTGTGAGATGAATTATCAGAACACAAAGCAGTTTCTCAGAAATCTTCTTTCCAGGTTTTAACTGAAGATATTTCCTTTTTCACCGAAGCCCTCTAGGGGCTTCCAAATATCACTTTGCAAATTCCACAAAAACAATCTTAGCGAATGACTTCTGTAGGGGAATGCTGTAAGTCTGTTAGATAAATTAACAGAACACAAAGCAGTGTCTTAGAAATCTTCTTCCCAGTTTTTAACGGACGATATTTCCTTTTTCTCCGTAGCCCACTATGGGCTTCCAAATATCACTTTGCAAATTCCACATAAGAGACTTACCGAAAAGCTTCTTGAGAAGAAAACTGTAACCCTGTGAGATGAATTACCAGAACACAAAGCAGTTTCTCAGAAAGTTTCTTTCCAGTTTTTAACTGAAGATATTTCCTTTTTCATCATGGACCTCTATGGGCTCCAAATATCACTTTGCAAATTGCACAAGAACAGTCTTAGCGAATGGCTTCTTGAGGGAAATTTGTAACTCTGGGATACGAAATAAGAGAACACAAAGCAGTTCCTCAGAAAGCTTCTTTTTAGTTTTTATCTTAGGATATTTTCTTTTTCACCATAGCTCTCTTTGGGCTTCCAAACATCATTTTGCAAATTCCACAAGAACAGTCTTAGCGAAAGGCTTCTGGAGGGGAAAGTTTTAACTCTGTGAGATGAATTAACAGAACACAAAGCAGTTTCTCAGAAAGCTTCTTTCCAGTTTTTAACTGAAGATATTTCCTTTTTCACCGTAGCCCTCTATGGGCTTCCAAATATCACATTGCAAATCACACAAGAACAGTCTTAACGAAAGGCTTCTTGAGGGGAATGCTGTAACTCGGTTAGACTTATTAACAGAACACACGGCAGTATCTCAGAAAGCTTCTTTCCAGTTTTTAACGGAAGATATTTTCTTTTTCACCATAGCCCTCTAAGGGCTTCCAAATATCACTTTGCAAATTCCAAAAGAGCAGTCTTATCGAAAGGCTTCTGGAGCGGAAGGCTGTAACTCTCTGAAATGAATTAACAGAACACAGAGCTGTTTCTCAGAAAGCTTCTTTGCAGTTTTCAACCGAAGATATTTCCTTTTTCCCCTTAAGCCTCTATGGGTTTCCAAATATCATTTAGAAAATCACACAAGAAGAGTCTTTGCGAAAGGCTTCTTGAGGGGAAAGCTGTATCTCGGTGAGATGTATTAAGAGAACACACGGCAGTTTCACAGAATGCTTCTTCAGAGTTTTAACGGAAGATACTTCCTTTTTCACCATAGCCTTCTATGGGCTTCCATATATCACATTGCAAATTCCACAAGAACAGTCTTAACGAAAGGGTTCTAGAGGGGAAAGCTGTTACTCTTTGAGATGAATTTAAAGAACACAAAGCAGATTCTCAAAAATCTTCTTTCCAGTTTTAAACTGAAGATATTTCCTTTTCACCGTAGCCTCCTATGGGCTGCAAAATAACACTTTGCATATTCCAGAGGAACAGTCTTAGCGAAAGGCTTCTTGAGCGGAAAGCAGTAACTCTATGAGATGAATTAACAAAACACAAAGCAGTTTCTCAGAAATCTCCTTTCAACTTTTTAACTGAGGATATTTCCTTTTTCACTATAGCCCTCTAATGGCTTCCAAATATCACTTTGCAAATTCCACAAGAAGTGTCTTAGCGAAAGGCTTCTTGAAGGGAAAGCTGTATCTCCGTGATGTGAATTAACACAACTCAAAGCAGTTTCTCAGAAAGCTTCTTTCCAGTTTTTAACTGAGGATATTTTCTTTGTCACCATAGCCCTCTATGGTCGTCCAATTATCAGTTTGCAAATTCCACAAGAACAGTCTTCGCGAAAGGCGTCTTGAGGGAAAGCTGTAACACTGTGAGATGAATTAACAGATCACAAAGCAGTGTTTCAGAAATCTTCTTTCCAGTTTGTAACTGAAGATATTTCCTTTTTCACCATAGCCCTCTATGGGCTTCCATATATCACTTTGCAAATTACACAAGAAGAGCCTTACAGAAAGGCTTCTTGTGGGGAAAGTTTAACTCTATAAGATAAATTAACAGAACACAAAGCATTTTCTCAGAAAGCTTCTTTCCAGTTTTTAACAGAAGATATTTCTTCTTTCACCATAGCCCTCTATCGCCTTCCAAATATCACTATGCAAATTCCACAAGAACAGTCTTAGAGAAAGGCTTCTTGATGGGAAAGATGTAACTCTGTGAGGTGAATTAACAGAATACAAAGCAGTTTCTCAGAAAGCTTCTTTTCAGTTTTTATCTTAGGATATTTTGTTTTCACCATAGCCTTCTATGGGCTTCCAAATATCACTTTGAAAATTCCACAAGAGCCGTCTTAGTGAAAGGCTTTTTGAGGGGAAATCTGTAACTTTGTGAGATGAATTCACAGAACACAAACAGTTTCTTAGAAAGCTTATTTCCACATTTTAACTGAAGATATTTTCTATTTCACCATAGCCCTCTTCTGGCTTCCAAATATCACCTTGAAAATAGCACAAGAACAGTCATAGCGAAAGGTTTCTTGAGGGGAAAGCTGTATCTCTTTGAGATAAATTAACAGAACACAAAGCAGTTTCTCAGAAAGCTTTTTTCCAGATTTTAACTTAAGATATTTCCTTTTTCACCGTAGCCCTCTTTCGGCTCCCAAATATCAATTTGCAAATTGCACAAGAAGAGTCGTAGTGAAAGGCTTCTTGAGGGGAAAGCTGTAACTATGTGAGATGAATTAACAGAACACAAAGCAGTTTCTCAGAAAGCTTCCTTCGAGTTTTTAACTGAAGATATTTCCTTTTTCACCATAGCCCTCTAAGGGCTTCCAAATATCACTTTGAAAATTCCACAAGAGCAGTCTTATCGAAAGGCTTTTGGAGGGGAAAGCTGTAACTCTGTGAAATGAATTAAGAGAACACAAAGCAGTTTCTCAGAAAGCTTTTTTCCAGTTTTTAACGGAAGATATTTTCCTTTTCACGGTAGACCTCTTTGGGCTTCCAAATATCACTTTGCAAATTCCACAAGAACAGTCTTACCGAAAGCCTTCTTGAGGGTAAAGCTGTAACTCTGTGAGATGAATTAACAGAACACAAAGCAGTTTCTCAGAAAGTCTCTTTACACTTTTTAACTGAAGATATTTCCTTTTTCAACACAGCCCTCTATGGGCTCCAAATATCACTTTGCAAATTCCATAAGAACAGTCTTAGCGAAAGGCTTCTTGAGAGGAAAGCTCTAACTCTGTGAGATGAAATAACAGAACACAAAACAGATTCTGAGAAAGCTTCTTTCCACTTTTTAACAGAGGATATTTCCTTTTTCACCGTAGCCCTCTATGGCCTTCGAAATACCACTTTGCAAATTCCACAACAACAGTCTTAGTGAAAGTCTTCTTGAGGGGAAAGCTGTAACTCTGTGAGATGACTAAACACAACACAAAGCAGTTTCTCAGAAAGCTTCTTTCCAATTTTCAACGGAAGGTATTTCCTTTTTCACCATAGCCCTCTTTGGGCTTCCAATTATCACTTTGCAAATTCCACAAGAACAGTCTTATCGAAACGCTTCTTGAGAGGAATGATGTAACTCTGTGAGATGAATTACCAGAACACCACGCAGTTTCTCAGAGTGCTTCTTTTCAGTTTTTCACTGAAGATATTTACTTTTTCACCATAGCCCTCTATGGGCTTCCAAATATCACTTTGCAAATTCCACAAGAACAGTCTTAGCGAAAGGCTTCTTGAGGGGAAAGCTGTAAGTCTGTGAGATCAATTAACAGAACACAACGCAGTTTCTCAGAAAGCTTCTTTCCAGTTTTAAAAGGAAGATATTTCCTTTTTCACCATAGCCCTCTATGGGCTTCCAAATATCACTTTGCAAATTCCACAAGAACAGTCTTAGCGTAAGTGTTCTTGACGTGAAAGCGGTAGCTCTGTGAGATGAATGATCAGAACACAACGCAGTTTTTCAGAAAGCTTCTTTCCAGGCTTTAACTGAGGATATTTCCTTTTTCACCATAGACCTCTAATGGCTTCCAAATATCCCTTTCCAAATTCCACAAGAACAGTCTTAGCGAAAGGCTTCTTGAGGGGAGAGCTGTAACACTTTGAGATGAATTAAGAGAACACAAAGCAGTTTCTCAGAATGCTTCCTTCAAGTTTTTCACGGAAGGTATTCCCTTTTTCACCATAGCCGTCCATGGGCTTCCAAATATCCCTTTGCAAATTCCACAAGAACAATCTTAGTGATCGGCTTCTTGAGGGGAAAGCTGTAACTCTGTGAGATGAATTAACAGAACACAAAGCAGTTTCTCAGAAAGCTTCCTTCCAGTTTTTAACTGAAGATAATTCATTTTTCACCATAGCCCTGCATGGACTTCCAAATATCACATTGCACATTCCAAAAGCACTGTCTTAGGGAAAGGCTTCTTGGTGGGAAAGCTGTAACTGTGTGAGACGAATTAACAGAACACAGAGCAGTTTCTCAGAAAGCCTCTTTCCCGTTTTTAACGGAAGATATTTCCTTTTCACCATAACCCTCTATGGGCTTCCAAATATCACTTTGCAAATTACAGAAGAACAGTCTTAGCGAAAGGCTTCTTGAGGGGAGAGCTGTAACACTGTCTGATGAATTAACGGAAAATAACGCTGTTTCTCTGAAAGCTACTTTCCAGTTTTTAACTGAAGATATTCCCTTTTTCACCATAGCCCTCTATGGGCTTCCAAATATCACTTTGCAAATTACACAAGAACAGTCTTTTCGAAAAGCTTCTGGAGGGGAAAGCTGTAACTCTGTGAGATGAATTAAAGAACACAAAGCAGTTTCTCAGAAAGCTTCTTCCCAGTTTTTAACGGAAGATATTTCCATTTTCACCATCGCCCTCTATGGGCTTCCAAATATCACTTTGCCAATTCCACAGAAACAGTCTTAGCAAAAGGCTTGTTGAGGGGAAAGCTGTAACGTGGCGACATGAATTAACAGAACACAAAGTAGTTTCTCAGAAAGCTTCTTTCCCGTTTGAAACGGAAGATATTTCCTTTTTCACCGTAGCCCTCTATGGGCTTACAAATATAACTTTGCAAATTCCACAAGAACAGTATTAGCGAAAGGCTTCTTGAGGGGATAGCTGTAAATCTGTGAGATGAATTAAGAGAACACAAAGCAGTTTCTCAGAAAGCTTCTTTCCAGTTTTTAACGGAAAATATTTCCTTTTTCACCACAGCCCTCTGCGGGTTCCAAATATCACTTTGCAAATTCCACAAGAACAGTCTTAGCGAAAGGCTTCTTGAGGGGAAAGCTGTAACTCTGTGAGATGAATTAACAGAATACAAAGCAGTTTCTCAGAAATCTTCTTTCCAGTTTTTAACGGAAGATATTTCCTTTTTCATAATCGCCCTCTAAGGGCTTACAAATATCACTTTGCAAATTCCATAATAACAGCCTTAGTGAAAGGCTTCTTGAAGGGAAAGCAGTAACTCTGTGAGGTGAATTAACAGAAGAGAAAGCAGTTTCTCAGAAAGCTTCTTTCCAGTTTTTAACGGAAGGTATTTCCTTTTTCTCCGTAGCCGACAATGGCTTCCAAATATCACTTTGCAAATTGCACAAGAACAGACTTACCAAAAGGATTGTTGAAGGGAAAGCTGTAACTCTGTGAGATGAATTAACAGAACACAAAGCAGTTTCTCAGACAGCTTCTTTCCAGTTTTTAACTGAAGATAATTCCTTTTTCCATATAGCCCTCTATGGTCTTCCAAATATCACTTTGCAAATTCCACAAGAACAGCCTTAGCGAAAGGCCTCATGAAGGAAAAGCTGTAACTCTGTGAGTTGAATTAACCGAACACAAAGCAGTTTCTCAGAAAGCTTCTTTCCAGTTTTTAAAGGAAGATATTGCCTTTTTCAAAATAGCCCTCTATGGGTTTCGAAATATCCCTTTGCAAATTACACAAGAACAGTCTTAGCGAAAGGCTTCTTGAGGGGAATGCTGTAACTCTGTGAGATGAATTAACAGAACACAAAGCAGTCTCTCAGAAAGCTTCTTTCCAGTTTTTAACTGAAGATATTTCCATTCTCTCCATAGCCCTCTATGGGCTTCCAAATATCACTTTGCCAATTCCACAAGAACAGCCTTAGCGAAAGGCTTCTTGAAGGGAAAGCTGTAACTCTGTGACATGAATTACCAGAACACAAAGCAGTTTCTCAGAATGCTTCTTTCCAGTTTTTAACTTAGGATATTTCCTTTTTCACCGTAGCCCTCTATGGGCTTCCAAATATCACTTTGCAAATTCCACAAGAAGAGTCTTAGCGAAACGCTTCTTGAGGGGAAAGCAGTAACTCATAGAGATGAATTAACAGAACACAAAGTAGTTTCTCAGAAAGTTTCTTTCCAGTTTTTAACGGAAGATATTTCCTTTTTCACCATAGCCCTCTATGGGCTTCCAAATATCACTTTGCAAATTCCACAAGAACAGTCTTAGCGAAAGGCTTTTTGAGGGGAAATCTGTAACTCTGTGAGATGAATTAACAGAACACAATGTAGTTTCAAAGAAAGCTTCTTTCCAGTTTTTAAAGGAAGATATTGCCTTTTACAAAATAGCCCTCTATGGGTTTCGAAATATCCCTTTGCAAATTACACAAGAACAGTCTTAGCGAAAGGCTTCTTCAGGGGAATGCTGTAACTCTGTGAGATGAATTAACACAGAACAAAGCAGTTTCTCAGACTGCTTCTTTCTAGTTTTTAACTAAAGATATTTCCTTTTTCACCATAGCCCTCTATGGGCTCCAAATATCACTTTGTAAATACCCCAAGAACAGCCTTAGTGAAAGTCTTCGTGAAGGGAAATCTGTAACTCTGTTAGATCAATTAACAGAAAACAAAGCAGTTTCCCGGAAAGCTTCTTTCGCGTCTTTAACGGAAGATATTTCCTTTTCCAACATAGCCCTCTAAGGGCTTACAAATATCATTTTGTAAATTCCACAAGAACAGCCTTAGCAAAAGGATTCTTGAAGGGAAAGCTGTAACTCTGTTAGATGAATTAACAGAAAACAAAGCAGTGTCTCAGAAAGCTTCTTTCCCGTTTTTAACGGAGGATATTTCCTTTTTCACCATAGCCCTCTAAGGGCTTACAAATATCACTTTGCAAATTCCAGAAGAACAGTCTTAGGGAAAGGCTTCTGGAGGGGAAAGCTGTAACTCAGTGAGTTAAATTAACAGAACACAAAGCAGTTTCTGAGAAAGTTCTTTCCAGTTTTTAACTGAAGAAATTTCCTTTTACACCATAGTCCTATTTGGGCTCCCAAATATCACTTTGCAAATCCCACAAGAACAGTCTTATCGAAAGGCTTCTTGAAGGGAAAGCTGCAATTCTGTGAGATGAATTATCAGAACACAAAGCAGTTTCTCAGAAATCTTCTTTCCAGGTTTTAACTGAAGATATTTCCTTTTTCACCGAAGCCCTCTAGGGGCTTCCAAATATCACTTTGCAAATTCCACAAAAACAATCTTAGCGAATGACTTCTGTAGGGGAATGCTGTAAGTCTGTTAGATAAATTAACAGAACACAAAGCAGTGTCTTAGAAATCTTCTTCCCAGTTTTTAACGGACGATATTTCCTTTTTCTCCGTAGCCCACTATGGGCTTCCAAATATCACTTTGCAAATTCCACATAAGAGACTTACCGAAAAGCTTCTTGAGAAGAAAACTGTAACCCTGTGAGATGAATTACCAGAACACAAAGCAGTTTCTCAGAAAGTTTCTTTCCAGTTTTTAACTGAAGATATTTCCTTTTTCATCATGGACCTCTATGGGCTCCAAATATCACTTTGCAAATTGCACAAGAACAGTCTTAGCGAATGGCTTCTTGAGGGAAAATTTGTAACTCTGGGATACGAAATAAGAGAACACAAAGCAGTTCCTCAGAAAGCTTCTTTTCAGTTTTTATCTTAGGATATTTTCTTTTTCACCATAGCTCTCTTTGGGCTTCCAAACATCATTTTGCAAATTCCACAAGAACAGTCTTAGCGAAAGGCTTCTGGAGGGGAAAGTTTTAACTCTGTGAGATGAATTAACAGAACACAAAGCAGTTTCTCAGAAAGCTTCTTTCCAGTTTTTAACTGAAGATATTTCCTTTTTCACCGTAGCCCTCTATGGGCTTCCAAATATCACATTGCAAATCACACAAGAACAGTCTTAACGAAAGGCTTCTTGAGGGGAATGCTGTAACTCGGTTAGACTTATTAACAGAACACACGGCAGTATCTCAGAAAGCTTCTTTCCAGTTTTTAACGGAAGATATTTTCTTTTTCACCATAGCCCTCTAAGGGCTTCCAAATATCACTTTGCAAATTCCAAAAGAGCAGTCTTATCGAAAGGCTTCTGGAGCGGAAGGCTGTAACTCTCTGAAATGAATTAACAGAACACAGAGCTGTTTCTCAGAAAGCTTCTTTGCAGTTTTCAACCGAAGATATTTCCTTTTTCCCCTTAAGCCTCTATGGGTTTCCAAATATCATTTAGAAAATCACACAAGAAGAGTCTTTGCGAAAGGCTTCTTGAGGGGAAAGCTGTATCTCGGTGAGATGTATTAAGAGAACACACGGCAGTTTCACAGAATGCTTCTTCAGAGTTTTAACGGAAGATACTTCCTTTTTCACCATAGCCTTCTATGGGCTTCCATATATCACATTGCAAATTCCACAAGAACAGTCTTAACGAAAGGGTTCTAGAGCGGAAAGCTGTTACTCTGTGAGATGAATTTAAAGAACACAAAGCAGATTCTCAAAAATCTTCTTTCCAGTTTTAAACTGAAGATATTTCCTTTTCACCGTAGCCTCCTATGGGCTGCAAAATAACACTTTGCATATTCCAGAGGAACAGTCTTAGCGAAAGGCTTCTTGAGCGGAAAGCAGTAACTCTATGAGATGAATTAACAAAACACAAAGCAGTTTCTCAGAAATCTCCTTTCAACTTTTTAACTGAGGATATTTCCTTTTTCACTATAGCCCTCTAATGGCTTCCAAATATCACTTTGCAAATTCCACAAGAAGTGTCTTAGCGAAAGGCTTCTTGAGGGGAAAGCTGTATCTCCGTGATGTGAATTAACACAACTCAAAGCAGTTTCTCAGAAAGCTTCTTTCCAGTTTTTAACTGAGGATATTTTCTTTGTCACCATAGCCCTCTATGGTCGTCCAATTATCAGTTTGCAAATTCCACAAGAACAGTCTTCGCGAAAGGCGTCTTGAGGGAAAGCTGTAACACTGTGAGATGAATTAACAGATCACAAAGCAGTGTTTCAGAAATCTTCTTTCCAGTTTGTAACTGAAGATATTTCCTTTTTCACCATAGCCCTCTATGGGCTTCCATATATCACTTTGCAAATTACACAAGAAGAGCCTTACAGAAAGGCTTCTTGTGGGGAAAGTTTAACTCTATAAGATAAATTAACAGAACACAAAGCAGTTTCTCAGAAAGCTTCTTTCCAGTTTTTAACAGAAGATATTTCTTCTTTCACCATAGCCCTCTATCGCCTTCCAAATATCACTATGCAAATTCCACAAGAGCAGTCTTAGAGAAAGGCTTCTTGAGGGGAAAGATGTAACTCTGTGAGGTGAATTAACAGAACACAAAGCAGTTTCTCAGAAAGCTTCTTTTCAGTTTTTATCTTAGGATATTTCCGTTTTCACCATAGCCTTCTATGGGCTTCCAAACATCACTTTAAAAATTCCACAAGAGCCGTCTTAGTGAAAGGCTTTTTGAGGGGAAATCTGTAACTTTGTGAGATGAATTCACAGAACACAAACAGTTTCATAGAAAGCTTATTTCCACATTTTAACTGAAGATATTTTCTATTTCACCATAGCCCTCTTCTGGCTTCCAAATATCACCTTGAAAATAGCACAAGAACAGTCATAGCGAAAGGTTTCTTGAGGGGAAAGCTGTATCTCTTTGAGATAAATTAACAGAACACAAAGCAGTTTCTCAGAAAGCTTTTTTCCAGATTTTAACTTAAGATATTTCCTTTTTCACCGTAGCCCTCTTTCGGCTCCCAAATATCAATTTGCAAATTGCACAAGAAGAGTCGTAGTGAAAGGCTTCTTGAGGGGAAAGCTGTAACTATGTGAGATGAATTAACAGAACACAAAGCAGTTTCTCAGAAAGCTTCCTTCGAGTTTTTAACTGAAGATATTTCCTTTTTCACCATAGCCCTCTAAGGGCTTCCAAATATCACTTTGAAAATTCCACAAGAGCAGTCTTATCGAAAGGCTTTTGGAGGGGAAAGCTGTAACTCTGTGAAATGAATTAAGAGAACACAAAGCAGTTTCTCAGAAAGCTTTTTTCCAGTTTTTAACGGAAGATATTTTCCTTTTCACGGTAGACCTCTTTGGGCTTCCAAATATCACTTTGCAAATTCCACAAGAACAGTCTTACCGAAAGCCTTCTTGAGGGGAAAGCTGTAACTCGGTGAGATGAATTAACAGAACACAAAGCAGTTTCTCAGAAAGTCTCTTTACACTTTTTAACTGAAGATATTTCCTTTTCCAACACAGCCCTCTATGGGCTCCAAATATCACTTTGCAAATTCCATAAGAACAGTCTTAGCGAAAGGCTTCTTGAGGGGAAAGCTCTAACTCTGTGAGATGAAATAACAGAACACAAAACAGATTCTGAGAAAGCTTCTTTCCACTTTTTAACAGAGGATATTTCCTTTTTCACCGTAGCCCTCTATGGCCTTCCAAATACCACTTTGCAAATTCCACAACAACAGTCTTAGTGAAAGTCTTCTTGAGGGGAAAGCTGTAACTCTGTGAGATGACTAAACAGAACACAAAGCAGTTTCTCAGAAAGCTTCTTTCCAATTTTCAACGGAAGGTATTTCCTATTTCACCATAGCCCTCTTTGGGCTTCCAATTATCACTTTGCAAATTCCACAAGAACAGTCTTATCGAAACGCTTCTTGAGAGGAATGATGTAACTCTGTGAGATGAATTACCAGAACACCACGCAGTTTCTCAGAGTGCTTCTTTTCAGTTTTTCACTGAAGATATTTACTTTTTCACCATAGCCCTCTATGGGCTTCCAAATATCACTTTGCAAATTCCACAAGAACAGTCTTAGCAAAAGGCTTCTTGAGGGGAAAGCTGTAAGTCTGTGAGATCAATTAACAGAACACAACGCAGTTTCTCAGAAAGCTTCTTTCCAGTTTTAAAAGGAAGATATTTCCTTTTTCACCATAGCCCTCTATGGGCTTCCAAATATCACTTTGCAAATTCCACAAGAACAGTCTTAGCGTAAGTGTTCTTGACGTGAAAGCGGTAGCTCTGTGAGATGAATGATCAGAACACAACGCAGTTTTTCAGAAAGCTTCTTTCCAGGCTTTAACTGAGGATATTTCCTTTTTCACCATAGACCTCTAATGGCTTCCAAATATCCCTTTCCAAATTCCACAAGAACAGTCTTAGCGAAAGGCTTCTTGAGTTGAAAGCTGTAACACTTTGAGATGAATTAAGAGAACACAAAGCAGTTTCTCAGAATGCTTCCTTCAAGTTTTTCACGGAAGGTATTCCCTTTTTCACCATAGCCGTCCATGGGCTTCCAAATATCCCTTTGCAAATTCCACAAGAACAATCTTAGTGATCGGCTTCTTGAGGGGAAAGCTGTAACTCTGTGAGATGAATTAACAGAACACAAAGCAGTTTCTCAGAAAGCTTCCTTCCAGTTTTTAACTGAAGATAATTCATTTTTCACCATAGCCCTGCATGGACTTCCAAATATCACATTGCACATTCCAAAAGCACTGTCTTAGGGAAAGGCTTCTTGGTGGGAAAGCTGTAACTGTGTGAGACGAATTAACAGAACACAGAGCAGTTTCTCAGAAAGCCTCTTTCCCGTTTTTAACGGAAGATATTTCCTTTTCACCATAACCCTCTATGGGCTTCCAAATATCACTTTGCAAATTACAGAAGGACAGTCTTAGCGAAAGGCTTCTTGAGGGGAGAGCTGTAACACTGTCTGATGAATTAACGGAAAATAACGCTGTTTCTCTGAAAGCTACTTTCCAGTTTTTAACTGAAGATACTCCCTTTTTCACCATAGCCCTCTATGGGCTTCCAAATATCACATTGCAAATTACACAAGAACAGTCTTTTCGAAAAGCTTCTGGAGGGGAAAGCTGTAACTCTGTGAGATGAATTAAAGAACACAAAGCAGTTTCTCAGAAAGCTTCTTCCCAGTTTTTAACGGAAGATATTTCCATTTTCACCATCGCCCTCTATGGGCTTCCAAATATCACTTTGCCAATTCCACAGAAACAGTCTTAGCAAAAGGCTTGTTGAGGGGAAAGCTGTAACTCGGCGACATGAATTAACAGAACACAAAGTAGTTTCTCAGAAAGCTTCTTTCCCGTTTGAAACGGAAGATATTTTCTTTTTCACCGTAGCCCTCTATGGGCTTACAAATATAACTTTGCAAATTCCACAAGAACAGTCTTAGCGAAAGGCTTCTTGAGGGGATAGCTGTAAATCTGTGAGATGAATTAAGAGAACACAAAGCAGTTTCTCAGAAAGCTTCTTTCCAGTTTTTAACTGAAGATATTTCCATTCTCTCCATAGCCCTCTATGGGCTTCCAAATATCACTTTGCCAATTCCACAAGAACAGCCTTAGCGAAAGGCTTCTTGAAGGGAAAGCTGTAACTCTGTGACATGAATTAACAGAACACAAAGCAGTTTCTCAGAATGCTTCTTTCCAGTTTTTAACTTAGGATATTTCCTTTTTCACCGTAGCCCTCTATGGGCTTCCAAATATCACTTTGCAAATTCCACAAGAAGAGTCTTAGCGAAACGCTTCTTGAGGGGAAAGCAGTAACTCATAGAGATGAATTAACAGAACACAAAGTAGTTTCTCAGAAAGTTTCTTTCCAGTTTTTAACTGAAGATAATTCCTTTTTCCATATAGCCCTCTATGGTCTTCCAAATATCACTTTGCAAATTCCACAAGAACAGCCTTAGCGAAAGGCCTCATGAAGGAAAAGCTGTAACTCTGTGAGTTGAATTAACCGAACACAAAGCAGTTTCTCAGAAAGCTTCTTTCCAGTTTTTAACGGAAGGTATTTCCTTTTTCACCATAGCCCTCTATGGGCTTCCAAATATCACTTTGCAAATTCCACAAGAACAGTCTTACCGAAAGGCTTCTTGAGGGGAAAGCTGTAACTCTGTGCGATGAATTAACAGAACACAAAGCAGTTTCTCAGACAGCTTCTTTCCAGTTTTTAACTGAAGATATTCCTTTTTCACCCTAGCCCTCTATGGGCTTCCAAATATCACCTTGCCAATTCCAAAAGAACAGGCTTAGCAAAAGGCTTCTTCAGGGGAATGCTGTAACTCTGTGAGATGAATTAACACAGAACAAAGCAGTTTCTCAGACTGCTTCTTTCTAGTTTTTAACTGAAGATATTTCCTTTTTCACCATAGCCCTCTATGGGCTCCAAATATCACTTTGTAAATACCCCAAGAACAGCCTTAGTGAAAGGCTTCGTGAAGGGAAATCTGTAACTCTGTTAGATCAATTAACAGAAAACAAAGCAGTTTCCCGGAAAGCTTCTTTCGCGTCTTTAACGGAAGATATTTCCTTTTCCAACATAGCCCTCTAAGGGCTTACAAATATCATTTTGTAAATTCCACAAGAACAGCCTTAGCAAAAGGATTCTTGAAGGGAAAGCTGTAACTCTGTTAGATGAATTAACAGAAAACAAAGCAGTGTCTCAGAAAGCTTCTTTCCCGTTTTTAACGGAGGATATTTCCTTTTTCACCATAGCCCTCTAAGGGCTTACAAATATCACTTTGCAAATTCCAGAAGAACAGTCTTAGGGAAAGGCTTCTGGAGGGGAAAGCTGTAACTCAGTGAGTTAAATTAACAGAACACAAAGCAGTTTCTGAGAAAGTTCTTTCCAGTTTTTAACTGAACAAATTTCCTTTTACACCATAGTCCTATTTGGGCTCCCAAATATCACTTTGCAAATCCCACAAGACCAGTCTTATCGAAAGGCTTCTTGAAGGGAAAGCTGTAATTCTGTGAGATGAATTATCAGAACACAAAGCAGTTTCTCAGAAATCTTCTTTCCAGGTTTTAACTGAAGATATTTCCTTTTTCACCGAAGCCCTCTAGGGGCTTCCAAATATCACTTTGCAAATTCCACAAAAACAATCTTAGCGAATGACTTCTGTAGGGGAATGCTGTAAGTCTGTTAGATAAATTAACAGAACACAAAGCAGTGTCTTAGAAATCTTCTTCCCAGTTTTTAACGGACGATATTTCCTTTTTCTCCGTAGCCCACTATGGGCTTCCAAATATCACTTTGCAAATTCCACATAAGAGACTTACCGAAAAGCTTCTTGAGAAGAAAACTGTAACCCTGTGAGATGAATTACCAGAACACAAAGCAGTTTCTCAGAAAGTTTCTTTCCAGTTTTTAACTGAAGATATTTCCTTTTTCATCATGGACCTCTATGGGCTCCAAATATCACTTTGCAAATTGCACAAGAACAGTCTTAGCGAATGGCTTCTTGAGGGAAAATTTGTAACTCTGGGATACGAAATAAGAGAACACAAAGCAGTTCCTCAGAAAGCTTCTTTTCAGTTTTTATCTTAGGATATTTTCTTTTTCACCATAGCTCTCTTTGGGCTTCCAAACATCATTTTGCAAATTCCACAAGAACAGTCTTAGCGAAAGGCTTCTGGAGGGGAAAGTTTTAACTCTGTGAGATGAATTAACAGAACACAAAGCAGTTTCTCAGAAAGCTTCTTTCCAGTTTTTAACTGAAGATATTTCCTTTTTCACCGTAGCCCTCTATGGGCTTCCAAATATCACATTGCAAATCACACAAGAACAGTCTTAACGAAAGGCTTCTTGAGGGGAATGCTGTAACTCGGTTAGACTTATTAACAGAACACACGGCAGTATCTCAGAAAGCTTCTTTCCAGTTTTTAACGGAAGATATTTTCTTTTTCACCATAGCCCTCTAAGGGCTTCCAAATATCACTTTGCAAATTCCAAAAGAGCAGTCTTATCGAAAGGCTTCTGGAGCGGAAGGCTGTAACTCTCTGAAATGAATTAACAGAACACAGAGCTGTTTCTCAGAAAGCTTCTTTGCAGTTTTCAACCGAAGATATTTCCTTTTTCCCCTTAAGCCTCTATGGGTTTCCAAATATCATTTAGAAAATCACACAAGAAGAGTCTTTGCGAAAGGCTTCTTGAGGGGAAAGCTGTATCTCGGTGAGATGTATTAAGAGAACACACGGCAGTTTCACAGAATGCTTCTTCAGAGTTTTAACGGAAGATACTTCCTTTTTCACCATAGCCTTCTATGGGCTTCCATATATCACATTGCAAATTCCACAAGAACAGTCTTAACGAAAGGGTTCTAGAGGGGAAAGCTGTTACTCTGTGAGATGAATTTAAAGAACACAAAGCAGATTCTCAAAAATCTTCTTTCCAGTTTTAAACTGAAGATATTTCCTTTTCACCGTAGCCTCCTATGGGCTGCAAAATAACACTTTGCATATTCCAGAGGAACAGTCTTAGCGAAAGGCTTCTTGAGCGGAAAGCAGTAACTCTATGAGTTGAATTAACAAAACACAAAGCAGTTTCTCAGAAATCTCCTTTCAACTTTTTAACTGAGGATATTTCCTTTTTCACTATAGCCCTCTAATGGCTTCCAAATATCACTTTGCAAATTCCACAAGAAGTGTCTTAGCGAAAGGCTTCTTGAGGGGAAAGCTGTATCTCCGTGATGTGAATTAACACAACTCAAAGCAGTTTCTCAGAAAGCTTCTTTCCAGTTTTTAACTGAGGATATTTTCTTTGTCACCATAGCCCTCTATGGTCGTCCAATTATCAGTTTGCAAATTCCACAAGAACAGTCTTCGCGAAAGGCGTCTTGAGGGAAAGCTGTAACACTGTGAGATGAATTAACAGATCACAAAGCAGTGTTTCAGAAATCTTCTTTCCAGTTTGTAACTGAAGATATTTCCTTTTTCACCATAGCCCTCTATGGGCTTCCATATATCACTTTGCAAATTACACAAGAAGAGCCTTACAGAAAGGCTTCTTGTGGGGAAAGTTTAACTCTATAAGATAAATTAACAGAACACAAAGCAGTTTCTCAGAAAGCTTCTTTCCAGTTTTTAACAGAAGATATTTCTTCTTTCACCATAGCCCTCTATCGCCTTCCAAATATCACTATGCAAATTCCACAAGAACAGTCTTAGAGAAAGGCTTCTTGAGGGGAAAGATGTAACTCTGTGAGGTGAATTAACAGAATACAAAGCAGTTTCTCAGAAAGCTTCTTTTCAGTTTTTATCTTAGGATATTTCCGTTTTCACCATAGCCTTCTATGGGCTTCCAAATATCACTTTGAAAATTCCACAAGAGCCGTCTTAGTGAAAGGCTTTTTGAGGGGAAATCTGTAACTTTGTGAGATGAATTCACAGAACACAAACAGTTTCTTAGAAAGCTTATTTCCACATTTTAACTGAAGATATTTTCTATTTCACCATAGCCCTCTTCTGGCTTCCAAATATCACCTTGAAAATAGCACAAGAACAGTCATAGCGAAAGGTTTCTTGAGGGGAAAGCTGTATCTCTTTGAGATAAATTAACAGAACACAAAGCAGTTTCTCAGAAAGCTTTTTTCCAGATTTTAACTTAAGATATTTCCTTTTTCACCGTAGCCCTCTTTCGGCTCCCAAATATCAATTTGCAAATTGCACAAGAAGAGTCGTAGTGAAAGGATTCTTGAGGGGAAAGCTGTAACTATGTGAGATGAATTAACAGAACACAAAGCAGTTTCTCAGAAAGCTTCCTTCGAGTTTTTAACTGAAGATATTTCCTTTTTCACCATAGCCCTCTAAGGGCTTCCAAATATCACTTTGAAAATTCCACAAGAGCAGTCTTATCGAAAGGCTTTTGGAGGGGAAAGCTGTAACTCTGTGAAATGAATTAAGAGAACACAAAGCAGTTTCTCAGAAAGCTTTTTTCCAGTTTTTAACGGAAGATATTTTCCTTTTCACGGTAGACCTCTTTGGGCTTCCAAATATCCCTTTGCAAATTCCACAAGAACAGTCTTACCGAAAGCCTTCTTGAGGGGAAAGCTGTAACTCGGTGAGATGAATTAACAGAACACAAAGCAGTTTCTCAGAAAGTCTCTTTACACTTTTTAACTGAAGATATTTCCTTTTCCAACACAGCCCTCTATGGGCTCCAAATATCACTTTGCAAATTCCATAAGAACAGTCTTAGCGAAAGGCTTCTTGAGGGGAAAGCTCTAACTCTGTGAGATGAAATAACAGAACACAAAACAGATTCTGAGAAAGCTTCTTTCCACTTTTTAACAGAGGATATTTCCTTTTTCACCGTAGCCCTCTATGGCCTTCCAAATACCACTTTGCAAATTCCACAACAACAGTCTTAGTGAAAGTCTTCTTGAGGGGAAAGCTGTAACTCTGTGAGATGACTAAACAGAACACAAAGCAGTTTCTCAGAAAGCTTCTTTCCAATTTTCAACGGAAGGTATTTCCTTTTTCACCATAGCCCTCTTTGGGCTTCCAATTATCACTTTGCAAATTCCACAAGAACAGTCTTATCGAAACGCTTCTTGAGAGGAATGATGTAACTCTGTGAGATGAATTACCAGAACACCACGCAGTTTCTCAGAGTGCTTCTTTTCAGTTTTTCACTGAAGATATTTACTTTTTCACCATAGCCCTCTATGGGCTTCCAAATATCACTTTGCAAATTCCACAAGAACAGTCTTAGCGAAAGGCTTCTTGAGGGGAAAGCTGTAAGTCTGTGAGATCAATTAACAGAACACAACGCAGTTTCTCAGAAAGCTTCTTTCCAGTTTTAAAAGGAAGATATTTCCTTTTTCACCATAGCCCTCTATGGGCTTCCAAATATCACTTTGCAAATTCCACAAGAACAGTCTTAGCGTAAGTGTTCTTGACGTGAAAGCGGTAGCTCTGTGAGATGAATGATCAGAACACAACGCAGTTTTTCAGAAAGCTTCTTTCCAGGCTTTAACTGAGGATATTTCCTTTTTCACCATAGACCTCTAATGGCTTCCAAATATCCCTTTCCAAATTCCACAAGAACAGTCTTAGCGAAAGGCTTCTTGAGGGGAGAGCTGTAACACTTTGAGATGAATTAAGAGAACACAAAGCAGTTTCTCAGAATGCTTCCTTCAAGTTTTTCACGGAAGGTATTCCCTTTTTCACCATAGCCGTCCATGGGCTTCCAAATATCCCTTTGCAAATTCCACAAGAACACGCTTATCGAAAGGCTTCTTGAGGGGAAAGCTGTAACTCTGTGAGATGAATTAGCAGAACACAATGCAGTTTCTCAGAAAGCTTCTTTCCAGTTTTTAACTGAAGAGATTTCCTTATTCACCATAGCCCTCTATGGGCTTCCAAATATCACTTTGCAAATTATACAAGAACAGTCTTAGCGAAAGGCTTCTTGAAGGGAAAGCTGTAACTCTGCCAGGTGAATTAACAGATCACAAAGCAGTTTCTCAAAAGGCTTCTTTTTAATTTTTATCTTAGGATATTTCCTTTGTCACCATAGCCCTCCATGGGCTTCCAAATATCACTTTGCAAATTCCACAAGAACAGTCTTAGCAAAAGGGTTCTTCAGGGGAAAGCTGTAATTCTGTGAGATGAATTAACAGAACACAAAGCAGTTTCTCAAAAAGTTTCTTTCCTGTTCTTAACTGAAGGTATTTCCCTTTTCAACGTAGCCCTCTATGGGCTTCCAAATATCAGCTTGCAAATTCCACAAGAATAGACCTAGTGAAAGGCTTCTTGAGGGGAAACCTGTAAGTCTGTGAGATGAATTAAAGGAACACAAAGCCGTTTCTCAGAAAGCTTCTTTCCAGTTTTTAAAGAAGAGTCTTCCTTTTTCAACATAGACCTCTATGGGCTTCGAAATATCACTTTGAAAATTCCACAAGAACAGTCTAAGCAAAAGGTTTCTTGAGGGGAAAGCTGTAACTCTGTGAGATGTATTAACACAACAGGAAGCCTTTTCTTAGAAAGCTTCTTTCCAGTTTTTAACGGAAGATATTTCCTTTTTCACCGTAGTCCTCTATGGGCTTCCAAATACCACTTTTCAAATTCCACAGAAACAGTCTTAGCGTAAGGATTCTTGAGGGGAAAGCTGTAGCTCTGTGAGATGAATTAACGGAATACAAAGGAGTTTCTCAAAAAGCTTCTTTTAAGTTTTTATCTTAGGATATTTCCTTTTTCACCACAGCTCTCTATGGGCTTCCAAATATCACTTTTTAAATTCCACAAGAACACTCTTAGCAAAAGACTTCCACAGGGAAAAGCTGTAAATCTGTGAGATGAATTAACTGAACACAAAGCAGTTTCTCAGAAAGCTTCTTTCCAGTTTTTAACTGAAGATACTTTCTTTTTTACCACAGCCTTCTATGGGCTTTCAAATATCACTTTGCAAATTCCACAAGAACAGTCTTAGCGAAAGGCTTCTTGAGGGGAAAGCTAAAACTCTGTGAGATGAATTAACGGAACACAAAGCAGTTTCTCAGAAAGCTTCTTTTCAGTTTTTATCTTCGGTTATTTTCTTTTTCACCGTAGCCCTCTAAGGGCTTCCAAATATCACTTTGTAAATTCCACGAGAAGAGTGTTAGCGAACGGCTTTTTGAGGGGAACATTGTAACTCTGTGAGATGAATTAATAGAACACCAAGCCGTTACTCAGAAAGATTCTTTCCAGTTTTTAACAGAAGATATTTCTTCTTTCACCATAGTCCTCTAAGGGCTATGAAATATCACTTTGCAAATTCCACAAGAACACTCTTATCGAAAGGCTTTTTGAGGGGAAATCTGTAACTCTGTGAGGTAAATTAACAGAACACAAAGCAGTTTCTCAGAAAGCTTCTTTTCAGTTTTTATCTTAGTATATTTCCGTTTTCACCATAGCCTTCTATGGGCTTCCAAATATCACTTTGAAAATTCCACAAGAGCCGTCTTAGTGAAAGGCTTTTTGAGGGGAAATCTGTAACTTTGTGAGATGAATTCACAGAACACAAACAGTTTCTTAGAAAGCTTATTTCCACATTTTAACTGAAGATATTTTCTATTTCACCATAGCCGTCTTCAGGCTTCCAAATATCACCTTGAAAATAGCACAAGAACAGTCTTAGCGAAAGGTTTCTTGAGGGGAAAGCTGTATCTCTTTGAGATAAATTAACAGAACACATAGCAGTTTCTCAGAAAGCTTCTTCCAGATTTTAACTTAAGATATTTCCTTTTTCACCGTAGCCCTCTTTCGGCTCCCAAATATCACTTTGAAAATTCCACAAGAGCAGTCTTATCGAAAGGCTTTTGGAGGGGAAAGCTGTAACTCTGTGAAATGAATTAAGAGAACACAAAGCAGTTTCTCAGAGAGCTTTTTTCCAGTTTTTAACGAAAGATATTTTCTTTTTCACGGTAGACCTCTTTGGGCTTCCAAATATCACTTTGCAAATTCCACAAGAACAATCTTCCCAAAAGGATTCTTGGGGGAAAGCTGTAACTCTGGGAGATGAATTATCAGAATACAAAGCAGATTCTCAGAAAGTTTCTTTACACTTTTTAAATGAAGATATTTCCTTTTTCAACATAGCCCTCTATGGGCTCCAAATATCACTTTGAAAATTCCATAAGAACAGTCTTAGCGAAAGGCTTCTTGCGGGGAAAGTTCTAACACTGTGAGATGAAATAACAGAACACAACACAGATTGTGAGAAAGCTTCTTTCCACTTTTTAACAGAGGATATTTACTTTTTCACCATAGCCTTCTATGGCCTTCCAAATACCACTTTGCAAATTCCACAACAACAGTCTTAGCGAAAGTCTTCTTGAGGGGAAACTGTAAATCTGTGAGATGACATAACAGAACACAAAGCAGTTTCGCAGAAAGCTTCTTTCCAATTTTTAACGGAAGGTATTTCCCTTTTCACCATAGTCCTCTTTGGGCTTCCAATTATCACTTTGCAAATTCCACAAGAACAGTCTTATCAAAAGGCTTCTTGAGAGGAATGATGTAACTCTGTGAGATGAATTACCAGAACACCACGCAGTTTCTCAGAGTGCTTCTTTTCAGTTTTTCACTGAAGTAATTTCCTTTTTCACCATAGCCCTCTATGGGCTTCCAAATATCACTTTACAAATTCCACAAGAACAGTCTTATCGAACGGCTTCTTGAGGTGAAAGCTGTAACTGTGTGAGATAAATTACCGGAACACAACGCAGTTTCTTAGAAAGCTTCTTTCCAGTTTTTAACTGAAGATATTTCCTTTTTCACCATAACCCTCTATGGGCTTCGAAATCTCAGTTTGCAACTTCCAATAGAACAGTCTTAGCAAAAGGCTTCTTGAGGGGCAAGCTGTAACTCTGTGAGATGAATTAACAGAACACAAAGCAGTTTCTCAGTAGGCTCCTTTCCCGTTTTTAACGGAAGACATTTTCTTTTTCACCATAGCCCTCTATGGGTTTCAAATATCACTTTGCAAATTCCACAAGAACACTCTTATCGAAACGCTTTTTGAGGGGAAAGCTGTAACTCTGTGAGATAAATTAAGAGAACACAACTCAGTTTCTCAGAAAGCTTCTTTCCCGTTTTTAAGTGAAGATATTTCCTTTTTCACCATAAACCTCTATGGGCTTCCAAATATCACTTTGCAAATTCCACAAGAACAGTCTTAGTGAAAGGCTTCTTGAGGGGAAAGCTGTAACTCTGTGAGATTAATTAACAGAACACAAAGCAGTTTCTCAGAAAGTATCTTACCAGTTTTAAAAGGAAGATATTTCCTTTTTCACCATAGCCCTCTATGGGCTTCCAAATATCACATTGCAAATTCCACAAGAACAGTCGTAGCGGAAGTCTTCTTGACGTGAAAGCGGTAGCTCTGTGAGATGAATGATCAGAACACAACGCAGTTTTTCAGAAAGCTTCTTTCCAGGCTTTAACTGACGATATTTTCTTTTTCACCGTAGACCTCTATGGGCTTCCAAATATACCTTTCCAAATTCCACAAGAACAGTCTTAGCGAAAGGCTTCTTGAGGGTAAAGCTGTAACTCTGAGATGAATTAACAGAACACAAAGCAGTTTCTCAGAATGCTTCTTTCCAGTTTTTCACGGAAGATATTCCCTTTTTCACCATAGCCGTCCATGGGCTTCCAAATATCCCTCTGCAAATTCCACAAGAACACGCTTATCGAAAGGCTTCTTGAGGGGAAAGCTGTAACTCTGTGAGATGAATTAGCAGAACACAATGCAGTTTCTCAGAAAGCTTCTTTCCAGTTTTAAACGGAAGATATTTCTTTTTTCACCATAGACCTCTAGGGGCTTCACATATCAGTTTGCAAACTACACAAGAACAGTCTTAGCGAAAGGCTTCTTGAGGGGAAAGCTGTAACTCTGTGAGATGAAGTAAGAGAACACAAAGCCGTTTCTTAGAAAGCTTCTTTCCAGTTTTTAACTGAAGATGTTTCCTTATTCACCGTAGACCTCTAAGGGCTTCCAAATATCACTTTGCAAATTATACAAGAACAGTCTTAGCAAAAGGGTTCTTGAGGGGAAAGCTGTAACTCTGTGAGATAAATTAACAGAACACAAAGCCGTTTCTCAGAAAGCTTCTTTACAGTTTTTAACTGAAGATATTTCTTTTCTCACCATAGCCCTCTATGGGCTTCCAAATATCACTTTGCAATTTCCACAAGAACAGTCTCAGCGAAAGGCTTCTTGAGGGGAAAGCTGTAACTCTGTGAGATGAATTAAGAGAACACAAAGCAATTTCTCAGAAACCTTCATTCCAGTTCATAACTGGAGATATTTCCTTTTTCACCATACCCCTCTCTGGGCTTCCAAATATCACTTTGCCAATTCCACAAGAACAGTCTTAGCGAAACGCTTCTTGAGGGGAAAGCTGTAACTCTGTGAGATGAATTGACAGAACACAAAGCCGTTTCCCAGAGAGCTTCTTCCCAGTTTTTAACGGAAGAAATTTCCTTTTTCACCATAGCCCTCTATGGCCTTCCAAATATTACTTTGCATATTCCACAAGAACAGTCTTAGAGAAAGGCTTCTTGAGGGGAAAGCTGTAACTCTGTGAGATGAAATAAGAGAACAAAAATCCGTTTCTCAGAAAGCTTCTTTCCAGTTTTTAACGAAAGAGATTTCCTTTTTCAGCATAGACTTCTATGGGCTTCCAAACATCACTTTGCAAATTCCACAAGAACAGTCTTAGCGAAACGCTTCTTGAGGGGAAAGAAGTAAATGTGAGATGAATTAACCGAAGACATAGGAGTTTCTCAGAAACCTGCTTTTCAGTTTATAAGGGAAGATTTTACTTTTTCACCATAACCCTCTATGGGCTTCCAAATATTATTTTAAAAATGCCACAAGAACAGTCTTTGAGAAAGGCTTCTTGAGAGGAATGCAGTAACTCTATGAGATGAATAAACAGAACACAAAGCAATTTCTCAGAAAGCTTCTTTCCAGTTTTTAACGACAGATATTTCTTTTTTTCACCATAGCCCTCTATGGGCTTCCAAATATCACTTTGAAAATTCCACAAGAACAGTCTTAGTGCAAGGCTTCTTGAGGGGAAAAGTGTAACTCTGTGAGATGAATTAACAGAACACAGAGCAGTTTCTCAGAAAGCTCCTTTGCAGTTTTTAACGGAAGATATTTCCTTTTTCACCATAGCCCTCTAAGGGCTTCCAAATATCACTTTGCAAATTCCACAAGAAGAGTCTTCGTGAAAGGCTTCTTCAGGGGATAGCTGTAACTCTGTGAGATGAATTAACAGAACACAAAGTAGTTTCTCAGAATGCTTCTTTTCAGTTTTTATCTTAGGATATTTCCCTTTTAACTTTAGCCCACTATGGGCTTGTAAATATCACTATGAAAATTCCACAAAAACAGTCTTAGCGAAAGGCTTCTTGAGGTGAAAGCAGTGACTCTGTGAGATGAATTAACAGAACACAAAGCAGTTTCTCATAAAGATTCTTTCCAGTTTTTAACGGAAGATATTTCCTTTTCCACCATAGCCCTCTATGGGCTTCCAAATATGACTTTGCAAATTTCACAAGAACCGTCTTAGCGAAAGACTTCTTGAGGGGAATGCAGTAGCTCTGTGAGATGAATTAAGAGAACACAAAGGAGTTTCTCAGAAAGCTTCTTTCCAGTTTTTAACGGAAGATAATTCCTTTTTCACCATAGTCTCTATGGGCTTCCAAAAAACACTGCGCAAATTCCACAAAAATAGATTTAGCGAAACGCTTCTTGAAGGAAAAGCTGTAACTCTGTGAGATGAATTAACAGAACACAAAGCAGTTTCTCACAAAGCTTCTATCCAGTTTTTAACGGAAGATATTTCCTTTTTCACCGTAGCCCTCTATGCACTTCCAAATATCACTTTGCAAATTCCTCAAGAACAGTCTTCGCAAAAGTCTTATTGAGGGGAAAGCTGTAACACTGTGAGATGAATTGACAGAACACAAAGCAGTTTCTCAGAAAGCTTCTTACCAGTTTTTAACGGAAGATATTTCCTTTTTCAACTTAACCCTCTATGGGCTTCCAAATATCAATTTGCAAATTCCACAAGAAGAGTCTTCGCGAAAGGCTTCTTCAGGGGATAGCTGTAACTCTGTGATGAATTAACAGAACACAATGTAGTTTCTCAGAATGCTTCTTTTCAGTTTTTATCTTAGGATATTTCCTTTTTCACCTTAGCCCTCTATGGGTTTGAAAATATCACTATGAAAATTCTACAAGAACAGTCTTAGCGAAAGGCTTCTTGAGGTGAAAGCAGTGACTTTGTGAGATGAATTAACAGAACACTAAGCAGTTTCTCAGAAAGCTTCTTTCCAGTTTTTAATGGAAGATATTTCCTTTTTCACTATAGCCCACTATGGGCTTCCAAATATCACTTTGCAAATTCCACAAGAACAGAGTTAGCGAAAGGCTTCTTGAAGGGAAAGCTGTAACTCTATGAGATGAATTAACAGAACACAAAGCAGTTTCTCAGAAAGCTTCTTTCCAGTTTTTAACGGGAGATATTTTCTTTTTCACCGTAGCCCTCTATGGGATTCCAGATATCACTTTGCCAATTCCACAAGAACAGTCTTAGCGAAAGGCTTATTGAGGGGAAAGCTTTAACTCTGTTAGATGAATTAACAGAACACAAAGGAGTTTCTCTGAAACCTTCTTTCCAGTTTTTAACTGAAGTGATTTCCTTTTTCACCATAGCCCTTTATGGACTTCCAAAGATCACTTTGCAAATTCCACAAGAAGAGTCTTCGCGAAAGGATTCTTCAGGGGAAAGCTGTAACTCTGTGAGATGAATTAACAGAACACTAAGCAGTTTCTCAGAATGCTTCTTTCTAGATTTTAACGGAAGATATTTTCTTTTTACCTTTAACCCTCTGTGGGCTTCCAAATATCATTTTGGAAATTACACAAGAACAGTCTTAGCGAAAGGCTTCTTGAGGGGAAAGCAGTAACTGTGAGATGAATTAACCGAACACAAAGCAGTTTCTCAGAAAGCTTCTTTCCAATTTTTAAGGGAAGATTTTCCTTTTTCACCATAACCCTCTGTGTGCTTCTAAATATCACATTCCAAATTCCACAAGAACAGTCTTAGCGAAAAGCTTCTTGAAGGGAAAGCTGTAACTCTGTGAGATGAATTAACAGAACACAAAGCAGTTTCTCAGAAAGCTTCTTTTCAGTTTTTAACGGAAGACATATCCTTTTCTAACATATCCCTCTATGGGTTTCCAAATATCACTTTGCAAATGCCACAAGAACAGTCTTAGCGAAAGGCTTCCTATGGGGAATGCAGTAACTCCGTTAGATGAGTTAACAGAACACAAATCAGTTTCTCAGAAAGCTTCTTTCCAGTTTTTAAAGGAAGATATTTCCTTTTTCACCATAGCTCTCTAAGGGCTTCCAAATATCACTTTGCAAATTCCACAAGAACAGTCTTAGCGAAAGGCTTCTTGATGGGAAAGCAGTAACTCTGTGAGATGAATTAACAGAACACAGAGCAGTGTCTCATAAAGCTTCTTTCCAGTTTTTAACGAAAGACATTTCCTTTTTCACCATAACACTCTATGGGCTTCCAAATATCACTTTGCAAATTCCAGAAGAACAGACTTAGCGAAAGGCTTCTTGAAGGCAAACCTGTAACTCTGTGAGATGAATTAACAGAACACAAAGCACTTTCTCATAAAGCTTCTTTCCAGGTTTTAACGGAAGATATTTCCTTTTTCACCGAAGCCCTCTACGGACTTCCAAATATAACTTTGCAAATTCCAGAAGAACAGACTTCGCGAAAGGCTTCTTGATGGGAAAGCTGTAACTCTGTGAGATGAATTAACAGAACACAAAGCAGTTTCTCAGACAGCTTCTATCCAGTTTTTAACGGAAGATATTTCCTTTTTCACCTTAACCCTCTATGGGCTTCCAAATATCACTTTGCAAATTCCACAATAAGTGTCTTAGCGAAACACTTCCTGAGGGAAAAGCAGTAATTGTGAGATGAAGTAACCGAACACACAGCAGTTTCTCAGAAAGCTTCTTTCCAGTTTTAAAGGGAAGATTTTAATTTTTCACCATAGCCCTCTATGGACTTCCAAATATCGCATTGGAAATTCCACAAGAACAGACCTAGCGAAAGGCTTCTTGAAGGGAAAGCTGAAACTCTGTGAGATGAATTAACAGAAAACAAAGCAGTTCCTCAGAAAGCTTCTTTCCAGTTTTTAACTGAAGATTTTTCCTTTTTCACTATATCCCTCTATGTGCTTCCAAATATCACTTGGCAAATTCCACAAGAACAGTCTTAGCGAAAGGCTTCTGGATGGGAACGCAGTACATCTGTGAGATGAATTAACAGAACACAAAGCACTTTCTCAGAAAGCTTCTTTCCAGTTTTTAACGGAAGATATTTACTTTTTCACCATAGAACTCTAAGGGCTTCCAAATATCACTTTGCAAATTCTACAAGAACAGTGTTACCGAAAGGCTTCCCGAGGGGAAAGCTGTAACACTCTGAGATGAAGTAACAGAACACAGAGCAGTTTCTCAGAAAGCTTCTTTCCACTTTTTAACAGAAGATATTTCCTTTTTCACCATAGCACTCTAAGAGCTTCCAAATATCACTTTGCAAATTCCACAATAACAGACATAGCGAAAAGGCTTCTTGAAGGGAAAGTTGTAACTCTGTGAGATGAATTAACAGAACACGAAGCAGTTTCTCCGAAAGCTTCTTTCCAGTTTTTAACGGAAGATATTTCCTTTTTAACCATAGTCCTCTATGGGCTTCCAAATATCACTGTGCAAATTCCACAAAAACAGACTTAGCGAAAGGCTTCTTTAAGGGAAAGCTGTAACTCTCTGAGATGAATTAACAGAACACAAAGCAGTTTCTCAGAAAGCTTCTTTCCAGTTTTAACGGAAGATATTTCCTTTTTCACCATAGTCCTCTATGGGCTTCCAAATATCACTGTGCAAATTCCACAAAAACAGACTTAGTGAAAGGCTTCTTGAAGGGAATGCTGTAACTCTGTGAGATGAATTAACAGAACACAAAGCAGTTTCTCAGAAAGCTTCTTTCCAGTTTTTAACGGAAGTTATTTCCTTTTTCACCATAGCCTTCTATGGGTTTCCAAATATCACGTTGCAAATTTCAAAAAAACAATCTTAGCGAAAGGCTTCTTGAGGGGAAAGCTGTAACTCTGTGAGATCAATTAGCAGAACACAAAGCATTTTCTCAGAAAGCTTCTTTCCAGTTTTTAACGGAAATTATTTCCTTTTTCACCATAGCACTCTATGGGCTTCCAAATATCACATTGCAAATTCCACAAGAATAGACTTAGCAAAAGGCTTCTTGAAGGGAAAGCTGTATCTCTGTGAGATGAGGTAACAGAACACAAAGCAGTTTCTCACTAAGCTTCTATCCAGTTTTTAACGGAAGATATTTCCTTTTTCACCGTAGCCCTCTATGAACTTACAAATATCACTTTGCAAATTCCACAAGAACAGTCTTTGGGAAAGGCTTCTTGAGAGGAATGTAGTCACTCTGTGAGATGAGTAAAGAGAACAAAAAGCAGTTTCTCAGAAAGCTTCTTACCAGTTTTTAACGGAAGATATTTCCTTTTTCACCCTTAACCCTCTATGGGCTTCCAAATATCACTTTGCAAATTACACAGGAACAGTCTTAGCGAAAGGATTCTTGAGGGGAAAGTAGTAACTGTGAGATGAATTGACCGAAAACAAAGCAGTTTTCCAGAAAGCTTCTTTCCAATTTTTAAGGGAAGATTTTCCTTTTTCACCATAGCCCTCTGTGGGCTTCTAAATATCACTTTGCAAATTCCACAAGAACAGTCTTAGCGAAAGGCTTCTTGAAGTTTGAAAGCTGTAACTCTGTGAGATGAATTAACAGAACACAAAGCAGTTTCTCACAAAGCTTCCTTTCAGTTTTTAACGGAAGATATATCCTTTTTTACCATATCCCTCTATGGGCTCGAAATATCACTTTGCAAATTCCACAAGAACAATCTTAGCGAAAAGCTTCTTGTGGGGAACGCAGTAACTCTGTTAGATGAATTAACAGAACACAAATCAGTTTCTCAGAAAGCTTCTTTCCAGTTTTTAAAGGAAGATATTTCCTTTTTCACCATAGCCCTCTAAGGGTTTCCAAATATCACTTTGTAAATTCCACAAGAACAGTCTTAGCGATAGTCTTCTTGATGGGAAAGAAGTAACACTGTGAGATGAATTAACCGAACATAGAGCAGTATCTCAGTAAGCTTCTTTACAGTTTTTAACAGAGGATATTTCCTTTTTTACCATATCGCTCTATGGGCTTCCAAATATCACTCTTAAAATTCCACAAGAAGAGTCTTAGCAAAAGGATTGTTGAAGGGAAAGCTGTAACTCTGTGAGATGAATTAACAGAACACAGAGCAGTGTCTCATAAAGCTTCTTTCCAGTTTTTAACGGAAGATAATTCCTTTTTCACTGTAGCCCTCTACAGATTTCCAAATATAACTGTGCAAATTCCACAAGAACAGTCTTCGCGAAAGGCTTCTTGAGGGGAAAACTGTAACACTGTGACATGAATTAACAGAACACAAAGCAGTTTCTCAGACAGCTTCTTGCCAGTTTTTAACGGAAGATATTACCTTTTTCACCTTAACCCTCTATGGGCTTCCAAATATCACTTTGCAAATTCCACAATAAGTGTCTTAGCGAAAGGCTTTTTGAGGGAAAAGCAGTAATTGTGAGATGAATTAATCGAACACAAAGCAGTTTCTCAGAAAGCTTCTATCCAGTTTTTAAGGGAAGGTTTTCCTTTTTCACCATAGCCCTCTATGGGCTTCCAAATATCGCATTGCAAATTCCACAAGTACAGACTTAGCGAAAGGCTTCTTGAAGGGAAAGCTGTAACACTGTGACATGAATTAACAGAACACAAAGCAGTTCCTCAGTAAGCTTCTTTCCAGTTTTTAACTGAAGATATTTCCTTTTTCACTATATCCCTCTATGTGCTTCCAAATATCACTTTGCAAATTCCACTAGAACAGTCTTAGCGAAAGGCTTCTTGAGGGGAACGCAGTAAATCTGTGAGATGAATTAACAGAACACAAAGCACTTTCTCAGAAAGCTTCTTTCCAGTTTTTTACGGAAGATATTTACTTTTTCACCATAGCCCTCTATGGGCTTCAAAATATCACTTTGCAAATTCCACAAGAACAGACTTAGCGAAAGGCTTCTTGAAGGGAATGCTGTAACTCTGTGAGATGAAGTAACAGAACACAATGCAGTTTCTCAGAAAGCTTCTTTCCAGTTTTAACGGAAGATATTTCCTTTTTCACCGTAGTCTTCTATGGGCTTCCAAATATCACTGTGCAAACTCCACAAAAACAGACTTAGCGACAGGCTTCTTGAAGGGAATGCTGTAACTCTGTGAGATGAATTAACAGAACGCAAAGCAGTTTCTCAGAAAGCTTCTTTCCAGTTTTTAATGGAAGATATTTTCTTTTTCACCATAGCCCTCTATGGGCTTCCAAATATCACTTTGCAAAATCCACAAGAAGAGTCTTAGAGAATGGCTTCTTGCTGGGAAAGTAGTAACTCTGTGAGATGAATTAACAGAACAGAGAGCAGTTTCTCAGAGAGCTTCTTTCCAGTTTTTAACGGAAGATAATTCCTTTTTCACTATAGCCCTCTATGGGCTTCAAAATATCGCTTGGCTAATTCCACAAGAACAGTCTTAGCGAAAGACTTCTTTAGGAAAAGCTGTAAGTCCGTGAGATGAACTAAGAGAACACAAAGAAGTTTCTCAGAAAGCTTCTTTACAGTTTTTAACTGTAGATATTTCCTTTTTCACCTTAACCCTCTAAGGGCTTCCAAATATCACTTTGCAAATTGCATAAGAACAGTGTTAGCGAAAGGCTTTTTGAGGAGAAAGCAGTAACTGTGTGATGAATTAACCGAACACAAAGCAGTTTCTCAGAAAGCTTCTTTTCAGTTTTTAAGGGAAGATTTTCCTTTTTCACCATTACCCTCTGTGGGCTTCCAAATATCACTTTTCAAATTCCACAAGAATAGTCTTCGTGAAAGGCTTCTCGAGGGGAACGCAGTAACTCTGTGAGATGAATTAACAGAACACAAAGGAGATTCTCTGAAATCTTCTTTCCAGTTTTTAACGGAAGATAATTCCTTTTTCACCATAGCCCCCTATGGGCTTCCAAATATCACTTTCTAAAATCCACAAAAACAGACTTAGCAAAAGGCTTCTTTAAGGGAAAGCTGTAACTCTGTGAGATGAATTAACAGAAAACAAAGGAGTTTCTCAGAAAGCTTCTTTCCCGTTTTTAACGGAAGGTATTTCCTTTTTCACCATAGTCCTCTATAGGCTTCCAATATCACTGTGCAAATTCCACAGAAGCAGACTTAGGAAAGGCTTCTTGAAGGGAATGCTGTAACTCCGTTAGATGAGTTAACAGAACACAAAGCAGTTTCTCAGAGAGCTTCTTTCCAGTTTTTAGCGGAAGATATATCCTTTTTTACCAAAACCCTCTATGGGCTTCCAAATATCACTTTGCAAATTCCAGAAGAACAGTCTTAGCGAAAGGCTTCTTGAGGGGAAGGCAGTAACTCTGTGAGATGAATTAACAGAAAACAAAGCAGTTTCTCAGAAAGATTCTTTCCAGTTTTTAAAGGAAGATATTTCCTTTTTCACCATAACCCTCTATCGGCTTCGAAATATCACTTTGCAAATGCCACAAGAACAGTCTTAGCCAAAGGCTTTTTAATGGGAAAGCAGTAACTCCGTGAGATGAATTAACAGAACAATGAGCAGCTTCTCAGAAAGCTTCTTTCCAGTTTTTAACGGAAGATATTTCATTTTTCACCATAGCCCTCTAGGGGCTTCCATATAACACTTTGGAAATTCCACAGGAAGAGTGTGAGCGAAAGGCTTCTTGAAGGGAAAGCTGTAACTCTGTGAGATGAATTAAGAGAACGCAAAGCAGTTTCTCAGAAAGCTTCTTTCCAGTTTTTAACTGAAGATATTTCCTTTTCCACCATAGCCCTCTATGGGCTTCCAATTATCACCTTGCAAATTCCACAAGAACAGTCTTAGCGAAAGGATTCTTGCAGGGAAAGCTGTAAGTCTGTGAGATGAAATAACAGACACAAAGCAGTTTCTCGGAAAGCTTCTTTTCGGTTTTTATCTTAGGATACTTCCATTTTCACTATAGCCCTCTATGGGCTTCCAAATATCCCTTTTCGAATTCCACAAGAACAGTCTTAGCGATAGGCTTCTTGAGGAGAAAGTTGTAACTCTGTGAGATGAATTAACAGAACACAAAGAAGTTTCTCTTAAAGCTTCTTTCCAGTTTGTAACAGAAGATATTTCTCTTTTCACCACAGTCCTCTGTGGGCTTCCAAATATCAATTTGCAAATCACACAAGAACAGTCTTAGCGAAAGGATTCTTGAGGGGAAAGCTGTAACTCAGTGAGATTAATTAACAGAACACAAAGCAGTTTCTCAGAAGGCTTCTTTACTGTTTTTAACGGAAGATATTTCCTTTTTCACCATAGCCCTCTATGGTCTCCCAAATATAACATTGCAAATTTCACAAGAACTGTCTCAGTCAACGGCCTCTTGAGGGGAAAGCTGTAACTCTGTGAGATGAACTAACAGAACACAAAGCAGTTTCTCAGACAGGTTCTTTTCGGTGTTTATCTTAGGATATTGCCATTTGCATCGTAGTACTCTATGGGCTTCGAAATATCTCTTTGCAAATTCCACAAGAATAGACTTAGTGATAGGTTTCTTGAGGGGAAAGCTGTAACTCTGTTAGATGAATTAGCAGAACACAAAGCAGTTTCTCAGAAAGCTTCTTTCAAGTAGTTAACTGAAGATATTTCCATTTTCACCATAGACCTTACGAGCTTCCAAATATCGCTTAGCAATTTCCACAAGAACAGCGTTAGCGAAAGGCGTCTTGAGGGGAACGCTGTAACTCTGAGATGAATTAACAGAACACCAAGCAGTTTCTCAGAAAGATTCTTTCCAGTTTTTAACTGAAGATGTTTCCTTTTACACAATAGCCCCCTATGGGCTTCCAAATATCACTTTGCAAATTTCACAAGAACAGTCTTAGCGAAAGTCTTCTTGAGGGGAAAGCTGTATCTCTGTGAGGTGAATTAACAGAACACAAAGCAGTCTCTCAGAAAGCTTCTTTAGAGTTGTTAACGGAAGATTGTTCCTTTTCAACCATAGCCCTCTAAGGATTTCCAAATATCACCTTGCAAATTCCACAAGAACTGTCTTAGCGAATGGTTTCTTGAGGAGAAAGCTGTAACTCTGTGAGATGAATTAACAGACCACAAAGGAGTTTTTCAGAAAGATTCTTTCCAGTGTTTAACGGAAAATATTTCCTTTTTCACCATATCCCTCTACGGGCTTCCAAATATCTCTTTGTAAATTGCACAAGAACAGTCCTAGCGAAAGGCTTCTTGAGGGGAAAGCCGTAACTCTGTGAGATGAAGTAACAGAATACAAAGCAGTTTCTCAGAAAGCTTCTTTCCAGTTTTTAACTGAGGATATTTCCTTTTTCACCGTAGCCCGCTTTAGGCTTAAAAGATGACTTTGCAAATTCCACAAGAACAGCCTTAGGGAAAGGTACTTGAGGGGCAGGCTGTAAATTTGTGAGTTAACTAACAGAATACAAAGCAGTTTCTCAGAAAGCTTCTTTACTGTTTTTGCCTTAGGATACTTCCATTTTCACCGTAGCCGTCTAAGGGTTTCCAAATATCACTTTGCAAATTCCACAAGAACAGTCTTAGAGAAAGGCTTCTTGAGGGGAAAGCTGCAAATCTGTGAGATGAATTAACAAAACACAAAGAAGTTTCCCAGAAAGCTTCATTTCAGTTTTTATCTTAGGATATTTCCTTTTTCACCATAGCTCTCTATGGGCTTCCAAATATCACTTTGCAAATTCCACGAGAACAGTCTTAGCGAAAGGCTTCTTGAAGGGAAACCTGTAAGTATGTGGAATGAATTAACAGAACACAAAGCAGTTTCTCAGAAACCTTCTTTCCAGTTTTTAACTGAAGATATTTCCTTTTTCACCGTAACCCTCTATGGGCTTCGAAATATCACTTTGCAAATTCCACAAGAACAGTCTTAGAGAAAGGCTTCTTGAGGGGAAAGCTGTAAGTCTGTGAGATTAATTAACAGAACAGAAAGTAGATTCTCAGGAAGTTTTTTTTCAGTTTTTGTTTTAGGATCTTTCCTTTTCCACCATAGACCTCTAGGGACTTCCAAATATCACTTTCCAAATTCCACAAGAGCAGTCTTAGCAAAAGACTTCTTGAGGGGAAAGCTGTAACTCTGTGAGTTGAATTAAGAGAACACAAAGCAGTTTCTCAGAAAGCTTCTTTCCAATTTTTAACAGAAGATATTTCCTTTTTCAACATAGCACTCTATGGTCTCCCAAATATAACATTGCAAATTTCACAAGAACAGACTTAGTCAACGTCTTCTTGAGGGGAAAGCTTTAACTGTGTGAGATGAAATAACAGAACACTAAGCAGTTTCTCAGACAGCTTCTATCGGTTTTTATCTTAGGATATTGCCATTTTCAACATAGCCCTTAGGAGCTTCCCAATATCACTTAGTAAATTCCACAAGAACAGCCTTAGCGAAAGGCTTCTTGAGGCGAAAGCGGGAACTCTGTGTCATGAATTAACAGAACACAAAGCAGTTTCTCAGAAAGTTCTTTACAGTTTTTAACGGAAGATAGATCCTTTTTCAACATAGCCCTCTATGGATTCCAAATATCACATTTCAAATACCACAAGAACAGTCTTAGTGAATGGTTTCTTGTGGAGAAAGCTGTAACTCTGTGAGATGAATTAACAGACCACAGAGCAGTTTTTCAGAAAGATTCTCTCCAGTGTTTGACGGAAAATATTTCCTTTTTCACCATACCCCTCTATGGGCTTCCAAGTATCATTTTGCAAATTCCACAAGAACAGTCTTAGCGAAATGCCACTTGAGGGGAATGCTGTAACTCTGGGAGTTGAATTAACAGAACACAAAGCCGTTTGTCAGCAAGCTTCTTTCCAGTTTTTAACGGAAGATATTTCCTTTTTCACCGTAGCCCTCTGTAGGCATAAAAAATCACTTTGCAAATTCCACAAGAACAGCCTTAGCGAAAGGCTTCTTGAGGAGAAAGCTGTAACTCTGTGAGATCAATTATGAGAACACAAAGCAGTTTCTCAGAAAGCTTCTTTTCAGTTTTTATCTTAGGATATTTCCTTTTTCACCAGACCCCTCTATGGGCTTTCAAATATCACTTTGCAAGTTCCACAGAAACAGTCTTAATGAGAGTCTTCTTGAGGTAAAAGCTGTAACTCTGTGAGGTGAATTAACAGAACACAAGGCAGTTTCTCAGAAAGCTTCTTTCCAGTTTTTAACGGAAGATATTTCCTTTTTCACCATTGCTCTCTATAGGCTTCCAAATATCGCTTTGCAAATTCGACAAGAACAGTCTCAGCGAAGGGCTTCTTCAGGGGAAAGCTGTAGTTTGGTGAGATGTATTCACAGAACATACGGCAGTTTCTCAGGAGGCTTCTTTCCAGTATTTAACGGAAGATAATTCCTTTTTCACAATAGCCCTCTAAGGGCTTCCAAATATCACTTTGCAAATTTCAAAAGAACAGTCTTAGGGAACGGCTTCTTGAGGGGAAAGCTGTAACTCTCTGAGATGAACGAAGAGAACACAATGCAGTTTCTCAGAAAGCTTCTTTTCAGTTTTTTTCTTAGGATATTTCCGTTTTCGTCAAAGCCCTCTATGGGCTTCGAATATCACTTTGCAAATTCCAGAAGAACAGTCTCAGTGAACGGCTTCTTGAGGGGAAATGTGTAACTCTGTGAGATGAATTAACCGAAAACAAAGCAGTTTCTCAGAAAGCTTCTTTTCAGTTTTTATCTTAAGACATTTCCTTTTTCACGATAGCCCTCTATGGGCTTCCAAATAACACTTTGCAAATTAGACAAGAACAGTCTTAGCGAAAGGCCTCTTGAGGGGAAAGCTGTAACTCTCTGCGTTGAATTAACAGAACACAAAGCAATTGCTCAGAAAGCCTCTTTCCTATTTTTAACGGAAGATATTTCCTTTTTCACCATAGTCCTCTAGGGGCTTCCTAATATCACTTTGCAAATTCCACAAGAACAGTCTTGGCGAAAGGCTTCTTGAGGGGAAAGCTGTAACTCTGTGAGATGAATTAACAGAACACAAAGCAGTCTCTCAGAAAGCTTCTTTCCAGTTTTCAACTGATGATATTTTCTTTTTCACCATGACAAATTATGGGCTTCCAAATATCACTTTGCAAATTCCACAAGAACAGTCTTTGCCAAAGGCTTCTTGAGGGGAAAGGTCTAACACAGTGTGATGAATAAACAGAACACAAAGCAGTCTCTCAGAAAGTTTCTATCCCTTTTTTCACTGAAGATATTTCCTTTTTCACCATAGCCCTCTAGGGGCTTCCATATAACACTTTGGAAATTCCACAGGAAGAGTGGGAGCGAAAGGCTTCTTGAAGGGAAAGCTGTAACTCTGTGAGATGAATTAAGAGAACACAAAGCAGTTTCTCATAAAGCTTCTTTCCAGTTTTTAACGGAAAATATTTCCTTTTCCACGATAGCCCTCTATGGGCTTCCTAATATCACTTTCCAATTTTCACAAGAACAGTCTTAGTGAACGGCTTCTTGAGTGGAAAGCTGTAACTCTCAGAGATGAATTAACAGAACACAAGGCAAATTTCACAAGAACAGTCTTAGTGAACGGCTCCTTGAGGGGCAAGCTGTAACTCTGTTAGATGAACTAAGAGAACACAAAGTAGTTTCTCAGAAAGCTTCTCTTCTGTTTTTATCTTTAGATATTTCCTTTTCACCATAGCCCTCTATGGGCTTCTAAATATCACTTCCTAAATTGCACAAGAACAGTCTTAGCGAAAGGCTTCTTGTAGGGAAAGCTGTAACTCTGTGGGATGAATTAAAAGAACACAAAGCAGTTTCGCAGAAAGCTTCTATCCAGTTTTAAACTGAAGATATTTCCTTTTTCAACATAGCCCTCTATGGGCTTTCAAATATCACTTTGATAATTCCACAAGACCAGTCTTAGTGAAAGGATTCTTGAGGGGAAAGATGTAACTCTCTGAGATGAATTAACACAACAGAAAGCACTTTCTCAGAAAGCTTCCTTCCAGTTTTTAACGGAAGATATTTCCTTTTTCACCATAGCCCTGCATGGGCTTCCAAATATCACATTGCAAATTCCAAAAGAACTGTCTTAGGGAAAGGCTTCTTGAGGGGAAAGCTGTAACTGTGTGAGACGAATTAACAGAACACAGAGCAGTTTCTCAGAAAGCCTCTTTCCAGTTTTTAACGGAAGATATTTCCTTTTCACCATAGCCCTCTATGGGCTTCCAAATATCACTTTGCAAACTCCACAAGAACAGTCTTAGCGAACGGCTACCTGAAGGGAAAGTGGTAACTCTGTGAGATGAGTTGACAGAGCACCAAGCAGTTTCTCAGAAAGCCTCTTTCCAGTTTTTATCGGAAGTTATTTCCTTTTTTACCATACCCCCTATGGGCCTCCAAATATCACTTTGCAAATTCCACAAGAACAGTCTCAGCCAAAGGCTTCTTGAGGGGAAAGCTGTAACTGTGTGAGATGAATTAACAGAACACAAAGCAGTTTCTCAGAAAACTTCTTTCCAGTTTTTAACGGAAGATGTTTCCTTTTTAACCGTAGCCCTCTATGGGCTTCCAAATATCACTTTGCAAATGCCACGAGAACAGTCTTAGAGAAAGGCTTCTTGAGGGGAAAGCTGTAAGTCTGTGAGATGAATTAACAGAACACAATGTAGTTTTTCATAAAGCTTCTTTTCAGTATTATCTTAGGATATTTCCTTTTTCACCATAGCCCTCTAAGGGATTCTAAGTATCACTTTCCAATTTCCACAAAAACAGTCTAAGCGAAAGGCTTCTTGAGGGGAAAGGTGTAACTCTGTGAGTTGAATTATCAGAACACAAAGCAGTTGGTCAGAAAGCCTCTTTCCTGTTTTTAACGGAAGATATTTCCTTTTGCACCATAGCCCTCTATGATCTTCCAAATATCACATTGCAAATTCCACAAGAACAGTCTTAGCGAAAGGCCTCCTGAGGGGAAAGCTGTAACCCTGAGAGATGAATTTACAGAACACAAAGCAGTTTCTCAGAAAGCTTCTTTTCGATTTTTAACTGAAGATATTTCCTTTTTCGCCATAGACCTCTATGGCCTTCCAAATATCACTTTGCAAATTCCACAAGAACAGTATTAGCGAAAGGCTTCTTCAGGGGAATGCTGTAACTCTGTGAGATGAATTTACAGAACACAAAGCAGTTTCTTAGAAAACTTCTTTAGAATTTTTAACGGAAGATAATTCCTTTTTCACCATAGCCCTCTATGGACTTCAAAATATCACTTTGCAAATTCCACAAGAACAGTCTTAGAGAAAGGCTTCTTGAGGAGAAAGCTGTAAGTCTGTGAGATTAATTAACAGAACAGAAAGTAGATTCTCAGAAAGTTTTTTTTTCAGTTTTTGTTTTAGGATCTTTCCTTTTCCACCATAGACCTCTAGGGACTTCCAAATATCACTTTCCAAATTCCACAAGAGCAGGCTTAGCAAAAGACTTCTTGAGGGGAAAGCTGTAACTCTGTGAGATGAATTAACAGAACACAAAGCAGTTTCTCCGAAAGCTTCTTTCCTGTTTTTAATGGAAGATATTTCCTTTTTCACCATAGCTCTCTAAGGGCTTCCAAATTTCACTTTGCAAATTCCACAAGAACCGTCTTAGCGAAAGGCTTCTTGAGGGGAAAGCTGTAACTCTGTGAGATGAATTAACAGAACACAAAGCAGTTTCTCAGGAAGCTTCTTGCCAGGTTTTACTCAAGATGTTTCATTTTTCACCATAGACGTCTATGAGCTTTCAAATATCACTTTGCAATTTCCACAAGAACAGTATTAGAGAAAGGCTTCTTGAGGGGAAAGCTGTAATCAGAAAGCTTTTTCCGAGTTTTTAACAGAACATATTTCCTTTTTCACCATAGCCCTCCATGGGCCTCCAAATATCACATTGCAAATTCCACAAGAACAGTCTTAGCGAAAGACTTCTTGAGGGGAAAGCTGTAAGTCTGCGAGATGAATTAACTGAACACAAAGCAGTTTCTCAGAAAGCTTCTTTTCAGTTTTTATCTCAGGATATTTCCTTTTTCACCCTAGCCCTCTATGGGCTTCTAAATATCACTTTCCAAATTCCAGAAGAACAGTCTTAGCGAAAGGCTTCTTGAGTGGAAAGCTGTAACTCTGTGAGATGAATTAACAGAACACAAAGCAATTTCTCAGAAAGCTTCTTTCCAGTTTTTAACTGAAGATATTTCCTTTATCACCACAGCCCTATAAGGACGTCCAAATATCACTTTGCAAATTGCACAAGAAGAGAATTAGCGAAAGACTTCTTGAGGGGAAAGATGTAACTCTGTGAGATGAATTAACAGAAAACAAAGCCGTTTCTCAGAAAGCTTCTTTTCAGTTTTTATCTTAGGATATTTCCTTTTACACCATAGACCTCTATGGGCTTCCAAATATCACTTTGCAAATTCCACAAAACAGTCTTAGCGAAAGGCTTCTTGAGTGGAAAGCTGTAACTCTGTGAGATGAATTAACAGAACACAAAGCAGTTTCTCAGAAAGCCTCTTTCCAGTGTTTATCGGAGGTTATATCCTTTTTCACCTTAGCCCCCTATGGGCTTCCAAGTACCACTTTTCAAATTCCACAAGAACAGTCTCAGCGAAAGGCTTCATGAGGGGAAAGCTGTACGTCTGTGAAATGAATTAACAGAACACAATGTAGTTTTTCAGAAAGCTTCTTTTCAGTTTTTTCTTAGGATATTTCCTTTTTCACCATTGCCCTCTATGGGCTTCAAATATCACTTTGCAAATTCCACAAAAACAGTCATAGCGAAAGGATTCTTGAGGGGAAAGCTGTAACTCTCTGAGTTGAATTAACAGAACACAAAGCAATTGCTCAGAAAGCCTCTTTCCTATTTTTAACGGAAGATATTTCCTTTTTCACCATAGTCCTCTAGGGGCTTCCTAATATCACTTTGCAAATTCCACAAGAACAGTCTTGGCGAAAGGCTTCTTGAGGGGAAAGCTGTAACTCTGTGAGATGAATTAACAGAACACAAAGCAGTTTCTCAGAAAGATTCTTTCCAGTTTTTAACTGAAAATATTTCCTTTATCACCATGCCCTATAAGGACGTCCAAATATCACTTTGCAAATTGCACAAGAAGAGAATTAGCGAAAGACTTCTTGAGGGGAAAGATGTAACTCTGTGCGATGAATTAACAGAAAACAAAGCCGTTTCTCAGAAAGCTTCTTTCCTGTTTTTAACAGAAGATGTTCCATTTTTCACCATAGCCCTCTATGGGCTTCCAAATATCACTTTGCAAATTCCACAAGAACAGTCTTAGCGACAGGCTTCTTGAGGGGAAAGCTGTAACTCTCTGAGATCAATTAACAAAAAAAAAAAAAAAAAAAAAAAAAAAAGCAGTTTCTCAGAAATCTTCTTTCAAGTTTTTAACGGAAGATATTTCATTTTTCACCATAGCCCTCTATCGGTTTCCAAATATCACATTTCAAGTTCCACAAGAACAGTCTTAGCGAAAGGCTTTTATAGGAGAAAGCTTAAATCTGTAAGATGAATTAACAGACTCAAAACTGTTTTTCAGAAAGCTTCTTTCACCTTTTTCTCGGAAGATATTTCCTTTTTCACCATAGCCCTCTATGGGCTTCCAAATATCACTTTGTAAATATCACAAGAACAGTCTTACTGAACGGCTTCTTGAGAGTAAAGCTGTAACTCTGTGAGATGAACTAACAGAACACAAAGCACTTTCTCAGAAAGCTTCTTTCCAGTTTTTAAAGGAAGAAATTTCCTTTTCCACCATACCACTCTATGGGCTTCTGAATATCACTTTGCAAATTCCACAAGAACAGTCTTAGAGAAAGGCTTCTTGAAGGGAAAGCTGTAACACTGTGAGATGAATTAACAGAACCCACAGCAGTTTCTCAGAAATTTTCTTTCCAGTTTTTAACGGAAGATATTTCCTTTTTCAGCATAGCCCTCTTTGGGCTTCCAAATATCACTTTGCAAATTCCACAAGAACAGTCTTAGGGAAAGCCTTCTTGAGGGGAAAGCTGTAACTCTGTGAGATGAATTAATAGAACACAAAGCAGTTTCTCAGAAAGCTTCTTTCCAGTTTATATCGGAAGATATTTCCTTTTTCACCGTATCCCTCTATGGGCTTCCAAATATCACTTTGCAAATTCCACAAGAACAGTCTTAGTGAAGGGCTTCTTGAGAAAGGCTTTTTAGGGGAAAGCTGTAACTCTGTGAGTTGAATTAACAGAACACAAAGCAGTTTATCAGAAAGCTTTTTTCCAGATTTTATCGTAAGATATATCCTTTTTCACCATATCCCTCTATGGGCTTCCAAATATCACTTTGCAACTTCCACAAGAAAAGTCCTAACGAAAGGCTTCTTCAGGGGAAAGCTGTAGCTCTGTGAGATTAATTAACAGACAACAAAGCAGTTACTCAGAAAGCTTCTTTCCAGTTTTTAACGGAAGAGATTTCCCTCTTCACCATATCCCTCTATGGGCTTGGAAATATCACTTTGCAAATTCCACAAGAACAGTCTTAGTGAACGGCTTCTTGAGGGGTAAGCTATAACTCTGTGAGATGAATTAAGAGAACACAGTGCAGTTTTTCACAAAGCATCTTTTCAGATTTTATGTTAAGATATTTTCTTTTTAACCATAGCTCTCTAAGGGCTTCCAAATATCACTTTGAATCTTCCACAAGAACAGTCTTAGGGGAAGGCTTCTTGAAGGGAATGCTGTAACACTGTGAGATGAATTAACAGAACACAAAGCAGTTTCTCAGAAAGCTACTTTTCAGTTTTTATCTTAGGATATTTCCTTTTTCTCCATAGCCCTCTATGGGCTTCCAAATATCAGTTTGCAAATTTCACAAAAACTCTATTAGTGAACGGCTTCCAGAGGGGAAAGTTGTAACTCTGTGAGATGAACTAACAGAACACAAAGAAATTTCCCAGAAAGCTTCTTTTCAGTTTTTATCTTAGCATAATTCCATTTTCAGCTTTGACCTCTATGGGTTTCCAAATAACATTTTGCATATTCCACGAGAACAGTCTTACAGAAAGGCTTCTTGAGGGGAAAGCTGTAACTCTGTGAGATGAATTAACAGAAGACAAAGCAGTTTCTCAGAAAGCTTCTTTCTGTATTTATCTTAGGATATTTCCATTTGCACCATAGCTCTCTATGGGCTTCCAAATATCACTTTGCCAATTCCAAAAGAACAGTCTTTGCGAAAGGCTTCTTTAACGGAAAGCTGTAAACCTCTGAGATGAGTTAACAGAACAGAAAGCAGTTCCTCAGAAAGCTTCTTTTCAGTTTTTATCTTAGGATATTTCCTTTTCACCATAGTGCTCCAAGGGCTTCCAAATATCACCTCGCAAATTCCACAAGAACAGTCTTAGTGAAAGGTTTCTTGAGGGGAAAGCTGTAACTCTGTGAGATGAATTAACAGAACACAAAGCGTTTTCTCAGAAGACTTCTTTCCAGTTTCTAACTGAAGATATTTCCTTATTCACCATAGTCCTCTAGGGGCTTCCTAATATCACTTTGCAAATTCCACAAGAACAGTCTTGGCGAAAGGCTTCTTGAGGTGAAAGCTGTAACTCTGTGACATGAATTAACAGAACACAAAGCAGTCTCTCAGAAAGCTTCTTTCCAGTTTTCAACTGATGATATTTTCTTTTTCACCATGGCAAATTATGGGTTTCCAAATATCACTTTGCAAATTCCACAAGAACAGTCTTTGCCAAAGGCTTCTTGAGGGGAAATGTCTAACACAGTGTGATGAATAAACAGAACACAAAGCAGTCTCTCAGAAAGTTTCTATCCCTTTTTTCACTGAAGATATTTCCTTTTTCACCATAGCCCTCTAGGGGCTTCCATATAACACTTTGGAAATTCCACAGGAAGAGTGGGAGCGAAAGGCTTCTTGAAGGGAAAGCTGTAACTCTGTGAGATGAATTAAGAGAACACAAAGCAGTTTCTCATAAAGCTTCTTTCCAGTTTTTAACGGAAAATATTTCCTTTTCCACAATAGCCCTCTATGGGCTTCCTAATATCACTTTCCAATTTTCACAAGAACAGTCTTAGTGAACGGCTTCTTGAGTGGAAAGCTGTAACTCTCAGAGATGAATTAACAGAACACAAGGCAAATTTCACAAGAACAGTCTTAGTGAACGGCTTCTTGAGGGGCAAGCTGTAACTCTGTTAGATGAACTAAGAGAACACAAAGTAGTTTCTCAGAAAGCTTCTCTTCTGTTTTTATCTTAAGATATTTCCTTTTCACCATAGCCCTCTATGGGCTTCTAAATATCACTTCCTAAATTGCACAAGAACAGTCTTAGCGAAAGGCTTCTTGTAGGGAAAGCTGTAACTCTGTGGGATGAATTAAAAGAACACAAAGCAGTTTTGCAGAAAGCTTCTATCGAGTTTTAAACTGAAGATATATCCTTTTTCAACATAGCCCTCTATGGGCTTTCAAATATCACTTTGATAATTCCACAAGACCAGTCTTAGCGAAAGGATTCTTGAGGGGAAAGATGTAACTCTGTGAGGTGAATTAACAGAACAGAAAGCACTTTCTCAGAAAGCTTCTTTCCAGTTTTTAACGGAAGATATTTCCTTTTTCACCATAGCCCTGCATGGGCTTCCAAATATCACATTGCAAATTCCAAAAGAACTGTCTTAGGGAAAGGCTTCCTGAGGGGAAAGCTGTAACTGTGTGAGACGAATTAACAGAACACAAAGCAGTTTCTCAGAAAGCCTCTTTCCAGTTTTTAACGGAAGATATTTCCTTTTCACCATAGCCCTCTATGGGCTTCCAAATATCACTTTGCAAACTCCACAAGAACAGTCTTAGCGAACGGCTACCTGAAGGGAAAGTGGTAACTCTGTGAGATGAGTTGACAGAGCACCAAGCAGTTTCTCAGAAAGCCTCTTTCCAGTTTTTATCGGAAGTTATTTCCTTTTTTACCATACCCCCTATGGGCCTCCAAATATCACTTTGCAAATTCCACAAGAACAGTCTCAGCCAAAGGCTTCTTGAGGGGAAAGCTGTAACTGTGTGAGATGAATTAACAGAACACAAAGCAGTTTCTCAGAAAACTTCTTTCCAGTTTTTAACGGAAGATGTTTCCTTTTTAACCGTAGCCCTCTATGGGCTTCCAAATATCACTTTGCAAATGCCACGAGAACAGTCTTAGAGAAAGGCTTCTTGAGGGGAAAGCTGTAAGTCTGTGAGATGAATTAACAGAACACAATGTAGTTTTTCATAAAGCTTCTTTTCAGTATTATCTTAGGATATTTCCTTTTTCACCATAGCCCTCTAAGGGATTCTAAGTATCACTTTCCAATTTCCACAAAAACAGTCTAAGCGAAAGGCTTCTTGAGGGGAAAGGTGTAACTCTGTGAGTTGAATTATCAGAACACAAAGCAGTTGGTCAGAAAGCCTCTTTCCTGTTTTTAACGGAAGATATTTCCTTTTGCACCATAGCCCTCTATGATCTTCCAAATATCACATTGCAAATTCCACAAGAACAGTCTTAGCGAAAGGCCTCCTGAGGGGAAAGCTGTAACCCTGAGAGATGAATTTACAGAACACAAAGCAGTTTCTCAGAAAGCTTCTTTTCGATTTTTAACTGAAGATATTTCCTTTTTCGCCATAGACCTCTATGGCCTTCCAAATATCACTTTGCAAATTCCACAAGAACAGTATTAGCGAAAGGCTTCTTCAGGGGAATGCTGTAACTCTGTGAGATGAATTTACAGAACACAAAGCAGTTTCTTAGAAAACTTCTTTAGAATTTTTAACGGAAGATAATTCCTTTTTCACCATAGCCCTCTATGGACTTCAAAATATCACTTTGCAAATTCCACAAGAACAGTCTTAGAGAAAGGCTTCTTGAGGAGAAAGCTGTAAGTCTGTGAGATTAATTAACAGAACAGAAAGTAGATTCTCAGAAAGTTTTTTTTTCAGTTTTTGTTTTAGGATCTTTCCTTTTCCACCATAGACCTCTAGGGACTTCCAAATATCACTTTCCAAATTCCACAAGAGCAGGCTTAGCAAAAGACTTCTTGAGGGGAAAGCTGTAACTCTGTGAGATGAATTAACAGAACACAAAGCAGTTTCTCCGAAAGCTTCTTTCCTGTTTTTAATGGAAGATATTTCCTTTTTCACCATAGCTCTCTAAGGGCTTCCAAATTTCACTTTGCAAATTCCACAAGAACCGTCTTAGCGAAAGGCTTCTTGAGGGGAAAGCTGTAACTCTGTGAGATGAATTAACAGAACACAAAGCAGTTTCTCAGGAAGCTTCTTGCCAGGTTTTACTCAAGATGTTTCATTTTTCACCATAGACGTCTATGAGCTTTCAAATATCACTTTGCAATTTCCACAAGAACAGTATTAGAGAAAGGCTTCTTGAGGGGAAAGCTGTAATCAGAAAGCTTTTTCCGAGTTTTTAACAGAACATATTTCCTTTTTCACCATAGCCCTCCATGGGCCTCCAAATATCACATTGCAAATTCCACAAGAACAGTCTTAGCGAAAGACTTCTTGAGGGGAAAGCTGTAAGTCTGCGAGATGAATTAACTGAACACAAAGCAGTTTCTCAGAAAGCTTCTTTTCAGTTTTTATCTCAGGATATTTCCTTTTTCACCCTAGCCCTCTATGGGCTTCTAAATATCACTTTCCAAATTCCAGAAGAACAGTCTTAGCGAAAGGCTTCTTGAGTGGAAAGCTGTAACTCTGTGAGATGAATTAACAGAACACAAAGCAATTTCTCAGAAAGCTTCTTTCCAGTTTTTAACTGAAGATATTTCCTTTATCACCACAGCCCTATAAGGACGTCCAAATATCACTTTGCAAATTGCACAAGAAGAGAATTAGCGAAAGACTTCTTGAGGGGAAAGATGTAACTCTGTGAGATGAATTAACAGAAAACAAAGCCGTTTCTCAGAAAGCTTCTTTTCAGTTTTTATCTTAGGATATTTCCTTTTACACCATAGACCTCTATGGGCTTCCAAATATCACTTTGCAAATTCCACAAAACAGTCTTAGCGAAAGGCTTCTTGAGTGGAAAGCTGTAACTCTGTGAGATGAATTAACAGAACACAAAGCAGTTTCTCAGAAAGCCTCTTTCCAGTGTTTATCGGAGGTTATATCCTTTTTCACCTTAGCCCCCTATGGGCTTCCAAGTACCACTTTTCAAATTCCACAAGAACAGTCTCAGCGAAAGGCTTCATGAGGGGAAAGCTGTACGTCTGTGAAATGAATTAACAGAACACAATGTAGTTTTTCAGAAAGCTTCTTTTCAGTTTTTTCTTAGGATATTTCCTTTTTCACCATTGCCCTCTATGGGCTTCAAATATCACTTTGCAAATTCCACAAAAACAGTCATAGCGAAAGGATTCTTGAGGGGAAAGCTGTAACTCTCTGAGTTGAATTAACAGAACACAAAGCAATTGCTCAGAAAGCCTCTTTCCTATTTTTAACGGAAGATATTTCCTTTTTCACCATAGTCCTCTAGGGGCTTCCTAATATCACTTTGCAAATTCCACAAGAACAGTCTTGGCGAAAGGCTTCTTGAGGGGAAAGCTGTAACTCTGTGAGATGAATTAACAGAACACAAAGCAGTTTCTCAGAAAGATTCTTTCCAGTTTTTAACTGAAAATATTTCCTTTATCACCATGCCCTATAAGGACGTCCAAATATCACTTTGCAAATTGCACAAGAAGAGAATTAGCGAAAGACTTCTTGAGGGGAAAGATGTAACTCTGTGCGATGAATTAACAGAAAACAAAGCCGTTTCTCAGAAAGCTTCTTTCCTGTTTTTAACAGAAGATGTTCCATTTTTCACCATAGCCCTCTATGGGCTTCCAAATATCACTTTGCAAATTCCACAAGAACAGTCTTAGCGACAGGCTTCTTGAGGGGAAAGCTGTAACTCTCTGAGATCAATTAACAAAAAAAAAAAAAAAAAAAAAAAAAAAGCAGTTTCTCAGAAATCTTCTTTCAAGTTTTTAACGGAAGATATTTCATTTTTCACCATAGCCCTCTATCGGTTTCCAAATATCACATTTCAAGTTCCACAAGAACAGTCTTAGCGAAAGGCTTTTATAGGAGAAAGCTTAAATCTGTAAGATGAATTAACAGACTCAAAACTGTTTTTCAGAAAGCTTCTTTCACCTTTTTCTCGGAAGATATTTCCTTTTTCACCATAGCCCTCTATGGGCTTCCAAATATCACTTTGTAAATATCACAAGAACAGTCTTACTGAACGGCTTCTTGAGAGTAAAGCTGTAACTCTGTGAGATGAACTAACAGAACACAAAGCACTTTCTCAGAAAGCTTCTTTCCAGTTTTTAAAGGAAGAAATTTCCTTTTCCACCATACCACTCTATGGGCTTCTGAATATCACTTTGCAAATTCCACAAGAACAGTCTTAGAGAAAGGCTTCTTGAAGGGAAAGCTGTAACACTGTGAGATGAATTAACAGAACCCACAGCAGTTTCTCAGAAATTTTCTTTCCAGTTTTTAACGGAAGATATTTCCTTTTTCAGCATAGCCCTCTTTGGGCTTCCAAATATCACTTTGCAAATTCCACAAGAACAGTCTTAGGGAAAGCCTTCTTGAGGGGAAAGCTGTAACTCTGTGAGATGAATTAATAGAACACAAAGCAGTTTCTCAGAAAGCTTCTTTCCAGTTTATATCGGAAGATATTTCCTTTTTCACCGTATCCCTCTATGGGCTTCCAAATATCACTTTGCAAATTCCACAAGAACAGTCTTAGTGAAGGGCTTCTTGAGAAAGGCTTTTTAGGGGAAAGCTGTAACTCTGTGAGTTGAATTAACAGAACACAAAGCAGTTTATCAGAAAGCTTTTTTCCAGATTTTATCGTAAGATATATCCTTTTTCACCATATCCCTCTATGGGCTTCCAAATATCACTTTGCAACTTCCACAAGAAAAGTCCTAACGAAAGGCTTCTTCAGGGGAAAGCTGTAGCTCTGTGAGATTAATTAACAGACAACAAAGCAGTTACTCAGAAAGCTTCTTTCCAGTTTTTAACGGAAGAGATTTCCCTCTTCACCATATCCCTCTATGGGCTTGGAAATATCACTTTGCAAATTCCACAAGAACAGTCTTAGTGAACGGCTTCTTGAGGGGTAAGCTATAACTCTGTGAGATGAATTAAGAGAACACAGTGCAGTTTTTCACAAAGCATCTTTTCAGATTTTATGTTAAGATATTTTCTTTTTAACCATAGCTCTCTAAGGGCTTCCAAATATCACTTTGAATCTTCCACAAGAACAGTCTTAGGGGAAGGCTTCTTGAAGGGAATGCTGTAACACTGTGAGATGAATTAACAGAACACAAAGCAGTTTCTCAGAAAGCTACTTTTCAGTTTTTATCTTAGGATATTTCCTTTTTCTCCATAGCCCTCTATGGGCTTCCAAATATCAGTTTGCAAATTTCACAAAAACTCTATTAGTGAACGGCTTCCAGAGGGGAAAGTTGTAACTCTGTGAGATGAACTAACAGAACACAAAGAAATTTCCCAGAAAGCTTCTTTTCAGTTTTTATCTTAGCATAATTCCATTTTCAGCTTTGACCTCTATGGGTTTCCAAATAACATTTTGCATATTCCACGAGAACAGTCTTACAGAAAGGCTTCTTGAGGGGAAAGCTGTAACTCTGTGAGATGAATTAACAGAAGACAAAGCAGTTTCTCAGAAAGCTTCTTTCTGTATTTATCTTAGGATATTTCCATTTGCACCATAGCTCTCTATGGGCTTCCAAATATCACTTTGCCAATTCCAAAAGAACAGTCTTTGCGAAAGGCTTCTTTAACGGAAAGCTGTAAACCTCTGAGATGAGTTAACAGAACAGAAAGCAGTTCCTCAGAAAGCTTCTTTTCAGTTTTTATCTTAGGATATTTCCTTTTCACCATAGTGCTCCAAGGGCTTCCAAATATCACCTCGCAAATTCCACAAGAACAGTCTTAGTGAAAGGTTTCTTGAGGGGAAAGCTGTAACTCTGTGAGATGAATTAACAGAACACAAAGCGTTTTCTCAGAAGACTTCTTTCCAGTTTCTAACTGAAGATATTTCCTTATTCACCATAGTCCTCTAGGGGCTTCCTAATATCACTTTGCAAATTCCACAAGAACAGTCTTGGCGAAAGGCTTCTTGAGGTGAAAGCTGTAACTCTGTGACATGAATTAACAGAACACAAAGCAGTCTCTCAGAAAGCTTCTTTCCAGTTTTCAACTGATGATATTTTCTTTTTCACCATGGCAAATTATGGGTTTCCAAATATCACTTTGCAAATTCCACAAGAACAGTCTTTGCCAAAGGCTTCTTGAGGGGAAATGTCTAACACAGTGTGATGAATAAACAGAACACAAAGCAGTCTCTCAGAAAGTTTCTATCCCTTTTTTCACTGAAGATATTTCCTTTTTCACCATAGCCCTCTAGGGGCTTCCATATAACACTTTGGAAATTCCACAGGAAGAGTGGGAGCGAAAGGCTTCTTGAAGGGAAAGCTGTAACTCTGTGAGATGAATTAAGAGAACACAAAGCAGTTTCTCATAAAGCTTCTTTCCAGTTTTTAACGGAAAATATTTCCTTTTCCACAATAGCCCTCTATGGGCTTCCTAATATCACTTTCCAATTTTCACAAGAACAGTCTTAGTGAACGGCTTCTTGAGTGGAAAGCTGTAACTCTCAGAGATGAATTAACAGAACACAAGGCAAATTTCACAAGAACAGTCTTAGTGAACGGCTTCTTGAGGGGCAAGCTGTAACTCTGTTAGATGAACTAAGAGAACACAAAGTAGTTTCTCAGAAAGCTTCTCTTCTGTTTTTATCTTAAGATATTTCCTTTTTCACCATAGCCCTCTATGGGCTCCAAATGTCACATCGCAAATTTCACAAGAACAGCCTTAGCGAAAGGCTTCTTAAGGGGAAAGCTGTAACTCTGTGGGATGAATTAACAGAACACAAAGCCGTTTCTCAGAAAGCTTCTTTCCAGTTTTTAACGGAAGATAATTCCTTTTTCACCATAGCCCTCTATGGGCTTCCAAATATCACCTTGCAAATTCCACAGGAACAGTCTTAGTGAACGGATTCTTGAAAGGAGAGCTATAACTCTGTTAGATGAATTAAGAGAACACAATGCAGTTTTTCAGAAAGCTTCCTTTCGGTTTTTATCTTAGCATATTTTCTTTTTCGCAATAACCCACTATGGTCTTCCAATATCACTTTGCAAATTCCACAAGAACAGTCTCAGTGAACGGTTTCTTCAGGGGAAAGCTGTACCTCTGTGAGATGAATTAACAGAACACAACACAGTTTCCAGAAAGCTTCTTGTCAGTTTTTAACTGAAGATATTTCCTTTTTCACCATAGCCCTCTAAGGGCTTCAAAATATGACTTTGCAAATTCCACAAGAACTGCGTTATTGAAAGGTTTCTTGAGGGGAAAGCTGTAACTCTCTGAGATGAATTAACAGAACACAAAGAACACAAAGCAGTTTTTCAGAAAGCTTCTTTTCAGTTTTTATCTTAGGATATTTCCTTTTTCACCATAGCCCTCTATGGGTTTCCAAATATCACGTTGTAAATTCCGCACAACAGTCTTAGCAAAAGGCTTCTTGAGGAAAAGCTGTAACTCTTTGAGATGAATTTAAAAAAAAACACAAAGCAGTTTCTTAGAAAGATTCTTTCCAGTTTTTAACGGAAGATATATATTCTTTTTCACCATAGCCCTCTATGGGCTTCCAAATATCACTTTGCAAATTTCACAAGAACAGTCTTAAAGAAAAGTTTCTTAAGGGAAAAGCTGTAACTCTGTGAGATGAATTAACAGAACACAAAGCAGTCTCTCAGAAATCTTCTTTCCAGTTTTTAACGGAAGATATTTCCTTTTTGACCTTAGCCCTCTGTGGGCTTCCAAATATCACTTTGCAAATTCCCGAAGAAAAGTCTTAGCGAAAGGCTTCTTGAGGGGAAAGCTCTAACTCTGTGAGATGAATTAACAGAACACAAAACAGTTTCTCAAAAAGCTTCTTTCCAGTTTTTAAAGGAAGATATTTCCTTTTTCACCGTAGCCCTCTATGGGCTTCCAAATATCACGTTGCAAATTCCACAAGAACAACCTTAGCGAAAGGCTTCTTGAGGGGAAAGCTGTAACTCTCTGAGATGAATGAACAGAACACAAAGCAGTTTCTCAGGCAGCTACTTTTCAGTTTTTATCTTAGGTTATTTCCTTTTTCACCATAGCCCTCTATGGGCTTCCAAATATCAGTTTGCAAATTTCACAAAATCTGTCTTAGTGAACGGCTTCTTGAGGGGAAAGCTGTAACTCTGTGAGATGACCTAACAGAACACAAAACACTTTCCCAGAAAGCTTCTTTTCGGTTTTCATCTTAGGATATTTCCATTTTAAACTTAGCCCTCGATGGGCTTCCAAATATCACTTTACAAATTCCACAAGAACAGTCTTAGCGAAAGGTTTCTTGTGGGGAAAGCTGTAACTCTGTTAGATGAATTAACAGAAGACAAAGCGGTTTCTCAGAAAATTTCTTCTCTGTTTTTATCTTAGGATATTTCCGTTTGCACCATAGCTCTCTATGGGCTTCCAAATATCACTTTGCCAATTCGAAAAGAAGAGTCTTTGTGAAAGCCTTCTTGAACGGAAAGCTGTAAATCTCTGAGATGAATTAACAGAACAGAAAGCAGTTCCTCAGAAAGCTTCTTTTCAGTTTTTATATTAGGATATTTCCTTTTTCTCCATAGCCCCCTAAGGGCTTCAAAATATCTCTTTGCAAATTCCACGAGAACAGTCTTAGCGAAAGGCTTCTTGAGGAGAAAGCTGTAACTCTGTGAGATGAATTAACAGAACACAAAGCAGGTTCTCAGAAAGCTTCTTTCCAGTTTTTAACGGAAGATATTTCCTTTTTCATCATAGCCCTCTATGGGATTCCAAATATCACTATGCAAATTCCACAAGAACAGTCTTAGGGATTGGCTTCTTGAGGGGAAAGCTGTAACTCTGTGAGATGAATTAACAGAACACAAAGCAGTTTCTCAGAAAGCTTCTTTCCAGTTTTTAACGGAAGATATTTCCTTTTTCACCATAGCCCTCTGAGGGCTTCCAAATAACACTTTTCAAATTCCACAAGAACAGTCCTAGCGAATGGCTTCTTGAGAAGAAAGCTGTAAATCTGTGAGACGAATTAACAGAACACAAAGCAGTTTCTCAGACAGCTTCTTTTCGGTTTTTATCTTAGCATTGTTCCATTTTCACCATAACCCTCTATGGGCTTCGAAATATCACTTTGCAAATTCCACAAGAACAGTCTTAGCGAAAGGCTTCTTGAGGGGAAAGATGTAACTATGTGAGATAAATTAACAGAACACAAATCAGTTTCTCAGAAAGCTTCATTCAGTTTTTACCTTAGGATATTTCCTTTTTCACCATAGCCCTCTATGGGCTCCAAATGTCACATCGCAAATTTCACAAGAACAGCCTTAGCGAAAGGCTTCTTAAGGGGAAAGCTGTAACTCTGTGGGATGAATTAACAGAACACAAAGCCGTTTCTCAGAAAGCTTCTTTCCATTTTTTAACGGAAGATAATTCCTTTTTCACCATAGCCCTCTATGGGCTTCCAAATATCACCTTGCAAATTCCACAGGAACAGTCTTAGTGAACGGATTCTTGAAAGGAGAGCTATAACTCTGTTAGATGAATTAAGAGAACACAATGCAGTTTTTCAGAAAGCTTCCTTTCGGTTTTTATCTTAGCATATTTTCTTTTTCGCAATAACCCACTATGGTCTTCCAATATCACTTTGCAAATTCCACAAGAACAGTCTCAGTGAACGGTTTCTTCAGGGGAAAGCTGTACCTCTGTGAGATGAATTAACAGAACACAACACAGTTTCCAGAAAGCTTCTTGTCAGTTTTTAACTGAAGATATTTCCTTTTTCACCATAGCCCTCTAAGGGCTTCAAAATATGACTTTGCAAATTCCACAAGAACTGCGTTATTGAAAGGTTTCTTGAGGGGAAAGCTGTAACTCTCTGAGATGAATTAACAGAACACAAAGAACACAAAGCAGTTTTTCAGAAAGCTTCTTTTCAGTTTTTATCTTAGGATATTTCCTTTTTCACCATAGCCCTCTATGGGTTTCCAAATATCACGTTGTAAATTCCGCACAACAGTCTTAGCAAAAGGCTTCTTGAGGAAAAGCTGTAACTCTTTGAGATGAATTTAAAAAAAAACACAAAGCAGTTTCTTAGAAAGATTCTTTCCAGTTTTTAACGGAAGATATATATTCTTTTTCACCATAGCCCTCTATGGGCTTCCAAATATCACTTTGCAAATTTCACAAGAACAGTCTTAAAGAAAAGTTTCTTAAGGGAAAAGCTGTAACTCTGTGAGATGAATTAACAGAACACAAAGCAGTCTCTCAGAAATCTTCTTTCCAGTTTTTAACGGAAGATATTTCCTTTTTGACCTTAGCCCTCTGTGGGCTTCCAAATATCACTTTGCAAATTCCCGAAGAAAAGTCTTAGCGAAAGGCTTCTTGAGGGGAAAGCTCTAACTCTGTGAGATGAATTAACAGAACACAAAACAGTTTCTCAAAAAGCTTCTTTCCAGTTTTTAAAGGAAGATATTTCCTTTTTCACCGTAGCCCTCTATGGGCTTCCAAATATCACGTTGCAAATTCCACAAGAACAACCTTAGCGAAAGGCTTCTTGAGGGGAAAGCTGTAACTCTCTGAGATGAATGAACAGAACACAAAGCAGTTTCTCAGGCAGCTACTTTTCAGTTTTTATCTTAGGTTATTTCCTTTTTCACCATAGCCCTCTATGGGCTTCCAAATATCAGTTTGCAAATTTCACAAAATCTGTCTTAGTGAACGGCTTCTTGAGGGGAAAGCTGTAACTCTGTGAGATGACCTAACAGAACACAAAACACTTTCCCAGAAAGCTTCTTTTCGGTTTTCATCTTAGGATATTTCCATTTTAAACTTAGCCCTCGATGGGCTTCCAAATATCACTTTACAAATTCCACAAGAACAGTCTTAGCGAAAGGTTTCTTGTGGGGAAAGCTGTAACTCTGTTAGATGAATTAACAGAAGACAAAGCGGTTTCTCAGAAAATTTCTTCTCTGTTTTTATCTTAGGATATTTCCGTTTGCACCATAGCTCTCTATGGGCTTCCAAATATCACTTTGCCAATTCGAAAAGAAGAGTCTTTGTGAAAGCCTTCTTGAACGGAAAGCTGTAAATCTCTGAGATGAATTAACAGAACAGAAAGCAGTTCCTCAGAAAGCTTCTTTTCAGTTTTTATATTAGGATATTTCCTTTTTCTCCATAGCCCCCTAAGGGCTTCAAAATATCTCTTTGCAAATTCCACGAGAACAGTCTTAGCGAAAGGCTTCTTGAGGAGAAAGCTGTAACTCTGTGAGATGAATTAACAGAACACAAAGCAGGTTCTCAGAAAGCTTCTTTCCAGTTTTTAACGGAAGATATTTCCTTTTTCATCATAGCCCTCTATGGGATTCCAAATATCACTATGCAAATTCCACAAGAACAGTCTTAGGGATTGGCTTCTTGAGGGGAAAGCTGTAACTCTGTGAGATGAATTAACAGAACACAAAGCAGTTTCTCAGAAAGCTTCTTTCCAGTTTTTAACGGAAGATATTTCCTTTTTCACCATAGCCCTCTGAGGGCTTCCAAATAACACTTTTCAAATTCCACAAGAACAGTCCTAGCGAATGGCTTCTTGAGAAGAAAGCTGTAAATCTGTGAGACGAATTAACAGAACACAAAGCAGTTTCTCAGACAGCTTCTTTTCGGTTTTTATCTTAGCATTGTTCCATTTTCACCATAACCCTCTATGGGCTTCGAAATATCACTTTGCAAATTCCACAAGAACAGTCTTAGCGAAAGGCTTCTTGAGGGGAAAGATGTAACTATGTGAGATAAATTAACAGAACACAAATAAGTTTCTCAGAAAGCTTCATTCAGTTTTTACCTTAGGATATTTCCTTTTTCACCATAGCCCTCTATGGGCTCCAAATGTCACATCGCAAATTTCACAAGAACAGCCTTAGCGAAAGGCTTCTTAAGGGGAAAGCTGTAACTCTGTGGGATGAATTAACAGAACACAAAGCCGTTTCTCAGAAAGCTTCTTTCCAGTTTTTAACGGAAGATAATTCCTTTTTCACCATAGCCCTCTATGGGCTTCCAAATATCACCTTGCAAATTCCACAGGAACAGTCTTAGTGAACGGATTCTTGAAAGGAGAGCTATAACTCTGTTAGATGAATTAAGAGAACACAATGCAGTTTTTCAGAAAGCTTCCTTTCGGTTTTTATCTTAGCATATTTTCTTTTTCGCAATAACCCACTATGGTCTTCCAATATCACTTTGCAAATTCCACAAGAACAGTCTCAGTGAACGGTTTCTTCAGGGGAAAGCTGTACCTCTGTGAGATGAATTAACAGAACACAACACAGTTTCCAGAAAGCTTCTTGTCAGTTTTTAACTGAAGATATTTCCTTTTTCACCATAGCCCTCTAAGGGCTTCAAAATATGACTTTGCAAATTCCACAAGAACTGCGTTATTGAAAGGTTTCTTGAGGGGAAAGCTGTAACTCTCTGAGATGAATTAACAGAACACAAAGAACACAAAGCAGTTTTTCAGAAAGCTTCTTTTCAGTTTTTATCTTAGGATATTTCCTTTTTCACCATAGCCCTCTATGGGTTTCCAAATATCACGTTGTAAATTCCGCACAACAGTCTTAGCAAAAGGCTTCTTGAGGAAAAGCTGTAACTCTTTGAGATGAATTTAAAAAAAAACACAAAGCAGTTTCTTAGAAAGATTCTTTCCAGTTTTTAACGGAAGATATATATTCTTTTTCACCATAGCCCTCTATGGGCTTCCAAATATCACTTTGCAAATTTCACAAGAACAGTCTTAAAGAAAAGTTTCTTAAGGGAAAAGCTGTAACTCTGTGAGATGAATTAACAGAACACAAAGCAGTCTCTCAGAAATCTTCTTTCCAGTTTTTAACGGAAGATATTTCCTTTTTGACCTTAGCCCTCTGTGGGCTTCCAAATATCACTTTGCAAATTCCCGAAGAAAAGTCTTAGCGAAAGGCTTCTTGAGGGGAAAGCTCTAACTCTGTGAGATGAATTAACAGAACACAAAACAGTTTCTCAAAAAGCTTCTTTCCAGTTTTTAAAGGAAGATATTTCCTTTTTCACCGTAGCCCTCTATGGGCTTCCAAATATCACGTTGCAAATTCCACAAGAACAACCTTAGCGAAAGGCTTCTTGAGGGGAAAGCTGTAACTCTCTGAGATGAATGAACAGAACACAAAGCAGTTTCTCAGGCAGCTACTTTTCAGTTTTTATCTTAGGTTATTTCCTTTTTCACCATAGCCCTCTATGGGCTTCCAAATATCAGTTTGCAAATTTCACAAAATCTGTCTTAGTGAACGGCTTCTTGAGGGGAAAGCTGTAACTCTGTGAGATGACCTAACAGAACACAAAACACTTTCCCAGAAAGCTTCTTTTCGGTTTTCATCTTAGGATATTTCCATTTTAAACTTAGCCCTCGATGGGCTTCCAAATATCACTTTACAAATTCCACAAGAACAGTCTTAGCGAAAGGTTTCTTGTGGGGAAAGCTGTAACTCTGTTAGATGAATTAACAGAAGACAAAGCGGTTTCTCAGAAAATTTCTTCTCTGTTTTTATCTTAGGATATTTCCGTTTGCACCATAGCTCTCTATGGGCTTCCAAATATCACTTTGCCAATTCGAAAAGAAGAGTCTTTGTGAAAGCCTTCTTGAACGGAAAGCTGTAAATCTCTGAGATGAATTAACAGAACAGAAAGCAGTTCCTCAGAAAGCTTCTTTTCAGTTTTTATATTAGGATATTTCCTTTTTCTCCATAGCCCCCTAAGGGCTTCAAAATATCTCTTTGCAAATTCCACGAGAACAGTCTTAGCGAAAGGCTTCTTGAGGAGAAAGCTGTAACTCTGTGAGATGAATTAACAGAACACAAAGCAGGTTCTCAGAAAGCTTCTTTCCAGTTTTTAACGGAAGATATTTCCTTTTTCATCATAGCCCTCTATGGGATTCCAAATATCACTATGCAAATTCCACAAGAACAGTCTTAGGGATTGGCTTCTTGAGGGGAAAGCTGTAACTCTGTGAGATGAATTAACAGAACACAAAGCAGTTTCTCAGAAAGCTTCTTTCCAGTTTTTAACGGAAGATATTTCCTTTTTCACCATAGCCCTCTGAGGGCTTCCAAATAACACTTTTCAAATTCCACAAGAACAGTCCTAGCGAATGGCTTCTTGAGAAGAAAGCTGTAAATCTGTGAGACGAATTAACAGAACACAAAGCAGTTTCTCAGACAGCTTCTTTTCGGTTTTTATCTTAGCATTGTTCCATTTTCACCATAACCCTCTATGGGCTTCGAAATATCACTTTGCAAATTCCACAAGAACAGTCTTAGCGAAAGGCTTCTTGAGGGGAAAGATGTAACTATGTGAGATAAATTAACAGAACACAAATCAGTTTCTCAGAAAGCTTCATTCAGTTTTTACCTTAGGATATTTCCTTTTTCACCATAGCCCTCTATGGGCTCCAAATGTCACATCGCAAATTTCACAAGAACAGCCTTAGCGAAAGGCTTCTTAAGGGGAAAGCTGTAACTCTGTGGGATGAATTAACAGAACACAAAGCAGTTTCTCAGAAAGCTTCTTTCCAGTTTTTAACGGAAGATAATTCCTTTTTCACCATAGCCCTCTATGGGCTTCCAAATATCACCTTGCAAATTCCACAGGAACAGTCTTAGTGAACGGATTCTTGAAAGGAGAGCTATAACTCTGTTAGATGAATTAAGAGAACACAATGCAGTTTTTCAGAAAGCTTCCTTTCGGTTTTTATCTTAGCATATTTTCTTTTTCGCAATAACCCACTATGGTCTTCCAATATCACTTTGCAAATTCCACAAGAACAGTCTCAGTGAACGGTTTCTTCAGGGGAAAGCTGTACCTCTGTGAGATGAATTAACAGAACACAACACAGTTTCCAGAAAGCTTCTTGTCAGTTTTTAACTGAAGATATTTCCTTTTTCACCATAGCCCTCTAAGGGCTTCAAAATATGACTTTGCAAATTCCACAAGAACTGCGTTATTGAAAGGTTTCTTGAGGGGAAAGCTGTAACTCTCTGAGATGAATTAACAGAACACAAAGAACACAAAGCAGTTTTTCAGAAAGCTTCTTTTCAGTTTTTATCTTAGGATATTTCCTTTTTCACCATAGCCCTCTATGGGTTTCCAAATATCACGTTGTAAATTCCGCACAACAGTCTTAGCAAAAGGCTTCTTGAGGAAAAGCTGTAACTCTTTGAGATGAATTTAAAAAAAAACACAAAGCAGTTTCTTAGAAAGATTCTTTCCAGTTTTTAACGGAAGATATATATTCTTTTTCACCATAGCCCTCTATGGGCTTCCAAATATCACTTTGCAAATTTCACAAGAACAGTCTTAAAGAAAAGTTTCTTAAGGGAAAAGCTGTAACTCTGTGAGATGAATTAACAGAACACAAAGCAGTCTCTCAGAAATCTTCTTTCCAGTTTTTAACGGAAGATATTTCCTTTTTGACCTTAGCCCTCTGTGGGCTTCCAAATATCACTTTGCAAATTCCCGAAGAAAAGTCTTAGCGAAAGGCTTCTTGAGGGGAAAGCTCTAACTCTGTGAGATGAATTAACAGAACACAAAACAGTTTCTCAAAAAGCTTCTTTCCAGTTTTTAAAGGAAGATATTTCCTTTTTCACCGTAGCCCTCTATGGGCTTCCAAATATCACGTTGCAAATTCCACAAGAACAACCTTAGCGAAAGGCTTCTTGAGGGGAAAGCTGTAACTCTCTGAGATGAATGAACAGAACACAAAGCAGTTTCTCAGGCAGCTACTTTTCAGTTTTTATCTTAGGTTATTTCCTTTTTCACCATAGCCCTCTATGGGCTTCCAAATATCAGTTTGCAAATTTCACAAAATCTGTCTTAGTGAACGGCTTCTTGAGGGGAAAGCTGTAACTCTGTGAGATGACCTAACAGAACACAAAACACTTTCCCAGAAAGCTTCTTTTCGGTTTTCATCTTAGGATATTTCCATTTTAAACTTAGCCCTCGATGGGCTTCCAAATATCACTTTACAAATTCCACAAGAACAGTCTTAGCGAAAGGTTTCTTGTGGGGAAAGCTGTAACTCTGTTAGATGAATTAACAGAAGACAAAGCGGTTTCTCAGAAAATTTCTTCTCTGTTTTTATCTTAGGATATTTCCGTTTGCACCATAGCTCTCTATGGGCTTCCAAATATCACTTTGCCAATTCGAAAAGAAGAGTCTTTGTGAAAGGCTTCTTGAACGGAAAGCTGTAAATCTCTGAGATGAATTAACAGAACAGAAAGCAGTTCCTCAGAAAGCTTCTTTTCAGTTTTTATATTAGGATATTTCCTTTTTCTCCATAGCCCCCTAAGGGCTTCAAAATATCTCTTTGCAAATTCCACGAGAACAGTCTTAGCGAAAGGCTTCTTGAGGAGAAAGCTGTAACTCTGTGAGATGAATTAACAGAACACAAAGCAGGTTCTCAGAAAGCTTCTTTCCAGTTTTTAACGGAAGATATTTCCTTTTTCATCATAGCCCTCTATGGGATTCCAAATATCACTATGCAAATTCCACAAGAACAGTCTTAGGGATTGGCTTCTTGAGGGGAAAGCTGTAACTCTGTGAGATGAATTAACAGAACACAAAGCAGTTTCTCAGAAAGCTTCTTTCCAGTTTTTAACGGAAGATATTTCCTTTTTCACCATAGCCCTCTGAGGGCTTCCAAATAACACTTTTCAAATTCCACAAGAACAGTCCTAGCGAATGGCTTCTTGAGAAGAAAGCTGTAAATCTGTGAGACGAATTAACAGAACACAAAGCAGTTTCTCAGACAGCTTCTTTTCGGTTTTTATCTTAGCATTGTTCCATTTTCACCATAACCCTCTATGGGCTTCGAAATATCACTTTGCAAATTCCACAAGAACAGTCTTAGCGAAAGGCTTCTTGAGGGGAAAGATGTAACTATGTGAGATAAATTAACAGAACACAAATCAGTTTCTCAGAAAGCTTCATTCAGTTTTTACCTTAGGATATTTCCTTTTTCACCATAGCCCTCTATGGGCTCCAAATGTCACATCGCAAATTTCACAAGAACAGCCTTAGCGAAAGGCTTCTTAAGGGGAAAGCTGTAACTCTGTGGGATGAATTAACAGAACACAAAGCCGTTTCTCAGAAAGCTTCTTTCCAGTTTTTAACGGAAGATAATTCCTTTTTCACCATAGCCCTCTATGGGCTTCCAAATATCACCTTGCAAATTCCACAGGAACAGTCTTAGTGAACGGATTCTTGAAAGGAGAGCTATAACTCTGTTAGATGAATTAAGAGAACACAATGCAGTTTTTCAGAAAGCTTCCTTTCGGTTTTTATCTTAGCATATTTTCTTTTTCGCAATAACCCACTATGGTCTTCCAATATCACTTTGCAAATTCCACAAGAACAGTCTCAGTGAACGGTTTCTTCAGGGGAAAGCTGTACCTCTGTGAGATGAATTAACAGAACACAACACAGTTTCCAGAAAGCTTCTTGTCAGTTTTTAACTGAAGATATTTCCTTTTTCACCATAGCCCTCTAAGGGCTTCAAAATATGACTTTGCAAATTACACAAGAACTGCGTTATTGAAAGGTTTCTTGAGGGGAAAGCTGTAACTCTCTGAGATGAATTAACAGAACACAAAGAACACAAAGCAGTTTTTCAGAAAGCTTCTTTTCAGTTTTTATCTTAGGATATTTCCTTTTTCACCATAGCCCTCTATGGGTTTCCAAATATCACGTTGTAAATTCCGCACAACAGTCTTAGCAAAAGGCTTCTTGAGGAAAAGCTGTAACTCTTTGAGATGAATTTAAAAAAAACACAAAGCAGTTTCTTAGAAAGATTCTTTCCAGTTTTTAACGGAAGATATATATTCTTTTTCACCATAGCCCTCTATGGGCTTCCAAATATCACTTTGCAAATTTCACAAGAACAGTCTTAAAGAAAAGTTTCTTAAGGGAAAAGCTGTAACTCTGTGAGATGAATTAACAGAACACAAAGCAGTCTCTCAGAAATCTTCTTTCCAGTTTTTAACGGAAGATATTTCCTTTTTGACCTTAGCCCTCTGTGGGCTTCCAAATATCACTTTGCAAATTCCCGAAGAAAAGTCTTAGCGAAAGGCTTCTTGAGGGGAAAGCTCTAACTCTGTGAGATGAATTAACAGAACACAAAACAGTTTCTCAAAAAGCTTCTTTCCAGTTTTTAAAGGAAGATATTTCCTTTTTCACCGTAGCCCTCTATGGGCTTCCAAATATCACGTTGCAAATTCCACAAGAACAACCTTAGCGAAAGGCTTCTTGAGGGGAAAGCTGTAACTCTCTGAGATGAATGAACAGAACACAAAGCAGTTTCTCAGGCAGCTACTTTTCAGTTTTTATCTTAGGTTATTTCCTTTTTCACCATAGCCCTCTATGGGCTTCCAAATATCAGTTTGCAAATTTCACAAAATCTGTCTTAGTGAACGGCTTCTTGAGGGGAAAGCTGTAACTCTGTGAGATGACCTAACAGAACACAAAACACTTTCCCAGAAAGCTTCTTTTCGGTTTTCATCTTAGGATATTTCCATTTTAAACTTAGCCCTCGATGGGCTTCCAAATATCACTTTACAAATTCCACAAGAACAGTCTTAGCGAAAGGTTTCTTGTGGGGAAAGCTGTAACTCTGTTAGATGAATTAACAGAAGACAAAGCGGTTTCTCAGAAAATTTCTTCTCTGTTTTTATCTTAGGATATTTCCGTTTGCACCATAGCTCTCTATGGGCTTCCAAATATCACTTTGCCAATTCGAAAAGAAGAGTCTTTGTGAAAGCCTTCTTGAACGGAAAGCTGTAAATCTCTGAGATGAATTAACAGAACAGAAAGCAGTTCCTCAGAAAGCTTCTTTTCAGTTTTTATATTAGGATATTTCCTTTTTCTCCATAGCCCCCTAAGGGCTTCAAAATATCTCTTTGCAAATTCCACGAGAACAGTCTTAGCGAAAGGCTTCTTGAGGAGAAAGCTGTAACTCTGTGAGATGAATTAACAGAACACAAAGCAGGTTCTCAGAAAGCTTCTTTCCAGTTTTTAACGGAAGATATTTCCTTTTTCATCATAGCCCTCTATGGGATTCCAAATATCACTATGCAAATTCCACAAGAACAGTCTTAGGGATTGGCTTCTTGAGGGGAAAGCTGTAACTCTGTGAGATGAATTAACAGAACACAAAGCAGTTTCTCAGAAAGCTTCTTTCCAGTTTTTAACGGAAGATATTTCCTTTTTCACCATAGCCCTCTGAGGGCTTCCAAATAACACTTTTCAAATTCCACAAGAACAGTCCTAGCGAATGGCTTCTTGAGAAGAAAGCTGTAAATCTGTGAGACGAATTAACAGAACACAAAGCAGTTTCTCAGACAGCTTCTTTTCGGTTTTTATCTTAGCATTGTTCCATTTTCACCATAACCCTCTATGGGCTTCGAAATATCACTTTGCAAATTCCACAAGAACAGTCTTAGCGAAAGGCTTCTTGAGGGGAAAGATGTAACTATGTGAGATAAATTAACAGAACACAAATCAGTTTCTCAGAAAGCTTCATTCAGTTTTTACCTTAGGATATTTCCTTTTTCACCATAGCCCTCTATGGGCTCCAAATGTCACATCGCAAATTTCACAAGAACAGCCTTAGCGAAAGGCTTCTTAAGGGGAAAGCTGTAACTCTGTGGGATGAATTAACAGAACACAAAGCAGTTTCTCAGAAAGCTTCTTTCCAGTTTTTAACGGAAGATAATTCCTTTTTCACCATAGCCCTCTATGGGCTTCCAAATATCACCTTGCAAATTCCACAGGAACAGTCTTAGTGAACGGATTCTTGAAAGGAGAGCTATAACTCTGTTAGATGAATTAAGAGAACACAATGCAGTTTTTCAGAAAGCTTCCTTTCGGTTTTTATCTTAGCATATTTTCTTTTTCGCAATAACCCACTATGGTCTTCCAATATCACTTTGCAAATTCCACAAGAACAGTCTCAGTGAACGGTTTCTTCAGGGGAAAGCTGTACCTCTGTGAGATGAATTAACAGAACACAACACAGTTTCCAGAAAGCTTCTTGTCAGTTTTTAACTGAAGATATTTCCTTTTTCACCATAGCCCTCTAAGGGCTTCAAAATATGACTTTGCAAATTCCACAAGAACTGCGTTATTGAAAGGTTTCTTGAGGGGAAAGCTGTAACTCTCTGAGATGAATTAACAGAACACAAAGAACACAAAGCAGTTTTTCAGAAAGCTTCTTTTCAGTTTTTATCTTAGGATATTTCCTTTTTCACCATAGCCCTCTATGGGTTTCCAAATATCACGTTGTAAATTCCGCACAACAGTCTTAGCAAAAGGCTTCTTGAGGAAAAGCTGTAACTCTTTGAGATGAATTTAAAAAAAAACACAAAGCAGTTTCTTAGAAAGATTCTTTCCAGTTTTTAACGGAAGATATATATTCTTTTTCACCATAGCCCTCTATGGGCTTCCAAATATCACTTTGCAAATTTCACAAGAACAGTCTTAAAGAAAAGTTTCTTAAGGGAAAAGCTGTAACTCTGTGAGATGAATTAACAGAACACAAAGCAGTCTCTCAGAAATCTTCTTTCCAGTTTTTAACGGAAGATATTTCCTTTTTGACCTTAGCCCTCTGTGGGCTTCCAAATATCACTTTGCAAATTCCCGAAGAAAAGTCTTAGCGAAAGGCTTCTTGAGGGGAAAGCTCTAACTCTGTGAGATGAATTAACAGAACACAAAACAGTTTCTCAAAAAGCTTCTTTCCAGTTTTTAAAGGAAGATATTTCCTTTTTCACCGTAGCCATCTATGGGCTTCCAAATATCACGTTGCAAATTCCACAAGAACAACCTTAGCGAAAGGCTTCTTGAGGGGAAAGCTGTAACTCTCTGAGATGAATGAACAGAACACAAAGCAGTTTCTCAGGCAGCTACTTTTCAGTTTTTATCTTAGGTTATTTCCTTTTTCACCATAGCCCTCTATGGGCTTCCAAATATCAGTTTGCAAATTTCACAAAATCTGTCTTAGTGAACGGCTTCTTGAGGGGAAAGCTGTAACTCTGTGAGATGACCTAACAGAACACAAAACACTTTCCCAGAAAGCTTCTTTTCGGTTTTCATCTTAGGATATTTCCATTTTAAACTTAGCCCTCGATGGGCTTCCAAATATCACTTTACAAATTCCACAAGAACAGTCTTAGCGAAAGGTTTCTTGTGGGGAAAGCTGTAACTCTGTTAGATGAATTAACAGAAGACAAAGCGGTTTCTCAGAAAATTTCTTCTCTGTTTTTATCTTAGGATATTTCCGTTTGCACCATAGCTCTCTATGGGCTTCCAAATATCACTTTGCCAATTCGAAAAGAAGAGTCTTTGTGAAAGGCTTCTTGAACGGAAAGCTGTAAATCTCTGAGATGAATTAACAGAACAGAAAGCAGTTCCTCAGAAAGCTTCTTTTCAGTTTTTATATTAGGATATTTCCTTTTTCTCCATAGCCCCCTAAGGGCTTCAAAATATCTCTTTGCAAATTCCACGAGAACAGTCTTAGCGAAAGGCTTCTTGAGGAGAAAGCTGTAACTCTGTGAGATGAATTAACAGAACACAAAGCAGGTTCTCAGAAAGCTTCTTTCCAGTTTTTAACGGAAGATATTTCCTTTTTCATCATAGCCCTCTATGGGATTCCAAATATCACTATGCAAATTCCACAAGAACAGTCTTAGGGATTGGCTTCTTGAGGGGAAAGCTGTAACTCTGTGAGATGAATTAACAGAACACAAAGCAGTTTCTCAGAAAGCTTCTTTCCAGTTTTTAACGGAAGATATTTCCTTTTTCACCATAGCCCTCTGAGGGCTTCCAAATAACACTTTTCAAATTCCACAAGAACAGTCCTAGCGAATGGCTTCTTGAGAAGAAAGCTGTAAATCTGTGAGACGAATTAACAGAACACAAAGCAGTTTCTCAGACAGCTTCTTTTCGGTTTTTATCTTAGCATTGTTCCATTTTCACCATAACCCTCTATGGGCTTCGAAATATCACTTTGCAAATTCCACAAGAACAGTCTTAGCGAAAGGCTTCTTGAGGGGAAAGATGTAACTATGTGAGATAAATTAACAGAACACAAATCAGTTTCTCAGAAAGCTTCATTCAGTTTTTACCTTAGGATATTTCCTTTTTCACCATAGCCCTCTATGGGCTCCAAATGTCACATCGCAAATTTCACAAGAACAGCCTTAGCGAAAGGCTTCTTAAGGGGAAAGCTGTAACTCTGTGGGATGAATTAACAGAACACAAAGCCGTTTCTCAGAAAGCTTCTTTCCAGTTTTTAACGGAAGATAATTCCTTTTTCACCATAGCCCTCTATGGGCTTCCAAATATCACCTTGCAAATTCCACAGGAACAGTCTTAGTGAACGGATTCTTGAAAGGAGAGCTATAACTCTGTTAGATGAATTAAGAGAACACAATGCAGTTTTTCAGAAAGCTTCCTTTCGGTTTTTATCTTAGCATATTTTCTTTTTCGCAATAACCCACTATGGTCTTCCAATATCACTTTGCAAATTCCACAAGAACAGTCTCAGTGAACGGTTTCTTCAGGGGAAAGCTGTACCTCTGTGAGATGAATTAACAGAACACAACACAGTTTCCAGAAAGCTTCTTGTCAGTTTTTAACTGAAGATATTTCCTTTTTCACCATAGCCCTCTAAGGGCTTCAAAATATGACTTTGCAAATTCCACAAGAACTGCGTTATTGAAAGGTTTCTTGAGGGGAAAGCTGTAACTCTCTGAGATGAATTAACAGAACACAAAGAACACAAAGCAGTTTTTCAGAAAGCTTCTTTTCAGTTTTTATCTTAGGATATTTCCTTTTTCACCATAGCCCTCTATGGGTTTCCAAATATCACGTTGTAAATTCCGCACAACAGTCTTAGCAAAAGGCTTCTTGAGGAAAAGCTGTAACTCTTTGAGATGAATTTAAAAAAAAACACAAAGCAGTTTCTTAGAAAGATTCTTTCCAGTTTTTAACGGAAGATATATATTCTTTTTCACCATAGCCCTCTATGGGCTTCCAAATATCACTTTGCAAATTTCACAAGAACAGTCTTAAAGAAAAGTTTCTTAAGGGAAAAGCTGTAACTCTGTGAGATGAATTAACAGAACACAAAGCAGTCTCTCAGAAATCTTCTTTCCAGTTTTTAACGGAAGATATTTCCTTTTTGACCTTAGCCCTCTGTGGGCTTCCAAATATCACTTTGCAAATTCCCAAAGAAAAGTCTTAGCGAAAGGCTTCTTGAGGGGAAAGCTCTAACTCTGTGAGATGAATTAACAGAACACAAAACAGTTTCTCAAAAAGCTTCTTTCCAGTTTTTAAAGGAAGATATTTCCTTTTTCACCGTAGCCCTCTATGGGCTTCCAAATATCACGTTGCAAATTCCACAAGAACAACCTTAGCGAAAGGCTTCTTGAGGGGAAAGCTGTAACTCTCTGAGATGAATGAACAGAACACAAAGCAGTTTCTCAGGCAGCTACTTTTCAGTTTTTATCTTAGGTTATTTCCTTTTTCACCATAGCCCTCTATGGGCTTCCAAATATCAGTTTGCAAATTTCACAAAATCTGTCTTAGTGAACGGCTTCTTGAGGGGAAAGCTGTAACTCTGTGAGATGACCTAACAGAACACAAAACACTTTCCCAGAAAGCTTCTTTTCGGTTTTCATCTTAGGATATTTCCATTTTAAACTTAGCCCTCGATGGGCTTCCAAATATCACTTTACAAATTCCACAAGAACAGTCTTAGCGAAAGGTTTCTTGTGGGGAAAGCTGTAACTCTGTTAGATGAATTAACAGAAGACAAAGCGGTTTCTCAGAAAATTTCTTCTCTGTTTTTATCTTAGGATATTTCCGTTTGCACCATAGCTCTCTATGGGCTTCCAAATATCACTTTGCCAATTCGAAAAGAAGAGTCTTTGTGAAAGGCTTCTTGAACGGAAAGCTGTAAATCTCTGAGATGAATTAACAGAACAGAAAGCAGTTCCTCAGAAAGCTTCTTTTCAGTTTTTATATTAGGATATTTCCTTTTTCTCCATAGCCCCCTAAGGGCTTCAAAATATCTCTTTGCAAATTCCACGAGAACAGTCTTAGCGAAAGGCTTCTTGAGGAGAAAGCTGTAACTCTGTGAGATGAATTAACAGAACACAAAGCAGGTTCTCAGAAAGCTTCTTTCCAGTTTTTAACGGAAGATATTTCCTTTTTCATCATAGCCCTCTATGGGATTCCAAATATCACTATGCAAATTCCACAAGAACAGTCTTAGGGATTGGCTTCTTGAGGGGAAAGCTGTAACTCTGTGAGATGAATTAACAGAACACAAAGCAGTTTCTCAGAAAGCTTCTTTCCAGTTTTTAACGGAAGATATTTCCTTTTTCACCATAGCCCTCTGAGGGCTTCCAAATAACACTTTTCAAATTCCACAAGAACAGTCCTAGCGAATGGCTTCTTGAGAAGAAAGCTGTAAATCTGTGAGACGAATTAACAGAACACAAAGCAGTTTCTCAGACAGCTTCTTTTCGGTTTTTATCTTAGCATTGTTCCATTTTCACCATAACCCTCTATGGGCTTCGAAATATCACTTTGCAAATTCCACAAGAACAGTCTTAGCGAAAGGCTTCTTGAGGGGAAAGATGTAACTATGTGAGATAAATTAACAGAACACAAATCAGTTTCTCAGAAAGCTTCATTCAGTTTTTACCTTAGGATATTTCCTTTTTCACCATAGCCCTCTATGGGCTCCAAATGTCACATCGCAAATTTCACAAGAACAGCCTTAGCGAAAGGCTTCTTAAGGGGAAAGCTGTAACTCTGTGGGATGAATTAACAGAACACAAAGCCGTTTCTCAGAAAGCTTCTTTCCAGTTTTTAACGGAAGATAATTCCTTTTTCACCATAGCCCTCTATGGGCTTCCAAATATCACCTTGCAAATTCCACAGGAACAGTCTTAGTGAACGGATTCTTGAAAGGAGAGCTATAACTCTGTTAGATGAATTAAGAGAACACAATGCAGTTTTTCAGAAAGCTTCCTTTCGGTTTTTATCTTAGCATATTTTCTTTTTCGCAATAACCCACTATGGTCTTCCAATATCACTTTGCAAATTCCACAAGAACAGTCTCAGTGAACGGTTTCTTCAGGGGAAAGCTGTACCTCTGTGAGATGAATTAACAGAACACAACACAGTTTCCAGAAAGCTTCTTGTCAGTTTTTAACTGAAGATATTTCCTTTTTCACCATAGCCCTCTAAGGGCTTCAAAATATGACTTTGCAAATTCCACAAGAACTGCGTTATTGAAAGGTTTCTTGAGGGGAAAGCTGTAACTCTCTGAGATGAATTAACAGAACACAAAGAACACAAAGCAGTTTTTCAGAAAGCTTCTTTTCAGTTTTTATCTTAGGATATTTCCTTTTTCACCATAGCCCTCTATGGGTTTCCAAATATCACGTTGTAAATTCCGCACAACAGTCTTAGCAAAAGGCTTCTTGAGGAAAAGCTGTAACTCTTTGAGATGAATTTAAAAAAAACACAAAGCAGTTTCTTAGAAAGATTCTTTCCAGTTTTTAACGGAAGACATATATTCTTTTTCACCATAGCCCTCTATGGGCTTCCAAATATCACTTTGCAAATTTCACAAGAACAGTCTTAAAGAAAAGTTTCTTAAGGGAAAAGCTGTAACTCTGTGAGATGAATTAACAGAACACAAAGCAGTCTCTCAGAAATCTTCTTTCCAGTTTTTAACGGAAGATATTTCCTTTTTGACCTTAGCCCTCTGTGGGCTTCCAAATATCACTTTGCAAATTCCCGAAGAAAAGTCTTAGCGAAAGGCTTCTTGAGGGGAAAGCTCTAACTCTGTGAGATGAATTAACAGAACACAAAACAGTTTCTCAAAAAGCTTCTTTCCAGTTTTTAAAGGAAGATATTTCCTTTTTCACCGTAGCCCTCTATGGGCTTCCAAATATCACGTTGCAAATTCCACAAGAACAACCTTAGCGAAAGGCTTCTTGAGGGGAAAGCTGTAACTCTCTGAGATGAATGAACAGAACACAAAGCAGTTTCTCAGGCAGCTACTTTTCAGTTTTTATCTTAGGTTATTTCCTTTTTCACCATAGCCCTCTATGGGCTTCCAAATATCAGTTTGCAAATTTCACAAAATCTGTCTTAGTGAACGGCTTCTTGAGGGGAAAGCTGTAACTCTGTGAGATGACCTAACAGAACACAAAACACTTTCCCAGAAAGCTTCTTTTCGGTTTTCATCTTAGGATATTTCCATTTTAAACTTAGCCCTCGATGGGCTTCCAAATATCACTTTACAAATTCCACAAGAACAGTCTTAGCGAAAGGTTTCTTGTGGGGAAAGCTGTAACTCTGTTAGATGAATTAACAGAAGACAAAGCGGTTTCTCAGAAAATTTCTTCTCTGTTTTTATCTTAGGATATTTCCGTTTGCACCATAGCTCTCTATGGGCTTCCAAATATCACTTTGCCAATTCGAAAAGAAGAGTCTTTGTGAAAGGCTTCTTGAACGGAAAGCTGTAAATCTCTGAGATGAATTAACAGAACAGAAAGCAGTTCCTCAGAAAGCTTCTTTTCAGTTTTTATATTAGGATATTTCCTTTTTCTCCATAGCCCCCTAAGGGCTTCAAAATATCTCTTTGCAAATTCCACGAGAACAGTCTTAGCGAAAGGCTTCTTGAGGAGAAAGCTGTAACTCTGTGAGATGAATTAACAGAACACAAAGCAGGTTCTCAGAAAGCTTCTTTCCAGTTTTTAACGGAAGATATTTCCTTTTTCATCATAGCCCTCTATGGGATTCCAAATATCACTATGCAAATTCCACAAGAACAGTCTTAGGGATTGGCTTCTTGAGGGGAAAGCTGTAACTCTGTGAGATGAATTAACAGAACACAAAGCAGTTTCTCAGAAAGCTTCTTTCCAGTTTTTAACGGAAGATATTTCCTTTTTCACCATAGCCCTCTGAGGGCTTCCAAATAACACTTTTCAAATTCCACAAGAACAGTCCTAGCGAATGGCTTCTTGAGAAGAAAGCTGTAAATCTGTGAGACGAATTAACAGAACACAAAGCAGTTTCTCAGACAGCTTCTTTTCGGTTTTTATCTTAGCATTGTTCCATTTTCACCATAACCCTCTATGGGCTTCGAAATATCACTTTGCAAATTCCACAAGAACAGTCTTAGCGAAAGGCTTCTTGAGGGGAAAGATGTAACTATGTGAGATAAATTAACAGAACACAAATCAGTTTCTCAGAAAGCTTCATTCAGTTTTTACCTTAGGATATTTCCTTTTTCACCATAGCCCTCTATGGGCTCCAAATGTCACATCGCAAATTTCACAAGAACAGCCTTAGCGAAAGGCTTCTTAAGGGGAAAGCTGTAACTCTGTGGGATGAATTAACAGAACACAAAGCCGTTTCTCAGAAAGCTTCTTTCCAGTTTTTAACGGAAGATAATTCCTTTTTCACCATAGCCCTCTATGGGCTTCCAAATATCACCTTGCAAATTCCACAGGAACAGTCTTAGTGAACGGATTCTTGAAAGGAGAGCTATAACTCTGTTAGATGAATTAAGAGAACACAATGCAGTTTTTCAGAAAGCTTCCTTTCGGTTTTTATCTTAGCATATTTTCTTTTTCGCAATAACCCACTATGGTCTTCCAATATCACTTTGCAAATTCCACAAGAACAGTCTCAGTGAACGGTTTCTTCAGGGGAAAGCTGTACCTCTGTGAGATGAATTAACAGAACACAACACAGTTTCCAGAAAGCTTCTTGTCAGTTTTTAACTGAAGATATTTCCTTTTTCACCATAGCCCTCTAAGGGCTTCAAAATATGACTTTGCAAATTCCACAAGAACTGCGTTATTGAAAGGTTTCTTGAGGGGAAAGCTGTAACTCTCTGAGATGAATTAACAGAACACAAAGAACACAAAGCAGTTTTTCAGAAAGCTTCTTTTCAGTTTTTATCTTAGGATATTTCCTTTTTCACCATAGCCCTCTATGGGTTTCCAAATATCACGTTGTAAATTCCGCACAACAGTCTTAGCAAAAGGCTTCTTGAGGAAAAGCTGTAACTCTTTGAGATGAATTTAAAAAAAAACACAAAGCAGTTTCTTAGAAAGATTCTTTCCAGTTTTTAACGGAAGATATATATTCTTTTTCACCATAGCCCTCTATGGGCTTCCAAATATCACTTTGCAAATTTCACAAGAACAGTCTTAAAGAAAAGTTTCTTAAGGGAAAAGCTGTAACTCTGTGAGATGAATTAACAGAACACAAAGCAGTCTCTCAGAAATCTTCTTTCCAGTTTTTAACGGAAGATATTTCCTTTTTGACCTTAGCCCTCTGTGGGCTTCCAAATATCACTTTGCAAATTCCCGAAGAAAAGTCTTAGCGAAAGGCTTCTTGAGGGGAACGCTCTAACTCTGTGAGATGAATTAACAGAACACAAAACAGTTTCTCAAAAAGCTTCTTTCCAGTTTTTAAAGGAAGATATTTCCTTTTTCACCGTAGCCCTCTATGGGCTTCCAAATATCACGTTGCAAATTCCACAAGAACAACCTTAGCGAAAGGCTTCTTGAGGGGAAAGCTGTAACTCTCTGAGATGAATGAACAGAACACAAAGCAGTTTCTCAGGCAGCTACTTTTCAGTTTTTATCTTAGGTTATTTCCTTTTTCACCATAGCCCTCTATGGGCTTCCAAATATCAGTTTGCAAATTTCACAAAATCTGTCTTAGTGAACGGCTTCTTGAGGGGAAAGCTGTAACTCTGTGAGATGACCTAACAGAACACAAAACACTTTCCCAGAAAGCTTCTTTTCGGTTTTCATCTTAGGATATTTCCATTTTAAACTTAGCCCTCGATGGGCTTCCAAATATCACTTTACAAATTCCACAAGAACAGTCTTAGCGAAAGGTTTCTTGTGGGGAAAGCTGTAACTCTGTTAGATGAATTAACAGAAGACAAAGCGGTTTCTCAGAAAATTTCTTCTCTGTTTTTATCTTAGGATATTTCCGTTTGCACCATAGCTCTCTATGGGCTTCCAAATATCACTTTGCCAATTCGAAAAGAAGAGTCTTTGTGAAAGCCTTCTTGAACGGAAAGCTGTAAATCTCTGAGATGAATTAACAGAACAGAAAGCAGTTCCTCAGAAAGCTTCTTTTCAGTTTTTATATTAGGATATTTCCTTTTTCTCCATAGCCCCCTAAGGGCTTCAAAATATCTCTTTGCAAATTCCACGAGAACAGTCTTAGCGAAAGGCTTCTTGAGGAGAAAGCTGTAACTCTGTGAGATGAATTAACAGAACACAAAGCAGGTTCTCAGAAAGCTTCTTTCCAGTTTTTAACGGAAGATATTTCCTTTTTCATCATAGCCCTCTATGGGATTCCAAATATCACTATGCAAATTCCACAAGAACAGTCTTAGGGATTGGCTTCTTGAGGGGAAAGCTGTAACTCTGTGAGATGAATTAACAGAACACAAAGCAGTTTCTCAGAAAGCTTCTTTCCAGTTTTTAACGGAAGATATTTCCTTTTTCACCATAGCCCTCTGAGGGCTTCCAAATAACACTTTTCAAATTCCACAAGAACAGTCCTAGCGAATGGCTTCTTGAGAAGAAAGCTGTAAATCTGTGAGACGAATTAACAGAACACAAAGCAGTTTCTCAGACAGCTTCTTTTCGGTTTTTATCTTAGCATTGTTCCATTTTCACCATAACCCTCTATGGGCTTCGAAATATCACTTTGCAAATTCCACAAGAACAGTCTTAGCGAAAGGCTTCTTGAGGGGAAAGATGTAACTATGTGAGATAAATTAACAGAACACAAATCTGTTTCTCAGAAAGCTTCATTCAGTTTTTACCTTAGGATATTTCCTTTTTCACCATAGCCCTCTATGGGCTCCAAATGTCACATCGCAAATTTCACAAGAACAGCCTTAGCGAAAGGCTTCTTAAGGGGAAAGCTGTAACTCTGTGGGATGAATTAACAGAACACAAAGCAGTTTCTCAGAAAGCTTCTTTCCAGTTTTTAACGGAAGATAATTCCTTTTTCACCATAGCCCTCTATGGGCTTCCAAATATCACCTTGCAAATTCCACAGGAACAGTCTTAGTGAACGGATTCTTGAAAGGAGAGCTATAACTCTGTTAGATGAATTAAGAGAACACAATGCAGTTTTTCAGAAAGCTTCCTTTCGGTTTTTATCTTAGCATATTTTCTTTTTCGCAATAACCCACTATGGTCTTCCAATATCACTTTGCAAATTCCACAAGAACAGTCTCAGTGAACGGTTTCTTCAGGGGAAAGCTGTACCTCTGTGAGATGAATTAACAGAACACAACACAGTTTCCAGAAAGCTTCTTGTCAGTTTTTAACTGAAGATATTTCCTTTTTCACCATAGCCCTCTAAGGGCTTCAAAATATGACTTTGCAAATTCCACAAGAACTGCGTTATTGAAAGGTTTCTTGAGGGGAAAGCTGTAACTCTCTGAGATGAATTAACAGAACACAAAGAACACAAAGCAGTTTTTCAGAAAGCTTCTTTTCAGTTTTTATCTTAGGATATTTCCTTTTTCACCATAGCCCTCTATGGGTTTCCAAATATCACGTTGTAAATTCCGCACAACAGTCTTAGCAAAAGGCTTCTTGAGGAAAAGCTGTAACTCTTTGAGATGAATTTAAAAAAAAACACAAAGCAGTTTCTTAGAAAGATTCTTTCCAGTTTTTAACGGAAGATATATATTCTTTTTCACCATAGCCCTCTATGGGCTTCCAAATATCACTTTGCAAATTTCACAAGAACAGTCTTAAAGAAAAGTTTCTTAAGGGAAAAGCTGTAACTCTGTGAGATGAATTAACAGAACACAAAGCAGTCTCTCAGAAATCTTCTTTCCAGTTTTTAACGGAAGATATTTCCTTTTTGACCTTAGCCCTCTGTGGGCTTCCAAATATCACTTTGCAAATTCCCGAAGAAAAGTCTTAGCGAAAGGCTTCTTGAGGGGAAAGCTCTAACTCTGTGAGATGAATTAACAGAACACAAAACAGTTTCTCAAAAAGCTTCTTTCCAGTTTTTAAAGGAAGATATTTCCTTTTTCACCGTAGCCCTCTATGGGCTTCCAAATATCACGTTGCAAATTCCACAAGAACAACCTTAGCGAAAGGCTTCTTGAGGGGAAAGCTGTAACTCTCTGAGATGAATGAACAGAACACAAAGCAGTTTCTCAGGCAGCTACTTTTCAGTTTTTATCTTAGGTTATTTCCTTTTTCACCATAGCCCTCTATGGGCTTCCAAATATCAGTTTGCAAATTTCACAAAATCTGTCTTAGTGAACGGCTTCTTGAGGGGAAAGCTGTAACTCTGTGAGATGACCTAACAGAACACAAAACACTTTCCCAGAAAGCTTCTTTTCGGTTTTCATCTTAGGATATTTCCATTTTAAACTTAGCCCTCGATGGGCTTCCAAATATCACTTTACAAATTCCACAAGAACAGTCTTAGCGAAAGGTTTCTTGTGGGGAAAGCTGTAACTCTGTTAGATGAATTAACAGAAGACAAAGCGGTTTCTCAGAAAATTTCTTCTCTGTTTTTATCTTAGGATATTTCCGTTTGCACCATAGCTCTCTATGGGCTTCCAAATATCACTTTGCCAATTCGAAAAGAAGAGTCTTTGTGAAAGGCTTCTTGAACGGAAAGCTGTAAATCTCTGAGATGAATTAACAGAACAGAAAGCAGTTCCTCAGAAAGCTTCTTTTCAGTTTTTATATTAGGATATTTCCTTTTTCTCCATAGCCCCCTAAGGGCTTCAAAATATCTCTTTGCAAATTCCACGAGAACAGTCTTAGCGAAAGGCTTCTTGAGGAGAAAGCTGTAACTCTGTGAGATGAATTAACAGAACACAAAGCAGGTTCTCAGAAAGCTTCTTTCCAGTTTTTAACGGAAGATATTTCCTTTTTCATCATAGCCCTCTATGGGATTCCAAATATCACTATGCAAATTCCACAAGAACAGTCTTAGGGATTGGCTTCTTGAGGGGAAAGCTGTAACTCTGTGAGATGAATTAACAGAACACAAAGCAGTTTCTCAGAAAGCTTCTTTCCAGTTTTTAACGGAAGATATTTCCTTTTTCACCATAGCCCTCTGAGGGCTTCCAAATAACACTTTTCAAATTCCACAAGAACAGTCCTAGCGAATGGCTTCTTGAGAAGAAAGCTGTAAATCTGTGAGACGAATTAACAGAACACAAAGCAGTTTCTCAGACAGCTTCTTTTCGGTTTTTATCTTAGCATTGTTCCATTTTCACCATAACCCTCTATGGGCTTCGAAATATCACTTTGCAAATTCCACAAGAACAGTCTTAGCGAAAGGCTTCTTGAGGGGAAAGATGTAACTATGTGAGATAAATTAACAGAACACAAATCAGTTTCTCAGAAAGCTTCATTCAGTTTTTACCTTAGGATATTTCCTTTTTCACCATAGCCCTCTATGGGCTCCAAATGTCACATCGCAAATTTCACAAGAACAGCCTTAGCGAAAGGCTTCTTAAGGGGAAAGCTGTAACTCTGTGGGATGAATTAACAGAACACAAAGCCGTTTCTCAGAAAGCTTCTTTCCAGTTTTTAACGGAAGATAATTCCTTTTTCACCATAGCCCTCTATGGGCTTCCAAATATCACCTTGCAAATTCCACAGGAACAGTCTTAGTGAACGGATTCTTGAAAGGAGAGCTATAACTCTGTTAGATGAATTAAGAGAACACAATGCAGTTTTTCAGAAAGCTTCCTTTCGGTTTTTATCTTAGCATATTTTCTTTTTCGCAATAACCCACTATGGTCTTCCAATATCACTTTGCAAATTCCACAAGAACAGTCTCAGTGAACGGTTTCTTCAGGGGAAAGCTGTACCTCTGTGAGATGAATTAACAGAACACAACACAGTTTCCAGAAAGCTTCTTGTCAGTTTTTAACTGAAGATATTTCCTTTTTCACCATAGCCCTCTAAGGGCTTCAAAATATGACTTTGCAAATTCCACAAGAACTGCGTTATTGAAAGGTTTCTTGAGGGGAAAGCTGTAACTCTCTGAGATGAATTAACAGAACACAAAGAACACAAAGCAGTTTTTCAGAAAGCTTCTTTTCAGTTTTTATCTTAGGATATTTCCTTTTTCACCATAGCCCTCTATGGGTTTCCAAATATCACGTTGTAAATTCCGCACAACAGTCTTAGCAAAAGGCTTCTTGAGGAAAAGCTGTAACTCTTTGAGATGAATTTAAAAAAAACACAAAGCAGTTTCTTAGAAAGATTCTTTCCAGTTTTTAACGGAAGATATATATTCTTTTTCACCATAGCCCTCTATGGGCTTCCAAATATCACTTTGCAAATTTCACAAGAACAGTCTTAAAGAAAAGTTTCTTAAGGGAAAAGCTGTAACTCTGTGAGATGAATTAACAGAACACAAAGCAGTCTCTCAGAAATCTTCTTTCCAGTTTTTAACGGAAGATATTTCCTTTTTGACCTTAGCCCTCTGTGGGCTTCCAAATATCACTTTGCAAATTCCCGAAGAAAAGTCTTAGCGAAAGGCTTCTTGAGGGGAAAGCTCTAACTCTGTGAGATGAATTAACAGAACACAAAACAGTTTCTCAAAAAGCTTCTTTCCAGTTTTTAAAGGAAGATATTTCCTTTTTCACCGTAGCCCTCTATGGGCTTCCAAATATCACGTTGCAAATTCCACAAGAACAACCTTAGCGAAAGGCTTCTTGAGGGGAAAGCTGTAACTCTCTGAGATGAATGAACAGAACACAAAGCAGTTTCTCAGGCAGCTACTTTTCAGTTTTTATCTTAGGTTATTTCCTTTTTCACCATAGCCCTCTATGGGCTTCCAAATATCAGTTTGCAAATTTCACAAAATCTGTCTTAGTGAACGGCTTCTTGAGGGGAAAGCTGTAACTCTGTGAGATGACCTAACAGAACACAAAACACTTTCCCAGAAAGCTTCTTTTCGGTTTTCATCTTAGGATATTTCCATTTTAAACTTAGCCCTCGATGGGCTTCCAAATATCACTTTACAAATTCCACAAGAACAGTCTTAGCGAAAGGTTTCTTGTGGGGAAAGCTGTAACTCTGTTAGATGAATTAACAGAAGACAAAGCGGTTTCTCAGAAAATTTCTTCTCTGTTTTTATCTTAGGATATTTCCGTTTGCACCATAGCTCTCTATGGGCTTCCAAATATCACTTTGCCAATTCGAAAAGAAGAGTCTTTGTGAAAGGCTTCTTGAACGGAAAGCTGTAAATCTCTGAGATGAATTAACAGAACAGAAAGCAGTTCCTCAGAAAGCTTCTTTTCAGTTTTTATATTAGGATATTTCCTTTTTCTCCATAGCCCCCTAAGGGCTTCAAAATATCTCTTTGCAAATTCCACGAGAACAGTCTTAGCGAAAGGCTTCTTGAGGAGAAAGCTGTAACTCTGTGAGATGAATTAACAGAACACAAAGCAGGTTCTCAGAAAGCTTCTTTCCAGTTTTTAACGGAAGATATTTCCTTTTTCATCATAGCCCTCTATGGGATTCCAAATATCACTATGCAAATTCCACAAGAACAGTCTTAGGGATTGGCTTCTTGAGGGGAAAGCTGTAACTCTGTGAGATGAATTAACAGAACACAAAGCAGTTTCTCAGAAAGCTTCTTTCCAGTTTTTAACGGAAGATATTTCCTTTTTCACCATAGCCCTCTGAGGGCTTCCAAATAACACTTTTCAAATTCCACAAGAACAGTCCTAGCGAATGGCTTCTTGAGAAGAAAGCTGTAAATCTGTGAGACGAATTAACAGAACACAAAGCAGTTTCTCAGACAGCTTCTTTTCGGTTTTTATCTTAGCATTGTTCCATTTTCACCATAACCCTCTATGGGCTTCGAAATATCACTTTGCAAATTCCACAAGAACAGTCTTAGCGAAAGGCTTCTTGAGGGGAAAGATGTAACTATGTGAGATAAATTAACAGAACACAAATCAGTTTCTCAGAAAGCTTCATTCAGTTTTTACCTTAGGATATTTCCTTTTTCACCATAGCCCTCTATGGGCTCCAAATGTCACATCGCAAATTTCACAAGAACAGCCTTAGCGAAAGGCTTCTTAAGGGGAAAGCTGTAACTCTGTGGGATGAATTAACAGAACACAAAGCCGTTTCTCAGAAAGCTTCTTTCCAGTTTTTAACGGAAGATAATTCCTTTTTCACCATAGCCCTCTATGGGCTTCCAAATATCACCTTGCAAATTCCACAGGAACAGTCTTAGTGAACGGATTCTTGAAAGGAGAGCTATAACTCTGTTAGATGAATTAAGAGAACACAATGCAGTTTTTCAGAAAGCTTCCTTTCGGTTTTTATCTTAGCATATTTTCTTTTTCGCAATAACCCACTATGGTCTTCCAATATCACTTTGCAAATTCCACAAGAACAGTCTCAGTGAACGGTTTCTTCAGGGGAAAGCTGTACCTCTGTGAGATGAATTAACAGAACACAACACAGTTTCCAGAAAGCTTCTTGTCAGTTTTTAACTGAAGATATTTCCTTTTTCACCATAGCCCTCTAAGGGCTTCAAAATATGACTTTGCAAATTCCACAAGAACTGCGTTATTGAAAGGTTTCTTGAGGGGAAAGCTGTAACTCTCTGAGATGAATTAACAGAACACAAAGAACACAAAGCAGTTTTTCAGAAAGCTTCTTTTCAGTTTTTATCTTAGGATATTTCCTTTTTCACCATAGCCCTCTATGGGTTTCCAAATATCACGTTGTAAATTCCGCACAACAGTCTTAGCAAAAGGCTTCTTGAGGAAAAGCTGTAACTCTTTGAGATGAATTTAAAAAAAACACAAAGCAGTTTCTTAGAAAGATTCTTTCCAGTTTTTAACGGAAGATATATATTCTTTTTCACCATAGCCCTCTATGGGCTTCCAAATATCACTTTGCAAATTTCACAAGAACAGTCTTAAAGAAAAGTTTCTTAAGGGAAAAGCTGTAACTCTGTGAGATGAATTAACAGAACACAAAGCAGTCTCTCAGAAATCTTCTTTCCAGTTTTTAACGGAAGATATTTCCTTTTTGACCTTAGCCCTCTGTGGGCTTCCAAATATCACTTTGCAAATTCCCGAAGAAAAGTCTTAGCGAAAGGCTTCTTTAGGGGAAAGCTCTAACTCTGTGAGATGAATTAACAGAACACAAAACAGTTTCTCAAAAAGCTTCTTTCCAGTTTTTAAAGGAAGATATTTCCTTTTTCACCGTAGCCCTCTATGGGCTTCCAAATATCACGTTGCAAATTCCACAAGAACAACCTTAGCGAAAGGCTTCTTGAGGGGAAAGCTGTAACTCTCTGAGATGAATGAACAGAACACAAAGCAGTTTCTCAGGCAGCTACTTTTCAGTTTTTATCTTAGGTTATTTCCTTTTTCACCATAGCCCTCTATGGGCTTCCAAATATCAGTTTGCAAATTTCACAAAATCTGTCTTAGTGAACGGCTTCTTGAGGGGAAAGCTGTAACTCTGTGAGATGACCTAACAGAACACAAAACACTTTCCCAGAAAGCTTCTTTTCGGTTTTCATCTTAGGATATTTCCATTTTAAACTTAGCCCTCGATGGGCTTCCAAATATCACTTTACAAATTCCACAAGAACAGTCTTAGCGAAAGGTTTCTTGTGGGGAAAGCTGTAACTCTGTTAGATGAATTAACAGAAGACAAAGCGGTTTCTCAGAAAATTTCTTCTCTGTTTTTATCTTAGGATATTTCCGTTTGCACCATAGCTCTCTATGGGCTTCCAAATATCACTTTGCCAATTCGAAAAGAAGAGTCTTTGTGAAAGGCTTCTTGAACGGAAAGCTGTAAATCTCTGAGATGAATTAACAGAACAGAAAGCAGTTCCTCAGAAAGCTTCTTTTCAGTTTTTATATTAGGATATTTCCTTTTTCTCCATAGCCCCCTAAGGGCTTCAAAATATCTCTTTGCAAATTCCACGAGAACAGTCTTAGCGAAAGGCTTCTTGAGGAGAAAGCTGTAACTCTGTGAGATGAATTAACAGAACACAAAGCAGGTTCTCAGAAAGCTTCTTTCCAGTTTTTAACGGAAGATATTTCCTTTTTCATCATAGCCCTCTATGGGATTCCAAATATCACTATGCAAATTCCACAAGAACAGTCTTAGGGATTGGCTTCTTGAGGGGAAAGCTGTAACTCTGTGAGATGAATTAACAGAACACAAAGCAGTTTCTCAGAAAGCTTCTTTCCAGTTTTTAACGGAAGATATTTCCTTTTTCACCATAGCCCTCTGAGGGCTTCCAAATAACACTTTTCAAATTCCACAAGAACAGTCCTAGCGAATGGCTTCTTGAGAAGAAAGCTGTAAATCTGTGAGACGAATTAACAGAACACAAAGCAGTTTCTCAGACAGCTTCTTTTCGGTTTTTATCTTAGCATTGTTCCATTTTCACCATAACCCTCTATGGGCTTCGAAATATCACTTTGCAAATTCCACAAGAACAGTCTTAGCGAAAGGCTTCTTGAGGGGAAAGATGTAACTATGTGAGATAAATTAACAGAACACAAATCAGTTTCTCAGAAAGCTTCATTCAGTTTTTACCTTAGGATATTTCCTTTTTCACCATAGCCCTCTATGGGCTCCAAATGTCACATCGCAAATTTCACAAGAACAGCCTTAGCGAAAGGCTTCTTAAGGGGAAAGCTGTAACTCTGTGGGATGAATTAACAGAACACAAAGCCGTTTCTCAGAAAGCTTCTTTCCAGTTTTTAACGGAAGATAATTCCTTTTTCACCATAGCCCTCTATGGGCTTCCAAATATCACCTTGCAAATTCCACAGGAACAGTCTTAGTGAACGGATTCTTGAAAGGAGAGCTATAACTCTGTTAGATGAATTAAGAGAACACAATGCAGTTTTTCAGAAAGCTTCCTTTCGGTTTTTATCTTAGCATATTTTCTTTTTCGCAATAACCCACTATGGTCTTCCAATATCACTTTGCAAATTCCACAAGAACAGTCTCAGTGAACGGTTTCTTCAGGGGAAAGCTGTACCTCTGTGAGATGAATTAACAGAACACAACACAGTTTCCAGAAAGCTTCTTGTCAGTTTTTAACTGAAGATATTTCCTTTTTCACCATAGCCCTCTAAGGGCTTCAAAATATGACTTTGCAAATTCCACAAGAACTGCGTTATTGAAAGGTTTCTTGAGGGGAAAGCTGTAACTCTCTGAGATGAATTAACAGAACACAAAGAACACAAAGCAGTTTTTCAGAAAGCTTCTTTTCAGTTTTTATCTTAGGATATTTCCTTTTTCACCATAGCCCTCTATGGGTTTCCAAATATCACGTTGTAAATTCCGCACAACAGTCTTAGCAAAAGGCTTCTTGAGGAAAAGCTGTAACTCTTTGAGATGAATTTAAAAAAAACACAAAGCAGTTTCTTAGAAAGATTCTTTCCAGTTTTTAACGGAAGATATATATTCTTTTTCACCATAGCCCTCTATGGGCTTCCAAATATCACTTTGCAAATTTCACAAGAACAGTCTTAAAGAAAAGTTTCTTAAGGGAAAAGCTGTAACTCTGTGAGATGAATTAACAGAACACAAAGCAGTCTCTCAGAAATCTTCTTTCCAGTTTTTAACGGAAGATATTTCCTTTTTGACCTTAGCCCTCTGTGGGCTTCCAAATATCACTTTGCAAATTCCCGAAGAAAAGTCTTAGCGAAAGGCTTCTTGAGGGGAAAGCTCTAACTCTGTGAGATGAATTAACAGAACACAAAACAGTTTCTCAAAAAGCTTCTTTCCAGTTTTTAAAGGAAGATATTTCCTTTTTCACCGTAGCCCTCTATGGGCTTCCAAATATCACGTTGCAAATTCCACAAGAACAACCTTAGCGAAAGGCTTCTTGAGGGGAAAGCTGTAACTCTCTGAGATGAATGAACAGAACACAAAGCAGTTTCTCAGGCAGCTACTTTTCAGTTTTTATCTTAGGTTATTTCCTTTTTCACCATAGCCCTCTATGGGCTTCCAAATATCAGTTTGCAAATTTCACAAAATCTGTCTTAGTGAACGGCTTCTTGAGGGGAAAGCTGTAACTCTGTGAGATGACCTAACAGAACACAAAACACTTTCCCAGAAAGCTTCTTTTCGGTTTTCATCTTAGGATATTTCCATTTTAAACTTAGCCCTCGATGGGCTTCCAAATATCACTTTACAAATTCCACAAGAACAGTCTTAGCGAAAGGTTTCTTGTGGGGAAAGCTGTAACTCTGTTAGATGAATTAACAGAAGACAAAGCGGTTTCTCAGAAAATTTCTTCTCTGTTTTTATCTTAGGATATTTCCGTTTGCACCATAGCTCTCTATGGGCTTCCAAATATCACTTTGCCAATTCGAAAAGAAGAGTCTTTGTGAAAGCCTTCTTGAACGGAAAGCTGTAAATCTCTGAGATGAATTAACAGAACAGAAAGCAGTTCCTCAGAAAGCTTCTTTTCAGTTTTTATATTAGGATATTTCCTTTTTCTCCATAGCCCCCTAAGGGCTTCAAAATATCTCTTTGCAAATTCCACGAGAACAGTCTTAGCGAAAGGCTTCTTGAGGAGAAAGCTGTAACTCTGTGAGATGAATTAACAGAACACAAAGCAGGTTCTCAGAAAGCTTCTTTCCAGTTTTTAACGGAAGATATTTCCTTTTTCATCATAGCCCTCTATGGGATTCCAAATATCACTATGCAAATTCCACAAGAACAGTCTTAGGGATTGGCTTCTTGAGGGGAAAGCTGTAACTCTGTGAGATGAATTAACAGAACACAAAGCAGTTTCTCAGAAAGCTTCTTTCCAGTTTTTAACGGAAGATATTTCCTTTTTCACCATAGCCCTCTGAGGGCTTCCAAATAACACTTTTCAAATTCCACAAGAACAGTCCTAGCGAATGGCTTCTTGAGAAGAAAGCTGTAAATCTGTGAGACGAATTAACAGAACACAAAGCAGTTTCTCAGACAGCTTCTTTTCGGTTTTTATCTTAGCATTGTTCCATTTTCACCATAACCCTCTATGGGCTTCGAAATATCACTTTGCAAATTCCACAAGAACAGTCTTAGCGAAAGGCTTCTTGAGGGGAAAGATGTAACTATGTGAGATAAATTAACAGAACACAAATCAGTTTCTCAGAAAGCTTCATTCAGTTTTTACCTTAGGATATTTCCTTTTTCACCATAGCCCTCTATGGGCTCCAAATGTCACATCGCAAATTTCACAAGAACAGCCTTAGCGAAAGGCTTCTTAAGGGGAAAGCTGTAACTCTGTGGGATGAATTAACAGAACACAAAGCAGTTTCTCAGAAAGCTTCTTTCCAGTTTTTAACGGAAGATAATTCCTTTTTCACCATAGCCCTCTATGGGCTTCCAAATATCACCTTGCAAATTCCACAGGAACAGTCTTAGTGAACGGATTCTTGAAAGGAGAGCTATAACTCTGTTAGATGAATTAAGAGAACACAATGCAGTTTTTCAGAAAGCTTCCTTTCGGTTTTTATCTTAGCATATTTTCTTTTTCGCAATAACCCACTATGGTCTTCCAATATCACTTTGCAAATTCCACAAGAACAGTCTCAGTGAACGGTTTCTTCAGGGGAAAGCTGTACCTCTGTGAGATGAATTAACAGAACACAACACAGTTTCCAGAAAGCTTCTTGTCAGTTTTTAACTGAAGATATTTCCTTTTTCACCATAGCCCTCTAAGGGCTTCAAAATATGACTTTGCAAATTCCACAAGAACTGCGTTATTGAAAGGTTTCTTGAGGGGAAAGCTGTAACTCTCTGAGATGAATTAACAGAACACAAAGAACACAAAGCAGTTTTTCAGAAAGCTTCTTTTCAGTTTTTATCTTAGGATATTTCCTTTTTCACCATAGCCCTCTATGGGTTTCCAAATATCACGTTGTAAATTCCGCACAACAGTCTTAGCAAAAGGCTTCTTGAGGAAAAGCTGTAACTCTTTGAGATGAATTTAAAAAAAAACACAAAGCAGTTTCTTAGAAAGATTCTTTCCAGTTTTTAACGGAAGATATATATTCTTTTTCACCATAGCCCTCTATGGGCTTCCAAATATCACTTTGCAAATTTCACAAGAACAGTCTTAAAGAAAAGTTTCTTAAGGGAAAAGCTGTAACTCTGTGAGATGAATTAACAGAACACAAAGCAGTCTCTCAGAAATCTTCTTTCCAGTTTTTAACGGAAGATATTTCCTTTTTGACCTTAGCCCTCTGTGGGCTTCCAAATATCACTTTGCAAATTCCCGAAGAAAAGTCTTAGCGAAAGGCTTCTTGAGGGGAAAGCTCTAACTCTGTGAGATGAATTAACAGAACACAAAACAGTTTCTCAAAAAGCTTCTTTCCAGTTTTTAAAGGAAGATATTTCCTTTTTCACCGTAGCCCTCTATGGGCTTCCAAATATCACGTTGCAAATTCCACAAGAACAACCTTAGCGAAAGGCTTCTTGAGGGGAAAGCTGTAACTCTCTGAGATGAATGAACAGAACACAAAGCAGTTTCTCAGGCAGCTACTTTTCAGTTTTTATCTTAGGTTATTTCCTTTTTCACCATAGCCCTCTATGGGCTTCCAAATATCAGTTTGCAAATTTCACAAAATCTGTCTTAGTGAACGGCTTCTTGAGGGGAAAGCTGTAACTCTGTGAGATGACCTAACAGAACACAAAACACTTTCCCAGAAAGCTTCTTTTCGGTTTTCATCTTAGGATATTTCCATTTTAAACTTAGCCCTCGATGGGCTTCCAAATATCACTTTACAAATTCCACAAGAACAGTCTTAGCGAAAGGTTTCTTGTGGGGAAAGCTGTAACTCTGTTAGATGAATTAACAGAAGACAAAGCGGTTTCTCAGAAAATTTCTTCTCTGTTTTTATCTTAGGATATTTCCGTTTGCACCATAGCTCTCTATGGGCTTCCAAATATCACTTTGCCAATTCGAAAAGAAGAGTCTTTGTGAAAGCCTTCTTGAACGGAAAGCTGTAAATCTCTGAGATGAATTAACAGAACAGAAAGCAGTTCCTCAGAAAGCTTCTTTTCAGTTTTTATATTAGGATATTTCCTTTTTCTCCATAGCCCCCTAAGGGCTTCAAAATATCTCTTTGCAAATTCCACGAGAACAGTCTTAGCGAAAGGCTTCTTGAGGAGAAAGCTGTAACTCTGTGAGATGAATTAACAGAACACAAAGCAGGTTCTCAGAAAGCTTCTTTCCAGTTTTTAACGGAAGATATTTCCTTTTTCATCATAGCCCTCTATGGGATTCCAAATATCACTATGCAAATTCCACAAGAACAGTCTTAGGGATTGGCTTCTTGAGGGGAAAGCTGTAACTCTGTGAGATGAATTAACAGAACACAAAGCAGTTTCTCAGAAAGCTTCTTTCCAGTTTTTAACGGAAGATATTTCCTTTTTCACCATAGCCCTCTGAGGGCTTCCAAATAACACTTTTCAAATTCCACAAGAACAGTCCTAGCGAATGGCTTCTTGAGAAGAAAGCTGTAAATCTGTGAGACGAATTAACAGAACACAAAGCAGGTTCTCAGACAGCTTCTTTTCGGTTTTTATCTTAGCATTGTTCCATTTTCACCATAACCCTCTATGGGCTTCGAAATATCACTTTGCAAATTCCACAAGAACAGTCTTAGCGAAAGGCTTCTTGAGGGGAAAGATGTAACTATGTGAGATAAATTAACAGAACACAAATCAGTTTCTCAGAAAGCTTCATTCAGTTTTTACCTTAGGATATTTCCTTTTTCACCATAGCCCTCTATGGGCTCCAAATGTCACATCGCAAATTTCACAAGAACAGCCTTAGCGAAAGGCTTCTTAAGGGGAAAGCTGTAACTCTGTGGGATGAATTAACAGAACACAAAGCCGTTTCTCAGAAAGCTTCTTTCCAGTTTTTAACGGAAGATAATTCCTTTTTCACCATAGCCCTCTATGGGCTTCCAAATATCACCTTGCAAATTCCACAGGAACAGTCTTAGTGAACGGATTCTTGAAAGGAGAGCTATAACTCTGTTAGATGAATTAAGAGAACACAATGCAGTTTTTCAGAAAGCTTCCTTTCGGTTTTTATCTTAGCATATTTTCTTTTTCGCAATAACCCACTATGGTCTTCCAATATCACTTTGCAAATTCCACAAGAACTGTCTCAGTGAACGGTTTCTTCAGGGGAAAGCTGTACCTCTGTGAGATGAATTAACAGAACACAACACAGTTTCCAGAAAGCTTCTTGTCAGTTTTTAACTGAAGATATTTCCTTTTTCACCATAGCCCTCTAAGGGCTTCAAAATATGACTTTGCAAATTCCACAAGAACTGCGTTATTGAAAGGTTTCTTGAGGGGAAAGCTGTAACTCTCTGAGATGAATTAACAGAACACAAAGAACACAAAGCAGTTTTTCAGAAAGCTTCTTTTCAGTTTTTATCTTAGGATATTTCCTTTTTCACCATAGCCCTCTATGGGTTTCCAAATATCACGTTGTAAATTCCGCACAACAGTCTTAGCAAAAGGCTTCTTGAGGAAAAGCTGTAACTCTTTGAGATGAATTTAAAAAAAAACACAAAGCAGTTTCTTAGAAAGATTCTTTCCAGTTTTTAACGGAAGATATATATTCTTTTTCACCATAGCCCTCTATGGGCTTCCAAATATCACTTTGCAAATTTCACAAGAACAGTCTTAAAGAAAAGTTTCTTAAGGGAAAAGCTGTAACTCTGTGAGATGAATTAACAGAACACAAAGCAGTCTCTCAGAAATCTTCTTTCCAGTTTTTAACGGAAGATATTTCCTTTTTGACCTTAGCCCTCTGTGGGCTTCCAAATATCACTTTGCAAATTCCCGAAGAAAAGTCTTAGCGAAAGGCTTCTTGAGGGGAAAGCTCTAACTCTGTGAGATGAATTAACAGAACACAAAACAGTTTCTCAAAAAGCTTCTTTCCAGTTTTTAAAGGAAGATATTTCCTTTTTCACCGTAGCCCTCTATGGGCTTCCAAATATCACGTTGCAAATTCCACAAGAACAACCTTAGCGAAAGGCTTCTTGAGGGGAAAGCTGTAACTCTCTGAGATGAATGAACAGAACACAAAGCAGTTTCTCAGGCAGCTACTTTTCAGTTTTTATCTTAGGTTATTTCCTTTTTCACCATAGCCCTCTATGGGCTTCCAAATATCAGTTTGCAAATTTCACAAAATCTGTCTTAGTGAACGGCTTCTTGAGGGGAAAGCTGTAACTCTGTGAGATGACCTAACAGAACACAAAACACTTTCCCAGAAAGCTTCTTTTCGGTTTTCATCTTAGGATATTTCCATTTTAAACTTAGCCCTCGATGGGCTTCCAAATATCACTTTACAAATTCCACAAGAACAGTCTTAGCGAAAGGTTTCTTGTGGGGAAAGCTGTAACTCTGTTAGATGAATTAACAGAAGACAAAGCGGTTTCTCAGAAAATTTCTTCTCTGTTTTTATCTTAGGATATTTCCGTTTGCACCATAGCTCTCTATGGGCTTCCAAATATCACTTTGCCAATTCGAAAAGAAGAGTCTTTGTGAAAGCCTTCTTGAACGGAAAGCTGTAAATCTCTGAGATGAATTAACAGAACAGAAAGCAGTTCCTCAGAAAGCTTCTTTTCAGTTTTTATATTAGGATATTTCCTTTTTCTCCATAGCCCCCTAAGGGCTTCAAAATATCTCTTTGCAAATTCCACGAGAACAGTCTTAGCGAAAGGCTTCTTGAGGAGAAAGCTGTAACTCTGTGAGATGAATTAACAGAACACAAAGCAGGTTCTCAGAAAGCTTCTTTCCAGTTTTTAACGGAAGATATTTCCTTTTTCATCATAGCCCTCTATGGGATTCCAAATATCACTATGCAAATTCCACAAGAACAGTCTTAGGGATTGGCTTCTTGAGGGGAAAGCTGTAACTCTGTGAGATGAATTAACAGAACACAAAGCAGTTTCTCAGAAAGCTTCTTTCCAGTTTTTAACGGAAGATATTTCCTTTTTCACCATAGCCCTCTGAGGGCTTCCAAATAACACTTTTCAAATTCCACAAGAACAGTCCTAGCGAATGGCTTCTTGAGAAGAAAGCTGTAAATCTGTGAGACGAATTAACAGAACACAAAGCAGTTTCTCAGACAGCTTCTTTTCGGTTTTTATCTTAGCATTGTTCCATTTTCACCATAACCCTCTATGGGCTTCGAAATATCACTTTGCAAATTCCACAAGAACAGTCTTAGCGAAAGGCTTCTTGAGGGGAAAGATGTAACTATGTGAGATAAATTAACAGAACACAAATCTGTTTCTCAGAAAGCTTCATTCAGTTTTTACCTTAGGATATTTCCTTTTTCACCATAGCCCTCTATGGGCTCCAAATGTCACATCGCAAATTTCACAAGAACAGCCTTAGCGAAAGGCTTCTTAAGGGGAAAGCTGTAACTCTGTGGGATGAATTAACAGAACACAAAGCCGTTTCTCAGAAAGCTTCTTTCCAGTTTTTAACGGAAGATAATTCCTTTTTCACCATAGCCCTCTATGGGCTTCCAAATATCACCTTGCAAATTCCACAGGAACAGTCTTAGTGAACGGATTCTTGAAAGGAGAGCTATAACTCTGTTAGATGAATTAAGAGAACACAATGCAGTTTTTCAGAAAGCTTCCTTTCGGTTTTTATCTTAGCATATTTTCTTTTTCGCAATAACCCACTATGGTCTTCCAATATCACTTTGCAAATTCCACAAGAACAGTCTCAGTGAACGGTTTCTTCAGGGGAAAGCTGTACCTCTGTGAGATGAATTAACAGAACACAACACAGTTTCCAGAAAGCTTCTTGTCAGTTTTTAACTGAAGATATTTCCTTTTTCACCATAGCCCTCTAAGGGCTTCAAAATATGACTTTGCAAATTCCACAAGAACTGCGTTATTGAAAGGTTTCTTGAGGGGAAAGCTGTAACTCTCTGAGATGAATTAACAGAACACAAAGAACACAAAGCAGTTTTTCAGAAAGCTTCTTTTCAGTTTTTATCTTAGGATATTTCCTTTTTCACCATAGCCCTCTGTGGGTTTCCAAATATCACGTTGTAAATTCCGCACAACAGTCTTAGCAAAAGGCTTCTTGAGGAAAAGCTGTAACTCTTTGAGATGAATTTAAAAAAAAACACAAAGCAGTTTCTTAGAAAGATTCTTTCCAGTTTTTAACGGAAGATATATATTCTTTTTCACCATAGCCCTCTATGGGCTTCCAAATATCACTTTGCAAATTTCACAAGAACAGTCTTAAAGAAAAGTTTCTTAAGGGAAAAGCTGTAACTCTGTGAGATGAATTAACAGAACACAAAGCAGTCTCTCAGAAATCTTCTTTCCAGTTTTTAACGGAAGATATTTCCTTTTTGACCTTAGCCCTCTGTGGGCTTCCAAATATCACTTTGCAAATTCCCGAAGAAAAGTCTTAGCGAAAGGCTTCTTGAGGGGAAAGCTCTAACTCTGTGAGATGAATTAACAGAACACAAAACAGTTTCTCAAAAAGCTTCTTTCCAGTTTTTAAAGGAAGATATTTCCTTTTTCACCGTAGCCCTCTATGGGCTTCCAAATATCACGTTGCAAATTCCACAAGAACAACCTTAGCGAAAGGCTTCTTGAGGGGAAAGCTGTAACTCTCTGAGATGAATGAACAGAACACAAAGCAGTTTCTCAGGCAGCTACTTTTCAGTTTTTATCTTAGGTTATTTCCTTTTTCACCATAGCCCTCTATGGGCTTCCAAATATCAGTTTGCAAATTTCACAAAATCTGTCTTAGTGAACGGCTTCTTGAGGGGAAAGCTGTAACTCTGTGAGATGACCTAACAGAACACAAAACACTTTCCCAGAAAGCTTCTTTTCGGTTTTCATCTTAGGATATTTCCATTTTAAACTTAGCCCTCGATGGGCTTCCAAATATCACTTTACAAATTCCACAAGAACAGTCTTAGCGAAAGGTTTCTTGTGGGGAAAGCTGTAACTCTGTTAGATGAATTAACAGAAGACAAAGCGGTTTCTCAGAAAATTTCTTCTCTGTTTTTATCTTAGGATATTTCCGTTTGCACCATAGCTCTCTATGGGCTTCCAAATATCACTTTGCCAATTCGAAAAGAAGAGTCTTTGTGAAAGGCTTCTTGAACGGAAAGCTGTAAATCTCTGAGATGAATTAACAGAACAGAAAGCAGTTCCTCAGAAAGCTTCTTTTCAGTTTTTATATTAGGATATTTCCTTTTTCTCCATAGCCCCCTAAGGGCTTCAAAATATCTCTTTGCAAATTCCACGAGAACAGTCTTAGCGAAAGGCTTCTTGAGGAGAAAGCTGTAACTCTGTGAGATGAATTAACAGAACACAAAGCAGGTTCTCAGAAAGCTTCTTTCCAGTTTTTAACGGAAGATATTTCCTTTTTCATCATAGCCCTCTATGGGATTCCAAATATCACTATGCAAATTCCACAAGAACAGTCTTAGGGATTGGCTTCTTGAGGGGAAAGCTGTAACTCTGTGAGATGAATTAACAGAACACAAAGCAGTTTCTCAGAAAGCTTCTTTCCAGTTTTTAACGGAAGATATTTCCTTTTTCACCATAGCCCTCTGAGGGCTTCCAAATAACACTTTTCAAATTCCACAAGAACAGTCCTAGCGAATGGCTTCTTGAGAAGAAAGCTGTAAATCTGTGAGACGAATTAACAGAACACAAAGCAGTTTCTCAGACAGCTTCTTTTCGGTTTTTATCTTAGCATTGTTCCATTTTCACCATAACCCTCTATGGGCTTCGAAATATCACTTTGCAAATTCCACAAGAACAGTCTTAGCGAAAGGCTTCTTGAGGGGAAAGATGTAACTATGTGAGATAAATTAACAGAACACAAATCTGTTTCTCAGAAAGCTTCATTCAGTTTTTACCTTAGGATATTTCCTTTTTCACCATAGCCCTCTATGGGCTCCAAATGTCACATCGCAAATTTCACAAGAACAGCCTTAGCGAAAGGCTTCTTAAGGGGAAAGCTGTAACTCTGTGGGATGAATTAACAGAACACAAAGCAGTTTCTCAGAAAGCTTCTTTCCAGTTTTTAACGGAAGATAATTCCTTTTTCACCATAGCCCTCTATGGGCTTCCAAATATCACCTTGCAAATTCCACAGGAACAGTCTTAGTGAACGGATTCTTGAAAGGAGAGCTATAACTCTGTTAGATGAATTAAGAGAACACAATGCAGTTTTTCAGAAAGCTTCCTTTCGGTTTTTATCTTAGCATATTTTCTTTTTCGCAATAACCCACTATGGTCTTCCAATATCACTTTGCAAATTCCACAAGAACAGTCTCAGTGAACGGTTTCTTCAGGGGAAAGCTGTACCTCTGTGAGATGAATTAACAGAACACAACACAGTTTCCAGAAAGCTTCTTGTCAGTTTTTAACTGAAGATATTTCCTTTTTCACCATAGCCCTCTAAGGGCTTCAAAATATGACTTTGCAAATTCCACAAGAACTGCGTTATTGAAAGGTTTCTTGAGGGGAAAGCTGTAACTCTCTGAGATGAATTAACAGAACACAAAGAACACAAAGCAGTTTTTCAGAAAGCTTCTTTTCAGTTTTTATCTTAGGATATTTCCTTTTTCACCATAGCCCTCTATGGGTTTCCAAATATCACGTTGTAAATTCCGCACAACAGTCTTAGCAAAAGGCTTCTTGAGGAAAAGCTGTAACTCTTTGAGATGAATTTAAAAAAAAACACAAAGCAGTTTCTTAGAAAGATTCTTTCCAGTTTTTAACGGAAGATATATATTCTTTTTCACCATAGCCCTCTATGGGCTTCCAAATATCACTTTGCAAATTTCACAAGAACAGTCTTAAAGAAAAGTTTCTTAAGGAAAAGCTGTAACTCTGTGAGATGAATTAACAGAACACAAAGCAGTCTCTCAGAAATCTTCTTTCCAGTTTTTAACGGAAGATATTTCCTTTTTGACCTTAGCCCTCTGTGGGCTTCCAAATATCACTTTGCAAATTCCCGAAGAAAAGTCTTAGCGAAAGGCTTCTTGAGGGGAAAGCTCTAACTCTGTGAGATGAATTAACAGAACACAAAACAGTTTCTCAAAAAGCTTCTTTCCAGTTTTTAAAGGAAGATATTTCCTTTTTCACCGTAGCCCTCTATGGGCTTCCAAATATCACGTTGCAAATTCCACAAGAACAACCTTAGCGAAAGGCTTCTTGAGGGGAAAGCTGTAACTCTCTGAGATGAATGAACAGAACACAAAGCAGTTTCTCAGGCAGCTACTTTTCAGTTTTTATCTTAGGTTATTTCCTTTTTCACCATAGCCCTCTATGGGCTTCCAAATATCAGTTTGCAAATTTCACAAAATCTGTCTTAGTGAACGGCTTCTTGAGGGGAAAGCTGTAACTCTGTGAGATGACCTAACAGAACACAAAACACTTTCCCAGAAAGCTTCTTTTCGGTTTTCATCTTAGGATATTTCCATTTTAAACTTAGCCCTCGATGGGCTTCCAAATATCACTTTACAAATTCCACAAGAACAGTCTTAGCGAAAGGTTTCTTGTGGGGAAAGCTGTAACTCTGTTAGATGAATTAACAGAAGACAAAGCGGTTTCTCAGAAAATTTCTTCTCTGTTTTTATCTTAGGATATTTCCGTTTGCACCATAGCTCTCTATGGGCTTCCAAATATCACTTTGCCAATTCGAAAAGAAGAGTCTTTGTGAAAGCCTTCTTGAACGGAAAGCTGTAAATCTCTGAGATGAATTAACAGAACAGAAAGCAGTTCCTCAGAAAGCTTCTTTTCAGTTTTTATATTAGGATATTTCCTTTTTCTCCATAGCCCCCTAAGGGCTTCAAAATATCTCTTTGCAAATTCCACGAGAACAGTCTTAGCGAAAGGCTTCTTGAGGAGAAAGCTGTAACTCTGTGAGATGAATTAACAGAACACAAAGCAGGTTCTCAGAAAGCTTCTTTCCAGTTTTTAACGGAAGATATTTCCTTTTTCATCATAGCCCTCTATGGGATTCCAAATATCACTATGCAAATTCCACAAGAACAGTCTTAGGGATTGGCTTCTTGAGGGGAAAGCTGTAACTCTGTGAGATGAATTAACAGAACACAAAGCAGTTTCTCAGAAAGCTTCTTTCCAGTTTTTAACGGAAGATATTTCCTTTTTCACCATAGCCCTCTGAGGGCTTCCAAATAACACTTTTCAAATTCCACAAGAACAGTCCTAGCGAATGGCTTCTTGAGAAGAAAGCTGTAAATCTGTGAGACGAATTAACAGAACACAAAGCAGTTTCTCAGACAGCTTCTTTTCGGTTTTTATCTTAGCATTGTTCCATTTTCACCATAACCCTCTATGGGCTTCGAAATATCACTTTGCAAATTCCACAAGAACAGTCTTAGCGAAAGGCTTCTTGAGGGGAAAGATGTAACTATGTGAGATAAATTAACAGAACACAAATCAGTTTCTCAGAAAGCTTCATTCAGTTTTTACCTTAGGATATTTCCTTTTTCACCATAGCCCTCTATGGGCTCCAAATGTCACATCGCAAATTTCACAAGAACAGCCTTAGCGAAAGGCTTCTTAAGGGGAAAGCTGTAACTCTGTGGGATGAATTAACAGAACACAAAGCCGTTTCTCAGAAAGCTTCTTTCCAGTTTTTAACGGAAGATAATTCCTTTTTCACCATAGCCCTCTATGGGCTTCCAAATATCACCTTGCAAATTCCACAGGAACAGTCTTAGTGAACGGATTCTTGAAAGGAGAGCTATAACTCTGTTAGATGAATTAAGAGAACACAATGCAGTTTTTCAGAAAGCTTCCTTTCGGTTTTTATCTTAGCATATTTTCTTTTTCGCAATAACCCACTATGGTCTTCCAATATCACTTTGCAAATTCCACAAGAACAGTCTCAGTGAACGGTTTCTTCAGGGGAAAGCTGTACCTCTGTGAGATGAATTAACAGAACACAACACAGTTTCCAGAAAGCTTCTTGTCAGTTTTTAACTGAAGATATTTCCTTTTTCACCATAGCCCTCTAAGGGCTTCAAAATATGACTTTGCAAATTCCACAAGAACTGCGTTATTGAAAGGTTTCTTGAGGGGAAAGCTGTAACTCTCTGAGATGAATTAACAGAACACAAAGAACACAAAGCAGTTTTTCAGAAAGCTTCTTTTCAGTTTTTATCTTAGGATATTTCCTTTTTCACCATAGCCCTCTATGGGTTTCCAAATATCACGTTGTAAATTCCGCACAACAGTCTTAGCAAAAGGCTTCTTGAGGAAAAGCTGTAACTCTTTGAGATGAATTTAAAAAAAAACACAAAGCAGTTTCTTAGAAAGATTCTTTCCAGTTTTTAACGGAAGATATATATTCTTTTTCACCATAGCCCTCTATGGGCTTCCAAATATCACTTTGCAAATTTCACAAGAACAGTCTTAAAGAAAAGTTTCTTAAGGGAAAAGCTGTAACTCTGTGAGATGAATTAACAGAACACAAAGCAGTCTCTCAGAAATCTTCTTTCCAGTTTTTAACGGAAGATATTTCCTTTTTGACCTTAGCCCTCTGTGGGCTTCCAAATATCACTTTGCAAATTCCCGAAGAAAAGTCTTAGCGAAAGGCTTCTTGAGGGGAAAGCTCTAACTCTGTGAGATGAATTAACAGAACACAAAACAGTTTCTCAAAAAGCTTCTTTCCAGTTTTTAAAGGAAGATATTTCCTTTTTCACCGTAGCCCTCTATGGGCTTCCAAATATCACGTTGCAAATTCCACAAGAACAACCTTAGCGAAAGGCTTCTTGAGGGGAAAGCTGTAACTCTCTGAGATGAATGAACAGAACACAAAGCAGTTTCTCAGGCAGCTACTTTTCAGTTTTTATCTTAGGTTATTTCCTTTTTCACCATAGCCCTCTATGGGCTTCCAAATATCAGTTTGCAAATTTCACAAAATCTGTCTTAGTGAACGGCTTCTTGAGGGGAAAGCTGTAACTCTGTGAGATGACCTAACAGAACACAAAACACTTTCCCAGAAAGCTTCTTTTCGGTTTTCATCTTAGGATATTTCCATTTTAAACTTAGCCCTCGATGGGCTTCCAAATATCACTTTACAAATTCCACAAGAACAGTCTTAGCGAAAGGTTTCTTGTGGGGAAAGCTGTAACTCTGTTAGATGAATTAACAGAAGACAAAGCGGTTTCTCAGAAAATTTCTTCTCTGTTTTTATCTTAGGATATTTCCGTTTGCACCATAGCTCTCTATGGGCTTCCAAATATCACTTTGCCAATTCGAAAAGAAGAGTCTTTGTGAAAGCCTTCTTGAACGGAAAGCTGTAAATCTCTGAGATGAATTAACAGAACAGAAAGCAGTTCCTCAGAAAGCTTCTTTTCAGTTTTTATATTAGGATATTTCCTTTTTCTCCATAGCCCCCTAAGGGCTTCAAAATATCTCTTTGCAAATTCCACGAGAACAGTCTTAGCGAAAGGCTTCTTGAGGAGAAAGCTGTAACTCTGTGAGATGAATTAACAGAACACAAAGCAGGTTCTCAGAAAGCTTCTTTCCAGTTTTTAACGGAAGATATTTCCTTTTTCATCATAGCCCTCTATGGGATTCCAAATATCACTATGCAAATTCCACAAGAACAGTCTTAGGGATTGGCTTCTTGAGGGGAAAGCTGTAACTCTGTGAGATGAATTAACAGAACACAAAGCAGTTTCTCAGAAAGCTTCTTTCCAGTTTTTAACGGAAGATATTTCCTTTTTCACCATAGCCCTCTGAGGGCTTCCAAATAACACTTTTCAAATTCCACAAGAACAGTCCTAGCGAATGGCTTCTTGAGAAGAAAGCTGTAAATCTGTGAGACGAATTAACAGAACACAAAGCAGTTTCTCAGACAGCTTCTTTTCGGTTTTTATCTTAGCATTGTTCCATTTTCACCATAACCCTCTATGGGCTTCGAAATATCACTTTGCAAATTCCACAAGAACAGTCTTAGCGAAAGGCTTCTTGAGGGGAAAGATGTAACTATGTGAGATAAATTAACAGAACACAAATCAGTTTCTCAGAAAGCTTCATTCAGTTTTTACCTTAGGATATTTCCTTTTTCACCATAGCCCTCTATGGGCTCCAAATGTCACATCGCAAATTTCACAAGAACAGCCTTAGCGAAAGGCTTCTTAAGGGGAAAGCTGTAACTCTGTGGGATGAATTAACAGAACACAAAGCCGTTTCTCAGAAAGCTTCTTTCCAGTTTTTAACGGAAGATAATTCCTTTTTCACCATAGCCCTCTATGGGCTTCCAAATATCACCTTGCAAATTCCACAGGAACAGTCTTAGTGAACGGATTCTTGAAAGGAGAGCTATAACTCTGTTAGATGAATTAAGAGAACACAATGCAGTTTTTCAGAAAGCTTCCTTTCGGTTTTTATCTTAGCATATTTTCTTTTTCGCAATAACCCACTATGGTCTTCCAATATCACTTTGCAAATTCCACAAGAACAGTCTCAGTGAACGGTTTCTTCAGGGGAAAGCTGTACCTCTGTGAGATGAATTAACAGAACACAACACAGTTTCCAGAAAGCTTCTTGTCAGTTTTTAACTGAAGATATTTCCTTTTTCACCATAGCCCTCTAAGGGCTTCAAAATATGACTTTGCAAATTCCACAAGAACTGCGTTATTGAAAGGTTTCTTGAGGGGAAAGCTGTAACTCTCTGAGATGAATTAACAGAACACAAAGAACACAAAGCAGTTTTTCAGAAAGCTTCTTTTCAGTTTTTATCTTAGGATATTTCCTTTTTCACCATAGCCCTCTATGGGTTTCCAAATATCACGTTGTAAATTCCGCACAACAGTCTTAGCAAAAGGCTTCTTGAGGAAAAGCTGTAACTCTTTGAGATGAATTTAAAAAAAAACACAAAGCAGTTTCTTAGAAAGATTCTTTCCAGTTTTTAACGGAAGATATATATTCTTTTTCACCATAGCCCTCTATGGGCTTCCAAATATCACTTTGCAAATTTCACAAGAACAGTCTTAAAGAAAAGTTTCTTAAGGGAAAAGCTGTAACTCTGTGAGATGAATTAACAGAACACAAAGCAGTCTCTCAGAAATCTTCTTTCCAGTTTTTAACGGAAGATATTTCCTTTTTGACCTTAGCCCTCTGTGGGCTTCCAAATATCACTTTGCAAATTCCCGAAGAAAAGTCTTAGCGAAAGGCTTCTTGAGGGGAAAGCTCTAACTCTGTGAGATGAATTAACAGAACACAAAACAGTTTCTCAAAAAGCTTCTTTCCAGTTTTTAAAGGAAGATATTTCCTTTTTCACCGTAGCCCTCTATGGGCTTCCAAATATCACGTTGCAAATTCCACAAGAACAACCTTAGCGAAAGGCTTCTTGAGGGGAAAGCTGTAACTCTCTGAGATGAATGAACAGAACACAAAGCAGTTTCTCAGGCAGCTACTTTTCAGTTTTTATCTTAGGTTATTTCCTTTTTCACCATAGCCCTCTATGGGCTTCCAAATATCAGTTTGCAAATTTCACAAAATCTGTCTTAGTGAACGGCTTCTTGAGGGGAAAGCTGTAACTCTGTGAGATGACCTAACAGAACACAAAACACTTTCCCAGAAAGCTTCTTTTCGGTTTTCATCTTAGGATATTTCCATTTTAAACTTAGCCCTCGATGGGCTTCCAAATATCACTTTACAAATTCCACAAGAACAGTCTTAGCGAAAGGTTTCTTGTGGGGAAAGCTGTAACTCTGTTAGATGAATTAACAGAAGACAAAGCGGTTTCTCAGAAAATTTCTTCTCTGTTTTTATCTTAGGATATTTCCGTTTGCACCATAGCTCTCTATGGGCTTCCAAATATCACTTTGCCAATTCGAAAAGAAGAGTCTTTGTGAAAGGCTTCTTGAACGGAAAGCTGTAAATCTCTGAGATGAATTAACAGAACAGAAAGCAGTTCCTCAGAAAGCTTCTTTTCAGTTTTTATATTAGGATATTTCCTTTTTCTCCATAGCCCCCTAAGGGCTTCAAAATATCTCTTTGCAAATTCCACGAGAACAGTCTTAGCGAAAGGCTTCTTGAGGAGAAAGCTGTAACTCTGTGAGATGAATTAACAGAACACAAAGCAGGTTCTCAGAAAGCTTCTTTCCAGTTTTTAACGGAAGATATTTCCTTTTTCATCATAGCCCTCTATGGGATTCCAAATATCACTATGCAAATTCCACAAGAACAGTCTTAGGGATTGGCTTCTTGAGGGGAAAGCTGTAACTCTGTGAGATGAATTAACAGAACACAAAGCAGTTTCTCAGAAAGCTTCTTTCCAGTTTTTAACGGAAGATATTTCCTTTTTCACCATAGCCCTCTGAGGGCTTCCAAATAACACTTTTCAAATTCCACAAGAACAGTCCTAGCGAATGGCTTCTTGAGAAGAAAGCTGTAAATCTGTGAGACGAATTAACAGAACACAAAGCAGTTTCTCAGACAGCTTCTTTTCGGTTTTTATCTTAGCATTGTTCCATTTTCACCATAACCCTCTATGGGCTTCGAAATATCACTTTGCAAATTCCACAAGAACAGTCTTAGCGAAAGGCTTCTTGAGGGGAAAGATGTAACTATGTGAGATAAATTAACAGAACACAAATCAGTTTCTCAGAAAGCTTCATTCAGTTTTTACCTTAGGATATTTCCTTTTTCACCATAGCCCTCTATGGGCTCCAAATGTCACATCGCAAATTTCACAAGAACAGCCTTAGCGAAAGGCTTCTTAAGGGGAAAGCTGTAACTCTGTGGGATGAATTAACAGAACACAAAGCAGTTTCTCAGAAAGCTTCTTTCCAGTTTTTAACGGAAGATAATTCCTTTTTCACCATAGCCCTCTATGGGCTTCCAAATATCACCTTGCAAATTCCACAGGAACAGTCTTAGTGAACGGATTCTTGAAAGGAGAGCTATAACTCTGTTAGATGAATTAAGAGAACACAATGCAGTTTTTCAGAAAGCTTCCTTTCGGTTTTTATCTTAGCATATTTTCTTTTTCGCAATAACCCACTATGGTCTTCCAATATCACTTTGCAAATTCCACAAGAACAGTCTCAGTGAACGGTTTCTTCAGGGGAAAGCTGTACCTCTGTGAGATGAATTAACAGAACACAACACAGTTTCCAGAAAGCTTCTTGTCAGTTTTTAACTGAAGATATTTCCTTTTTCACCATAGCCCTCTAAGGGCTTCAAAATATGACTTTGCAAATTCCACAAGAACTGCGTTATTGAAAGGTTTCTTGAGGGGAAAGCTGTAACTCTCTGAGATGAATTAACAGAACACAAAGAACACAAAGCAGTTTTTCAGAAAGCTTCTTTTCAGTTTTTATCTTAGGATATTTCCTTTTTCACCATAGCCCTCTATGGGTTTCCAAATATCACGTTGTAAATTCCGCACAACAGTCTTAGCAAAAGGCTTCTTGAGGAAAAGCTGTAACTCTTTGAGATGAATTTAAAAAAAAACACAAAGCAGTTTCTTAGAAAGATTCTTTCCAGTTTTTAACGGAAGATATATATTCTTTTTCACCATAGCCCTCTATGGGCTTCCAAATATCACTTTGCAAATTTCACAAGAACAGTCTTAAAGAAAAGTTTCTTAAGGGAAAAGCTGTAACTCTGTGAGATGAATTAACAGAACACAAAGCAGTCTCTCAGAAATCTTCTTTCCAGTTTTTAACGGAAGATATTTCCTTTTTGACCTTAGCCCTCTGTGGGCTTCCAAATATCACTTTGCAAATTCCCGAAGAAAAGTCTTAGCGAAAGGCTTCTTGAGGGGAAAGCTCTAACTCTGTGAGATGAATTAACAGAACACAAAACAGTTTCTCAAAAAGCTTCTTTCCAGTTTTTAAAGGAAGATATTTCCTTTTTCACCGTAGCCCTCTATGGGCTTCCAAATATCACGTTGCAAATTCCACAAGAACAACCTTAGCGAAAGGCTTCTTGAGGGGAAAGCTGTAACTCTCTGAGATGAATGAACAGAACACAAAGCAGTTTCTCAGGCAGCTACTTTTCAGTTTTTATCTTAGGTTATTTCCTTTTTCACCATAGCCCTCTATGGGCTTCCAAATATCAGTTTGCAAATTTCACAAAATCTGTCTTAGTGAACGGCTTCTTGAGGGGAAAGCTGTAACTCTGTGAGATGACCTAACAGAACACAAAACACTTTCCCAGAAAGCTTCTTTTCGGTTTTCATCTTAGGATATTTCCATTTTAAACTTAGCCCTCGATGGGCTTCCAAATATCACTTTACAAATTCCACAAGAACAGTCTTAGCGAAAGGTTTCTTGTGGGGAAAGCTGTAACTCTGTTAGATGAATTAACAGAAGACAAAGCGGTTTCTCAGAAAATTTCTTCTCTGTTTTTATCTTAGGATATTTCCGTTTGCACCATAGCTCTCTATGGGCTTCCAAATATCACTTTGCCAATTCGAAAAGAAGAGTCTTTGTGAAAGGCTTCTTGAACGGAAAGCTGTAAATCTCTGAGATGAATTAACAGAACAGAAAGCAGTTCCTCAGAAAGCTTCTTTTCAGTTTTTATATTAGGATATTTCCTTTTTCTCCATAGCCCCCTAAGGGCTTCAAAATATCTCTTTGCAAATTCCACGAGAACAGTCTTAGCGAAAGGCTTCTTGAGGAGAAAGCTGTAACTCTGTGAGATGAATTAACAGAACACAAAGCAGGTTCTCAGAAAGCTTCTTTCCAGTTTTTAACGGAAGATATTTCCTTTTTCATCATAGCCCTCTATGGGATTCCAAATATCACTATGCAAATTCCACAAGAACAGTCTTAGGGATTGGCTTCTTGAGGGGAAAGCTGTAACTCTGTGAGATGAATTAACAGAACACAAAGCAGTTTCTCAGAAAGCTTCTTTCCAGTTTTTAACGGAAGATATTTCCTTTTTCACCATAGCCCTCTGAGGGCTTCCAAATAACACTTTTCAAATTCCACAAGAACAGTCCTAGCGAATGGCTTCTTGAGAAGAAAGCTGTAAATCTGTGAGACGAATTAACAGAACACAAAGCAGTTTCTCAGACAGCTTCTTTTCGGTTTTTATCTTAGCATTGTTCCATTTTCACCATAACCCTCTATGGGCTTCGAAATATCACTTTGCAAATTCCACAAGAACAGTCTTAGCGAAAGGCTTCTTGAGGGGAAAGATGTAACTATGTGAGATAAATTAACAGAACACAAATCAGTTTCTCAGAAAGCTTCATTCAGTTTTTACCTTAGGATATTTCCTTTTTCACCATAGCCCTCTATGGGCTCCAAATGTCACATCGCAAATTTCACAAGAACAGCCTTAGCGAAAGGCTTCTTAAGGGGAAAGCTGTAACTCTGTGGGATGAATTAACAGAACACAAAGCAGTTTCTCAGAAAGCTTCTTTCCAGTTTTTAACGGAAGATAATTCCTTTTTCACCATAGCCCTCTATGGGCTTCCAAATATCACCTTGCAAATTCCACAGGAACAGTCTTAGTGAACGGATTCTTGAAAGGAGAGCTATAACTCTGTTAGATGAATTAAGAGAACACAATGCAGTTTTTCAGAAAGCTTCCTTTCGGTTTTTATCTTAGCATATTTTCTTTTTCGCAATAACCCACTATGGTCTTCCAATATCACTTTGCAAATTCCACAAGAACAGTCTCAGTGAACGGTTTCTTCAGGGGAAAGCTGTACCTCTGTGAGATGAATTAACAGAACACAACACAGTTTCCAGAAAGCTTCTTGTCAGTTTTTAACTGAAGATATTTCCTTTTTCACCATAGCCCTCTAAGGGCTTCAAAATATGACTTTGCAAATTCCACAAGAACTGCGTTATTGAAAGGTTTCTTGAGGGGAAAGCTGTAACTCTCTGAGATGAATTAACAGAACACAAAGAACACAAAGCAGTTTTTCAGAAAGCTTCTTTTCAGTTTTTATCTTAGGATATTTCCTTTTTCACCATAGCCCTCTATGGGTTTCCAAATATCACGTTGTAAATTCCGCACAACAGTCTTAGCAAAAGGCTTCTTGAGGAAAAGCTGTAACTCTTTGAGATGAATTTAAAAAAAAACACAAAGCAGTTTCTTAGAAAGATTCTTTCCAGTTTTTAACGGAAGATATATATTCTTTTTCACCATAGCCCTCTATGGGCTTCCAAATATCACTTTGCAAATTTCACAAGAACAGTCTTAAAGAAAAGTTTCTTAAGGGAAAAGCTGTAACTCTGTGAGATGAATTAACAGAACACAAAGCAGTCTCTCAGAAATCTTCTTTCCAGTTTTTAACGGAAGATATTTCCTTTTTGACCTTAGCCCTCTGTGGGCTTCCAAATATCACTTTGCAAATTCCCGAAGAAAAGTCTTAGCGAAAGGCTTCTTGAGGGGAAAGCTCTAACTCTGTGAGATGAATTAACAGAACACAAAACAGTTTCTCAAAAAGCTTCTTTCCAGTTTTTAAAGGAAGATATTTCCTTTTTCACCGTAGCCCTCTATGGGCTTCCAAATATCACGTTGCAAATTCCACAAGAACAACCTTAGCGAAAGGCTTCTTGAGGGGAAAGCTGTAACTCTCTGAGATGAATGAACAGAACACAAAGCAGTTTCTCAGGCAGCTACTTTTCAGTTTTTATCTTAGGTTATTTCCTTTTTCACCATAGCCCTCTATGGGCTTCCAAATATCAGTTTGCAAATTTCACAAAATCTGTCTTAGTGAACGGCTTCTTGAGGGGAAAGCTGTAACTCTGTGAGATGACCTAACAGAACACAAAACACTTTCCCAGAAAGCTTCTTTTCGGTTTTCATCTTAGGATATTTCCATTTTAAACTTAGCCCTCGATGGGCTTCCAAATATCACTTTACAAATTCCACAAGAACAGTCTTAGCGAAAGGTTTCTTGTGGGGAAAGCTGTAACTCTGTTAGATGAATTAACAGAAGACAAAGCGGTTTCTCAGAAAATTTCTTCTCTGTTTTTATCTTAGGATATTTCCGTTTGCACCATAGCTCTCTATGGGCTTCCAAATATCACTTTGCCAATTCGAAAAGAAGAGTCTTTGTGAAAGGCTTCTTGAACGGAAAGCTGTAAATCTCTGAGATGAATTAACAGAACAGAAAGCAGTTCCTCAGAAAGCTTCTTTTCAGTTTTTATATTAGGATATTTCCTTTTTCTCCATAGCCCCCTAAGGGCTTCAAAATATCTCTTTGCAAATTCCACGAGAACAGTCTTAGCGAAAGGCTTCTTGAGGAGAAAGCTGTAACTCTGTGAGATGAATTAACAGAACACAAAGCAGGTTCTCAGAAAGCTTCTTTCCAGTTTTTAACGGAAGATATTTCCTTTTTCATCATAGCCCTCTATGGGATTCCAAATATCACTATGCAAATTCCACAAGAACAGTCTTAGGGATTGGCTTCTTGAGGGGAAAGCTGTAACTCTGTGAGATGAATTAACAGAACACAAAGCAGTTTCTCAGAAAGCTTCTTTCCAGTTTTTAACGGAAGATATTTCCTTTTTCACCATAGCCCTCTGAGGGCTTCCAAATAACACTTTTCAAATTCCACAAGAACAGTCCTAGCGAATGGCTTCTTGAGAAGAAAGCTGTAAATCTGTGAGACGAATTAACAGAACACAAAGCAGTTTCTCAGACAGCTTCTTTTCGGTTTTTATCTTAGCATTGTTCCATTTTCACCATAACCCTCTATGGGCTTCGAAATATCACTTTGCAAATTCCACAAGAACAGTCTTAGCGAAAGGCTTCTTGAGGGGAAAGATGTAACTATGTGAGATAAATTAACAGAACACAAATCAGTTTCTCAGAAAGCTTCATTCAGTTTTTACCTTAGGATATTTCCTTTTTCACCATAGCCCTCTATGGGCTCCAAATGTCACATCGCAAATTTCACAAGAACAGCCTTAGCGAAAGGCTTCTTAAGGGGAAAGCTGTAACTCTGTGGGATGAATTAACAGAACACAAAGCCGTTTCTCAGAAAGCTTCTTTCCAGTTTTTAACGGAAGATAATTCCTTTTTCACCATAGCCCTCTATGGGCTTCCAAATATCACCTTGCAAATTCCACAGGAACAGTCTTAGTGAACGGATTCTTGAAAGGAGAGCTATAACTCTGTTAGATGAATTAAGAGAACACAATGCAGTTTTTCAGAAAGCTTCCTTTCGGTTTTTATCTTAGCATATTTTCTTTTTCGCAATAACCCACTATGGTCTTCCAATATCACTTTGCAAATTCCACAAGAACAGTCTCAGTGAACGGTTTCTTCAGGGGAAAGCTGTACCTCTGTGAGATGAATTAACAGAACACAACACAGTTTCCAGAAAGCTTCTTGTCAGTTTTTAACTGAAGATATTTCCTTTTTCACCATAGCCCTCTAAGGGCTTCAAAATATGACTTTGCAAATTCCACAAGAACTGCGTTATTGAAAGGTTTCTTGAGGGGAAAGCTGTAACTCTCTGAGATGAATTAACAGAACACAAAGAACACAAAGCAGTTTTTCAGAAAGCTTCTTTTCAGTTTTTATCTTAGGATATTTCCTTTTTCACCATAGCCCTCTATGGGTTTCCAAATATCACGTTGTAAATTCCGCACAACAGTCTTAGCAAAAGGCTTCTTGAGGAAAAGCTGTAACTCTTTGAGATGAATTTAAAAAAAAACACAAAGCAGTTTCTTAGAAAGATTCTTTCCAGTTTTTAACGGAAGATATATATTCTTTTTCACCATAGCCCTCTATGGGCTTCCAAATATCACTTTGCAAATTTCACAAGAACAGTCTTAAAGAAAAGTTTCTTAAGGGAAAAGCTGTAACTCTGTGAGATGAATTAACAGAACACAAAGCAGTCTCTCAGAAATCTTCTTTCCAGTTTTTAACAGAAGATATTTCCTTTTTGACCTTAGCCCTCTGTGGGCTTCCAAATATCACTTTGCAAATTCCCGAAGAAAAGTCTTAGCGAAAGGCTTCTTGAGGGGAAAGCTCTAACTCTGTGAGATGAATTAACAGAACACAAAACAGTTTCTCAAAAAGCTTCTTTCCAGTTTTTAAAGGAAGATATTTCCTTTTTCACCGTAGCCCTCTATGGGCTTCCAAATATCACGTTGCAAATTCCACAAGAACAACCTTAGCGAAAGGCTTCTTGAGGGGAAAGCTGTAACTCTCTGAGATGAATGAACAGAACACAAAGCAGTTTCTCAGGCAGCTACTTTTCAGTTTTTATCTTAGGTTATTTCCTTTTTCACCATAGCCCTCTATGGGCTTCCAAATATCAGTTTGCAAATTTCACAAAATCTGTCTTAGTGAACGGCTTCTTGAGGGGAAAGCTGTAACTCTGTGAGATGACCTAACAGAACACAAAACACTTTCCCAGAAAGCTTCTTTTCGGTTTTCATCTTAGGATATTTCCATTTTAAACTTAGCCCTCGATGGGCTTCCAAATATCACTTTACAAATTCCACAAGAACAGTCTTAGCGAAAGGTTTCTTGTGGGGAAAGCTGTAACTCTGTTAGATGAATTAACAGAAGACAAAGCAGTTTCTCAGAAAATTTCTTCTCTGTTTTTATCTTAGGATATTTCCGTTTGCACCATAGCTCTCTATGGGCTTCCAAATATCACTTTGCCAATTCGAAAAGAAGAGTCTTTGTGAAAGGCTTCTTGAACGGAAAGCTGTAAATCTCTGAGATGAATTAACAGAACAGAAAGCAGTTCCTCAGAAAGCTTCTTTTCAGTTTTTATATTAGGATATTTCCTTTTTCTCCATAGCCCCCTAAGGGCTTCAAAATATCTCTTTGCAAATTCCACGAGAACAGTCTTAGCGAAAGGCTTCTTGAGGAGAAAGCTGTAACTCTGTGAGATGAATTAACAGAACACAAAGCAGGTTCTCAGAAAGCTTCTTTCCAGTTTTTAACGGAAGATATTTCCTTTTTCATCATAGCCCTCTATGGGATTCCAAATATCACTATGCAAATTCCACAAGAACAGTCTTAGGGATTGGCTTCTTGAGGGGAAAGCTGTAACTCTGTGAGATGAATTAACAGAACACAAAGCAGTTTCTCAGAAAGCTTCTTTCCAGTTTTTAACGGAAGATATTTCCTTTTTCACCATAGCCCTCTGAGGGCTTCCAAATAACACTTTTCAAATTCCACAAGAACAGTCCTAGCGAATGGCTTCTTGAGAAGAAAGCTGTAAATCTGTGAGACGAATTAACAGAACACAAAGCAGTTTCTCAGACAGCTTCTTTTCGGTTTTTATCTTAGCATTGTTCCATTTTCACCATAACCCTCTATGGGCTTCGAAATATCACTTTGCAAATTCCACAAGAACAGTCTTAGCGAAAGGCTTCTTGAGGGGAAAGATGTAACTATGTGAGATAAATTAACAGAACACAAATCAGTTTCTCAGAAAGCTTCATTCAGTTTTTACCTTAGGATATTTCCTTTTTCACCATAGCCCTCTATGGGCTCCAAATGTCACATCGCAAATTTCACAAGAACAGCCTTAGCGAAAGGCTTCTTAAGGGGAAAGCTGTAACTCTGTGGGATGAATTAACAGAACACAAAGCCGTTTCTCAGAAAGCTTCTTTCCAGTTTTTAACGGAAGATAATTCCTTTTTCACCATAGCCCTCTATGGGCTTCCAAATATCACCTTGCAAATTCCACAGGAACAGTCTTAGTGAACGGATTCTTGAAAGGAGAGCTATAACTCTGTTAGATGAATTAAGAGAACACAATGCAGTTTTTCAGAAAGCTTCCTTTCGGTTTTTATCTTAGCATATTTTCTTTTTCGCAATAACCCACTATGGTCTTCCAATATCACTTTGCAAATTCCACAAGAACAGTCTCAGTGAACGGTTTCTTCAGGGGAAAGCTGTACCTCTGTGAGATGAATTAACAGAACACAACACAGTTTCCAGAAAGCTTCTTGTCAGTTTTTAACTGAAGATATTTCCTTTTTCACCATAGCCCTCTAAGGGCTTCAAAATATGACTTTGCAAATTCCACAAGAACTGCGTTATTGAAAGGTTTCTTGAGGGGAAAGCTGTAACTCTCTGAGATGAATTAACAGAACACAAAGAACACAAAGCAGTTTTTCAGAAAGCTTCTTTTCAGTTTTTATCTTAGGATATTTCCTTTTTCACCATAGCCCTCTATGGGTTTCCAAATATCACGTTGTAAATTCCGCACAACAGTCTTAGCAAAAGGCTTCTTGAGGGGAAAGCTCTAACTCTGTGAGATGAATTAACAGAACACAAAACAGTTTCTCAAAACGCTTCTTTCCAGTTTTTAAAGGAAGATATTTCCTTTTTCACCGTAGCCCTCTATGGGCTTCCAAATATCACGTTGCAAATTTCACAAGAACAGTCTTAAAGAAAAGTTTCTTAAGGGAAAAGCTGTAACTCTGTGAGATGAATTAACAGAACACAAAGCAGTCTCTCAGAAATCTTCTTTCCAGTTTTTAACGGAAGATATTTCCTTTTTGACCTTAGCCCTCTGTGGGCTTCCAAATATCACTTTGCAAATTCCCGAAGAAAAGTCTTAGCGAAAGGCTTCTTGAGGGGAACGCTCTAACTCTGTGAGATGAATTAACAGAACACAAAACAGTTTCTCAAAAAGCTTCTTTCCAGTTTTTAAAGGAAGATATTTCCTTTTTCACCGTAGCCCTCTATGGGCTTCCAAATATCACGTTGCAAATTCCACAAGAACAACCTTAGCGAAAGGCTTCTTGAGGGGAAAGCTGTAACTCTCTGAGATGAATGAACAGAACACAAAGCAGTTTCTCAGGCAGCTACTTTTCAGTTTTTATCTTAGGTTATTTCCTTTTTCACCATAGCCCTCTATGGGCTTCCAAATATCAGTTTGCAAATTTCACAAAATCTGTCTTAGTGAACGGCTTCTTGAGGGGAAAGCTGTAACTCTGTGAGATGACCTAACAGAACACAAAACACTTTCCCAGAAAGCTTCTTTTCGGTTTTCATCTTAGGATATTTCCATTTTAAACTTAGCCCTCGATGGGCTTCCAAATATCACTTTACAAATTCCACAAGAACAGTCTTAGCGAAAGGTTTCTTGTGGGGAAAGCTGTAACTCTGTTAGATGAATTAACAGAAGACAAAGCGGTTTCTCAGAAAATTTCTTCTCTGTTTTTATCTTAGGATATTTCCGTTTGCACCATAGCTCTCTATGGGCTTCCAAATATCACTTTGCCAATTCGAAAAGAAGAGTCTTTGTGAAAGCCTTCTTGAACGGAAAGCTGTAAATCTCTGAGATGAATTAACAGAACAGAAAGCAGTTCCTCAGAAAGCTTCTTTTCAGTTTTTATATTAGGATATTTCCTTTTTCTCCATAGCCCCCTAAGGGCTTCAAAATATCTCTTTGCAAATTCCACGAGAACAGTCTTAGCGAAAGGCTTCTTGAGGAGAAAGCTGTAACTCTGTGAGATGAATTAACAGAACACAAAGCAGGTTCTCAGAAAGCTTCTTTCCAGTTTTTAACGGAAGATATTTCCTTTTTCATCATAGCCCTCTATGGGATTCCAAATATCACTATGCAAATTCCACAAGAACAGTCTTAGGGATTGGCTTCTTGAGGGGAAAGCTGTAACTCTGTGAGATGAATTAACAGAACACAAAGCAGTTTCTCAGAAAGCTTCTTTCCAGTTTTTAACGGAAGATATTTCCTTTTTCACCATAGCCCTCTGAGGGCTTCCAAATAACACTTTTCAAATTCCACAAGAACAGTCCTAGCGAATGGCTTCTTGAGAAGAAAGCTGTAAATCTGTGAGACGAATTAACAGAACACAAAGCAGTTTCTCAGACAGCTTCTTTTCGGTTTTTATCTTAGCATTGTTCCATTTTCACCATAACCCTCTATGGGCTTCGAAATATCACTTTGCAAATTCCACAAGAACAGTCTTAGCGAAAGGCTTCTTGAGGGGAAAGATGTAACTATGTGAGATAAATTAACAGAACACAAATCAGTTTCTCAGAAAGCTTCATTCAGTTTTTACCTTAGGATATTTCCTTTTTCACCATAGCCCTCTATGGGCTCCAAATGTCACATCGCAAATTTCACAAGAACAGCCTTAGCGAAAGGCTTCTTAAGGGGAAAGCTGTAACTCTGTGGGATGAATTAACAGAACACAAAGCCGTTTCTCAGAAAGCTTCTTTCCAGTTTTTAACGGAAGATAATTCCTTTTTCACCATAGCCCTCTATGGGCTTCCAAATATCACCTTGCAAATTCCACAGGAACAGTCTTAGTGAACGGATTCTTGAAAGGAGAGCTATAACTCTGTTAGATGAATTAAGAGAACACAATGCAGTTTTTCAGAAAGCTTCCTTTCGGTTTTTATCTTAGCATATTTTCTTTTTCGCAATAACCCACTATGGTCTTCCAATATCACTTTGCAAATTCCACAAGAACAGTCTCAGTGAACGGTTTCTTCAGGGGAAAGCTGTACCTCTGTGAGATGAATTAACAGAACACAACACAGTTTCCAGAAAGCTTCTTGTCAGTTTTTAACTGAAGATATTTCCTTTTTCACCATAGCCCTCTAAGGGCTTCAAAATATGACTTTGCAAATTCCACAAGAACTGCGTTATTGAAAGGTTTCTTGAGGGGAAAGCTGTAACTCTCTGAGATGAATTAACAGAACACAAAGAACACAAAGCAGTTTTTCAGAAAGCTTCTTTTCAGTTTTTATCTTAGGATATTTCCTTTTTCACCATAGCCCTCTATGGGTTTCCAAATATCACGTTGTAAATTCCGCACAACAGTCTTAGCAAAAGGCTTCTTGAGGGGAAAGCTCTAACTCTGTGAGATGAATTAACAGAACACAAAACAGTTTCTCAAAACGCTTCTTTCCAGTTTTTAAAGGAAGATATTTCCTTTTTCACCGTAGCCCTCTATGGGCTTCCAAATATCACGTTGCAAATTTCACAAGAACAGTCTTAAAGAAAAGTTTCTTAAGGGAAAAGCTGTAACTCTGTGAGATGAATTAACAGAACACAAAGCAGTCTCTCAGAAATCTTCTTTCCAGTTTTTAACGGAAGATATTTCCTTTTTGACCTTAGCCCTCTGTGGGCTTCCAAATATCACTTTGCAAATTCCCGAAGAAAAGTCTTAGCGAAAGGCTTCTTGAGGGGAACGCTCTAACTCTGTGAGATGAATTAACAGAACACAAAACAGTTTCTCAAAAAGCTTCTTTCCAGTTTTTAAAGGAAGATATTTCCTTTTTCACCGTAGCCCTCTATGGGCTTCCAAATATCACGTTGCAAATTCCACAAGAACAACCTTAGCGAAAGGCTTCTTGAGGGGAAAGCTGTAACTCTCTGAGATGAATGAACAGAACACAAAGCAGTTTCTCAGGCAGCTACTTTTCAGTTTTTATCTTAGGTTATTTCCTTTTTCACCATAGCCCTCTATGGGCTTCCAAATATCAGTTTGCAAATTTCACAAAATCTGTCTTAGTGAACGGCTTCTTGAGGGGAAAGCTGTAACTCTGTGAGATGACCTAACAGAACACAAAACACTTTCCCAGAAAGCTTCTTTTCGGTTTTCATCTTAGGATATTTCCATTTTAAACTTAGCCCTCGATGGGCTTCCAAATATCACTTTACAAATTCCACAAGAACAGTCTTAGCGAAAGGTTTCTTGTGGGGAAAGCTGTAACTCTGTTAGATGAATTAACAGAAGACAAAGCGGTTTCTCAGAAAATTTCTTCTCTGTTTTTATCTTAGGATATTTCCGTTTGCACCATAGCTCTCTATGGGCTTCCAAATATCACTTTGCCAATTCGAAAAGAAGAGTCTTTGTGAAAGCCTTCTTGAACGGAAAGCTGTAAATCTCTGAGATGAATTAACAGAACAGAAAGCAGTTCCTCAGAAAGCTTCTTTTCAGTTTTTATATTAGGATATTTCCTTTTTCTCCATAGCCCCCTAAGGGCTTCAAAATATCTCTTTGCAAATTCCACGAGAACAGTCTTAGCGAAAGGCTTCTTGAGGAGAAAGCTGTAACTCTGTGAGATGAATTAACAGAACACAAAGCAGGTTCTCAGAAAGCTTCTTTCCAGTTTTTAACGGAAGATATTTCCTTTTTCATCATAGCCCTCTATGGGATTCCAAATATCACTATGCAAATTCCACAAGAACAGTCTTAGGGATTGGCTTCTTGAGGGGAAAGCTGTAACTCTGTGAGATGAATTAACAGAACACAAAGCAGTTTCTCAGAAAGCTTCTTTCCAGTTTTTAACGGAAGATATTTCCTTTTTCACCATAGCCCTCTGAGGGCTTCCAAATAACACTTTTCAAATTCCACAAGAACAGTCCTAGCGAATGGCTTCTTGAGAAGAAAGCTGTAAATCTGTGAGACGAATTAACAGAACACAAAGCAGTTTCTCAGACAGCTTCTTTTCGGTTTTTATCTTAGCATTGTTCCATTTTCACCATAACCCTCTATGGGCTTCGAAATATCACTTTGCAAATTCCACAAGAACAGTCTTAGCGAAAGGCTTCTTGAGGGGAAAGATGTAACTATGTGAGATAAATTAACAGAACACAAATCAGTTTCTCAGAAAGCTTCATTCAGTTTTTACCTTAGGATATTTCCTTTTTCACCATAGCCCTCTATGGGCTCCAAATGTCACATCGCAAATTTCACAAGAACAGCCTTAGCGAAAGGCTTCTTAAGGGGAAAGCTGTAACTCTGTGGGATGAATTAACAGAACACAAAGCCGTTTCTCAGAAAGCTTCTTTCCAGTTTTTAACGGAAGATAATTCCTTTTTCACCATAGCCCTCTATGGGCTTCCAAATATCACCTTGCAAATTCCACAGGAACAGACTTAGTGAACGGATTCTTGAAAGGAGAGCTATAACTCTGTTAGATGAATTAAGAGAACACAATGCAGTTTTTCAGAAAGCTTCCTTTCGGTTTTTATCTTAGCATATTTTCTTTTTCGCAATAACCCACTATGGTCTTCCAATATCACTTTGCAAATTCCACAAGAACAGTCTCAGTGAACGGTTTCTTCAGGGGAAAGCTGTACCTCTGTGAGATGAATTAACAGAACACAACACAGTTTCCAGAAAGCTTCTTGTCAGTTTTTAACTGAAGATATTTCCTTTTTCACCATAGCCCTCTAAGGGCTTCAAAATATGACTTTGCAAATTCCACAAGAACTGCGTTATTGAAAGGTTTCTTGAGGGGAAAGCTGTAACTCTCTGAGATGAATTAACAGAACACAAAGAACACAAAGCAGTTTTTCAGAAAGCTTCTTTTCAGTTTTTATCTTAGGATATTTCCTTTTTCACCATAGCCCTCTATGGGTTTCCAAATATCACGTTGTAAATTCCGCACAACAGTCTTAGCAAAAGGCTTCTTGAGGAAAAGCTGTAACTCTTTGAGATGAATTTAAAAAAAAAACACAAAGCAGTTTCTTAGAAAGATTCTTTCCAGTTTTTAACGGAAGATATATATTCTTTTTCACCATAGCCCTCTATGGGCTTCCAAATATCACTTTGCAAATTTCACAAGAACAGTCTTAAAGAAAAGTTTCTTAAGGGAAAAGCTGTAACTCTGTGAGATGAATTAACAGAACACAAAGCAGTCTCTCAGAAATCTTCTTTCCAGTTTTTAACGGAAGATATTTCCTTTTTGACCTTAGCCCTCTGTGGGCTTCCAAATATCACTTTGCAAATTCCCGAAGAAAAGTCTTAGCGAAAGGCTTCTTGAGGGGAAAGCTCTAACTCTGTGAGATGAATTAACAGAACACAAAACAGTTTCTCAAAACGCTTCTTTCCAGTTTTTAAAGGAAGATATTTCCTTTTTCACCGTAGCCCTCTATGGGCTTCCAAATATCACGTTGCAAATTTCACAAGAACAGTCTTAAAGAAAAGTTTCTTAAGGGAAAAGCTGTAACTCTGTGAGATGAATTAACAGAACACAAAGCAGTCTCTCAGAAATCTTCTTTCCAGTTTTTAACGGAAGATATTTCCTTTTTGACCTTAGCCCTCTGTGGGCTTCCAAATATCACTTTGCAAATTCCCGAAGAAAAGTCTTAGCGAAAGGCTTCTTGAGGGGAACGCTCTAACTCTGTGAGATGAATTAACAGAACACAAAACAGTTTCTCAAAAAGCTTCTTTCCAGTTTTTAAAGGAAGATATTTCCTTTTTCACCGTAGCCCTCTATGGGCTTCCAAATATCACGTTGCAAATTCCACAAGAACAACCTTAGCGAAAGGCTTCTTGAGGGGAAAGCTGTAACTCTCTGAGATGAATGAACAGAACACAAAGCAGTTTCTCAGGCAGCTACTTTTCAGTTTTTATCTTAGGTTATTTCCTTTTTCACCATAGCCCTCTATGGGCTTCCAAATATCAGTTTGCAAATTTCACAAAATCTGTCTTAGTGAACGGCTTCTTGAGGGGAAAGCTGTAACTCTGTGAGATGACCTAACAGAACACAAAACACTTTCCCAGAAAGCTTCTTTTCGGTTTTCATCTTAGGATATTTCCATTTTAAACTTAGCCCTCGATGGGCTTCCAAATATCACTTTACAAATTCCACAAGAACAGTCTTAGCGAAAGGTTTCTTGTGGGGAAAGCTGTAACTCTGTTAGATGAATTAACAGAAGACAAAGCGGTTTCTCAGAAAATTTCTTCTCTGTTTTTATCTTAGGATATTTCCGTTTGCACCATAGCTCTCTATGGGCTTCCAAATATCACTTTGCCAATTCGAAAAGAAGAGTCTTTGTGAAAGCCTTCTTGAACGGAAAGCTGTAAATCTCTGAGATGAATTAACAGAACAGAAAGCAGTTCCTCAGAAAGCTTCTTTTCAGTTTTTATATTAGGATATTTCCTTTTTCTCCATAGCCCCCTAAGGGCTTCAAAATATCTCTTTGCAAATTCCACGAGAACAGTCTTAGCGAAAGGCTTCTTGAGGAGAAAGCTGTAACTCTGTGAGATGAATTAACAGAACACAAAGCAGGTTCTCAGAAAGCTTCTTTCCAGTTTTTAACGGAAGATATTTCCTTTTTCATCATAGCCCTCTATGGGATTCCAAATATCACTATGCAAATTCCACAAGAACAGTCTTAGGGATTGGCTTCTTGAGGGGAAAGCTGTAACTCTGTGAGATGAATTAACAGAACACAAAGCAGTTTCTCAGAAAGCTTCTTTCCAGTTTTTAACGGAAGATATTTCCTTTTTCACCATAGCCCTCTGAGGGCTTCCAAATAACACTTTTCAAATTCCACAAGAACAGTCCTAGCGAATGGCTTCTTGAGAAGAAAGCTGTAAATCTGTGAGACGAATTAACAGAACACAAAGCAGTTTCTCAGACAGCTTCTTTTCGGTTTTTATCTTAGCATTGTTCCATTTTCACCATAACCCTCTATGGGCTTCGAAATATCACTTTGCAAATTCCACAAGAACAGTCTTAGCGAAAGGCTTCTTGAGGGGAAAGATGTAACTATGTGAGATAAATTAACAGAACACAAATCAGTTTCTCAGAAAGCTTCATTCAGTTTTTACCTTAGGATATTTCCTTTTTCACCATAGCCCTCTATGGGCTCCAAATGTCACATCGCAAATTTCACAAGAACAGCCTTAGCGAAAGGCTTCTTAAGGGGAAAGCTGTAACTCTGTGGGATGAATTAACAGAACACAAAGCAGTTTCTCAGAAAGCTTCTTTCCAGTTTTTAACGGAAGATAATTCCTTTTTCACCATAGCCCTCTATGGGCTTCCAAATATCACCTTGCAAATTCCACAGGAACAGTCTTAGTGAACGGATTCTTGAAAGGAGAGCTATAACTCTGTTAGATGAATTAAGAGAACACAATGCAGTTTTTCAGAAAGCTTCCTTTCGGTTTTTATCTTAGCATATTTTCTTTTTCGCAATAACCCACTATGGTCTTCCAATATCACTTTGCAAATTCCACAAGAACAGTCTCAGTGAACGGTTTCTTCAGGGGAAAGCTGTACCTCTGTGAGATGAATTAACAGAACACAACACAGTTTCCAGAAAGCTTCTTGTCAGTTTTTAACTGAAGATATTTCCTTTTTCACCATAGCCCTCTAAGGGCTTCAAAATATGACTTTGCAAATTCCACAAGAACTGCGTTATTGAAAGGTTTCTTGAGGGGAAAGCTGTAACTCTCTGAGATGAATTAACAGAACACAAAGAACACAAAGCAGTTTTTCAGAAAGCTTCTTTTCAGTTTTTATCTTAGGATATTTCCTTTTTCACCATAGCCCTCTATGGGTTTCCAAATATCACGTTGTAAATTCCGCACAACAGTCTTAGCAAAAGGCTTCTTGAGGAAAAGCTGTAACTCTTTGAGATGAATTTAAAAAAAAACACAAAGCAGTTTCTTAGAAAGATTCTTTCCAGTTTTTAACGGAAGATATATATTCTTTTTCACCATAGCCCTCTATGGGCTTCCAAATATCACTTTGCAAATTTCACAAGAACAGTCTTAAAGAAAAGTTTCTTAAGGGAAAAGCTGTAACTCTGTGAGATGAATTAACAGAACACAAAGCAGTCTCTCAGAAATCTTCTTTCCAGTTTTTAACGGAAGATATTTCCTTTTTGACCTTAGCCCTCTGTGGGCTTCCAAATATCACTTTGCAAATTCCCGAAGAAAAGTCTTAGCGAAAGGCTTCTTGAGGGGAACGCTCTAACTCTGTGAGATGAATTAACAGAACACAAAACAGTTTCTCAAAAAGCTTCTTTCCAGTTTTTAAAGGAAGATATTTCCTTTTTCACCGTAGCCCTCTATGGGCTTCCAAATATCACGTTGCAAATTCCACAAGAACAACCTTAGCGAAAGGCTTCTTGAGGGGAAAGCTGTAACTCTCTGAGATGAATGAACAGAACACAAAGCAGTTTCTCAGGCAGCTACTTTTCAGTTTTTATCTTAGGTTATTTCCTTTTTCACCATAGCCCTCTATGGGCTTCCAAATATCAGTTTGCAAATTTCACAAAATCTGTCTTAGTGAACGGCTTCTTGAGGGGAAAGCTGTAACTCTGTGAGATGACCTAACAGAACACAAAACACTTTCCCAGAAAGCTTCTTTTCGGTTTTCATCTTAGGATATTTCCATTTTAAACTTAGCCCTCGATGGGCTTCCAAATATCACTTTACAAATTCCACAAGAACAGTCTTAGCGAAAGGTTTCTTGTGGGGAAAGCTGTAACTCTGTTAGATGAATTAACAGAAGACAAAGCGGTTTCTCAGAAAATTTCTTCTCTGTTTTTATCTTAGGATATTTCCGTTTGCACCATAGCTCTCTATGGGCTTCCAAATATCACTTTGCCAATTCGAAAAGAAGAGTCTTTGTGAAAGGCTTCTTGAACGGAAAGCTGTAAATCTCTGAGATGAATTAACAGAACAGAAAGCAGTTCCTCAGAAAGCTTCTTTTCAGTTTTTATATTAGGATATTTCCTTTTTCTCCATAGCCCCCTAAGGGCTTCAAAATATCTCTTTGCAAATTCCACGAGAACAGTCTTAGCGAAAGGCTTCTTGAGGAGAAAGCTGTAACTCTGTGAGATGAATTAACAGAACACAAAGCAGGTTCTCAGAAAGCTTCTTTCCAGTTTTTAACGGAAGATATTTCCTTTTTCATCATAGCCCTCTATGGGATTCCAAATATCACTATGCAAATTCCACAAGAACAGTCTTAGGGATTGGCTTCTTGAGGGGAAAGCTGTAACTCTGTGAGATGAATTAACAGAACACAAAGCAGTTTCTCAGAAAGCTTCTTTCCAGTTTTTAACGGAAGATATTTCCTTTTTCACCATAGCCCTCTGAGGGCTTCCAAATAACACTTTTCAAATTCCACAAGAACAGTCCTAGCGAATGGCTTCTTGAGAAGAAAGCTGTAAATCTGTGAGACGAATTAACAGAACACAAAGCAGTTTCTCAGACAGCTTCTTTTCGGTTTTTATCTTAGCATTGTTCCATTTTCACCATAACCCTCTATGGGCTTCGAAATATCACTTTGCAAATTCCACAAGAACAGTCTTAGCGAAAGGCTTCTTGAGGGGAAAGATGTAACTATGTGAGATAAATTAACAGAACACAAATCAGTTTCTCAGAAAGCTTCATTCAGTTTTTACCTTAGGATATTTCCTTTTTCACCATAGCCCTCTATGGGCTCCAAATGTCACATCGCAAATTTCACAAGAACAGCCTTAGCGAAAGGCTTCTTAAGGGGAAAGCTGTAACTCTGTGGGATGAATTAACAGAACACAAAGCCGTTTCTCAGAAAGCTTCTTTCCAGTTTTTAACGGAAGATAATTCCTTTTTCACCATAGCCCTCTATGGGCTTCCAAATATCACCTTGCAAATTCCACAGGAACAGTCTTAGTGAACGGATTCTTGAAAGGAGAGCTATAACTCTGTTAGATGAATTAAGAGAACACAATGCAGTTTTTCAGAAAGCTTCCTTTCGGTTTTTATCTTAGCATATTTTCTTTTTCGCAATAACCCACTATGGTCTTCCAATATCACTTTGCAAATTCCACAAGAACAGTCTCAGTGAACGGTTTCTTCAGGGGAAAGCTGTACCTCTGTGAGATGAATTAACAGAACACAACACAGTTTCCAGAAAGCTTCTTGTCAGTTTTTAACTGAAGATATTTCCTTTTTCACCATAGCCCTCTAAGGGCTTCAAAATATGACTTTGCAAATTCCACAAGAACTGCGTTATTGAAAGGTTTCTTGAGGGGAAAGCTGTAACTCTCTGAGATGAATTAACAGAACACAAAGAACACAAAGCAGTTTTTCAGAAAGCTTCTTTTCAGTTTTTATCTTAGGATATTTCCTTTTTCACCATAGCCCTCTATGGGTTTCCAAATATCACGTTGTAAATTCCGCACAACAGTCTTAGCAAAAGGCTTCTTGAGGAAAAGCTGTAACTCTTTGAGATGAATTTAAAAAAAAACACAAAGCAGTTTCTTAGAAAGATTCTTTCCAGTTTTTAACGGAAGATATATATTCTTTTTCACCATAGCCCTCTATGGGCTTCCAAATATCACTTTGCAAATTTCACAAGAACAGTCTTAAAGAAAAGTTTCTTAAGGGAAAAGCTGTAACTCTGTGAGATGAATTAACAGAACACAAAGCAGTCTCTCAGAAATCTTCTTTCCAGTTTTTAACAGAAGATATTTCCTTTTTGACCTTAGCCCTCTGTGGGCTTCCAAATATCACTTTGCAAATTCCCGAAGAAAAGTCTTAGCGAAAGGCTTCTTGAGGGGAAAGCTCTAACTCTGTGAGATGAATTAACAGAACACAAAACAGTTTCTCAAAAAGCTTCTTTCCAGTTTTTAAAGGAAGATATTTCCTTTTTCACCGTAGCCCTCTATGGGCTTCCAAATATCACGTTGCAAATTCCACAAGAACAACCTTAGCGAAAGGCTTCTTGAGGGGAAAGCTGTAACTCTCTGAGATGAATGAACAGAACACAAAGCAGTTTCTCAGGCAGCTACTTTTCAGTTTTTATCTTAGGTTATTTCCTTTTTCACCATAGCCCTCTATGGGCTTCCAAATATCAGTTTGCAAATTTCACAAAATCTGTCTTAGTGAACGGCTTCTTGAGGGGAAAGCTGTAACTCTGTGAGATGACCTAACAGAACACAAAACACTTTCCCAGAAAGCTTCTTTTCGGTTTTCATCTTAGGATATTTCCATTTTAAACTTAGCCCTCGATGGGCTTCCAAATATCACTTTACAAATTCCACAAGAACAGTCTTAGCGAAAGGTTTCTTGTGGGGAAAGCTGTAACTCTGTTAGATGAATTAACAGAAGACAAAGCGGTTTCTCAGAAAATTTCTTCTCTGTTTTTATCTTAGGATATTTCCGTTTGCACCATAGCTCTCTATGGGCTTCCAAATATCACTTTGCCAATTCGAAAAGAAGAGTCTTTGTGAAAGGCTTCTTGAACGGAAAGCTGTAAATCTCTGAGATGAATTAACAGAACAGAAAGCAGTTCCTCAGAAAGCTTCTTTTCAGTTTTTATATTAGGATATTTCCTTTTTCTCCATAGCCCCCTAAGGGCTTCAAAATATCTCTTTGCAAATTCCACGAGAACAGTCTTAGCGAAAGGCTTCTTGAGGAGAAAGCTGTAACTCTGTGAGATGAATTAACAGAACACAAAGCAGGTTCTCAGAAAGCTTCTTTCCAGTTTTTAACGGAAGATATTTCCTTTTTCATCATAGCCCTCTATGGGATTCCAAATATCACTATGCAAATTCCACAAGAACAGTCTTAGGGATTGGCTTCTTGAGGGGAAAGCTGTAACTCTGTGAGATGAATTAACAGAACACAAAGCAGTTTCTCAGAAAGCTTCTTTCCAGTTTTTAACGGAAGATATTTCCTTTTTCACCATAGCCCTCTGAGGGCTTCCAAATAACACTTTTCAAATTCCACAAGAACAGTCCTAGCGAATGGCTTCTTGAGAAGAAAGCTGTAAATCTGTGAGACGAATTAACAGAACACAAAGCAGGTTCTCAGACAGCTTCTTTTCGGTTTTTATCTTAGCATTGTTCCATTTTCACCATAACCCTCTATGGGCTTCGAAATATCACTTTGCAAATTCCACAAGAACAGTCTTAGCGAAAGGCTTCTTGAGGGGAAAGATGTAACTATGTGAGATAAATTAACAGAACACAAATCAGTTTCTCAGAAAGCTTCATTCAGTTTTTACCTTAGGATATTTCCTTTTTCACCATAGCCCTCTATGGGCTCCAAATGTCACATCGCAAATTTCACAAGAACAGCCTTAGCGAAAGGCTTCTTAAGGGGAAAGCTGTAACTCTGTGGGATGAATTAACAGAACACAAAGCCGTTTCTCAGAAAGCTTCTTTCCAGTTTTTAACGGAAGATAATTCCTTTTTCACCATAGCCCTCTATGGGCTTCCAAATATCACCTTGCAAATTCCACAGGAACAGTCTTAGTGAACGGATTCTTGAAAGGAGAGCTATAACTCTGTTAGATGAATTAAGAGAACACAATGCAGTTTTTCAGAAAGCTTCCTTTCGGTTTTTATCTTAGCATATTTTCTTTTTCGCAATAACCCACTATGGTCTTCCAATATCACTTTGCAAATTCCACAAGAACAGTCTCAGTGAACGGTTTCTTCAGGGGAAAGCTGTACCTCTGTGAGATGAATTAACAGAACACAACACAGTTTCCAGAAAGCTTCTTGTCAGTTTTTAACTGAAGATATTTCCTTTTTCACCATAGCCCTCTAAGGGCTTCAAAATATGACTTTGCAAATTCCACAAGAACTGCGTTATTGAAAGGTTTCTTGAGGGGAAAGCTGTAACTCTCTGAGATGAATTAACAGAACACAAAGAACACAAAGCAGTTTTTCAGAAAGCTTCTTTTCAGTTTTTATCTTAGGATATTTCCTTTTTCACCATAGCCCTCTATGGGTTTCCAAATATCACGTTGTAAATTCCGCACAACAGTCTTAGCAAAAGGCTTCTTGAGGAAAAGCTGTAACTCTTTGAGATGAATTTAAAAAAAAACACAAAGCAGTTTCTTAGAAAGATTCTTTCCAGTTTTTAACGGAAGATATATATTCTTTTTCACCATAGCCCTCTATGGGCTTCCAAATATCACTTTGCAAATTTCACAAGAACAGTCTTAAAGAAAAGTTTCTTAAGGGAAAAGCTGTAACTCTGTGAGATGAATTAACAGAACACAAAGCAGTCTCTCAGAAATCTTCTTTCCAGTTTTTAACGGAAGATATTTCCTTTCTGACCTTAGCCCTCTGTGGGCTTCCAAATATCACTTTGCAAATTCCCGAAGAAAAGTCTTAGCGAAAGGCTTCTTGAGGGGAACGCTCTAACTCTGTGAGATGAATTAACAGAACACAAAACAGTTTCTCAAAAAGCTTCTTTCCAGTTTTTAAAGGAAGATATTTCCTTTTTCACCGTAGCCCTCTATGGGCTTCCAAATATCACGTTGCAAATTCCACAAGAACAACCTTAGCGAAAGGCTTCTTGAGGGGAAAGCTGTAACTCTCTGAGATGAATGAACAGAACACAAAGCAGTTTCTCAGGCAGCTACTTTTCAGTTTTTATCTTAGGTTATTTCCTTTTTCACCATAGCCCTCTATGGGCTTCCAAATATCAGTTTGCAAATTTCACAAAATCTGTCTTAGTGAACGGCTTCTTGAGGGGAAAGCTGTAACTCTGTGAGATGACCTAACAGAACACAAAACACTTTCCCAGAAAGCTTCTTTTCGGTTTTCATCTTAGGATATTTCCATTTTAAACTTAGCCCTCGATGGGCTTCCAAATATCACTTTACAAATTCCACAAGAACAGTCTTAGCGAAAGGTTTCTTGTGGGGAAAGCTGTAACTCTGTTAGATGAATTAACAGAAGACAAAGCGGTTTCTCAGAAAATTTCTTCTCTGTTTTTATCTTAGGATATTTCCGTTTGCACCATAGCTCTCTATGGGCTTCCAAATATCACTTTGCCAATTCGAAAAGAAGAGTCTTTGTGAAAGCCTTCTTGAACGGAAAGCTGTAAATCTCTGAGATGAATTAACAGAACAGAAAGCAGTTCCTCAGAAAGCTTCTTTTCAGTTTTTATATTAGGATATTTCCTTTTTCTCCATAGCCCCCTAAGGGCTTCAAAATATCTCTTTGCAAATTCCACGAGAACAGTCTTAGCGAAAGGCTTCTTGAGGAGAAAGCTGTAACTCTGTGAGATGAATTAACAGAACACAAAGCAGGTTCTCAGAAAGCTTCTTTCCAGTTTTTAACGGAAGATATTTCCTTTTTCATCATAGCCCTCTATGGGATTCCAAATATCACTATGCAAATTCCACAAGAACAGTCTTAGGGATTGGCTTCTTGAGGGGAAAGCTGTAACTCTGTGAGATGAATTAACAGAACACAAAGCAGTTTCTCAGAAAGCTTCTTTCCAGTTTTTAACGGAAGATATTTCCTTTTTCACCATAGCCCTCTGAGGGCTTCCAAATAACACTTTTCAAATTCCACAAGAACAGTCCTAGCGAATGGCTTCTTGAGAAGAAAGCTGTAAATCTGTGAGACGAATTAACAGAACACAAAGCAGTTTCTCAGACAGCTTCTTTTCGGTTTTTATCTTAGCATTGTTCCATTTTCACCATAACCCTCTATGGGCTTCGAAATATCACTTTGCAAATTCCACAAGAACAGTCTTAGCGAAAGGCTTCTTGAGGGGAAAGATGTAACTATGTGAGATAAATTAACAGAACACAAATCAGTTTCTCAGAAAGCTTCATTCAGTTTTTACCTTAGGATATTTCCTTTTTCACCATAGCCCTCTATGGGCTCCAAATGTCACATCGCAAATTTCACAAGAACAGCCTTAGCGAAAGGCTTCTTAAGGGGAAAGCTGTAACTCTGTGGGATGAATTAACAGAACACAAAGCCGTTTCTCAGAAAGCTTCTTTCCAGTTTTTAACGGAAGATAATTCCTTTTTCACCATAGCCCTCTATGGGCTTCCAAATATCACCTTGCAAATTCCACAGGAACAGTCTTAGTGAACGGATTCTTGAAAGGAGAGCTATAACTCTGTTAGATGAATTAAGAGAACACAATGCAGTTTTTCAGAAAGCTTCCTTTCGGTTTTTATCTTAGCATATTTTCTTTTTCGCAATAACCCACTATGGTCTTCCAATATCACTTTGCAAATTCCACAAGAACAGTCTCAGTGAACGGTTTCTTCAGGGGAAAGCTGTACCTCTGTGAGATGAATTAACAGAACACAACACAGTTTTCAGAAAGCTTCTTGTCAGTTTTTAACTGAAGATATTTCCTTTTTCACCATAGCCCTCTAAGGGCTTCAAAATATGACTTTGCAAATTCCACAAGAACTGCGTTATTGAAAGGTTTCTTGAGGGGAAAGCTGTAACTCTCTGAGATGAATTAACAGAACACAAAGAACACAAAGCAGTTTTTCAGAAAGCTTCTTTTCAGTTTTTATCTTAGGATATTTCCTTTTTCACCATAGCCCTCTATGGGTTTCCAAATATCACGTTGTAAATTCCGCACAACAGTCTTAGCAAAAGGCTTCTTGAGGAAAAGCTGTAACTCTTTGAGATGAATTTAAAAAAAAACACAAAGCAGTTTCTTAGAAAGATTCTTTCCAGTTTTTAACGGAAGATATATATTCTTTTTCACCATAGCCCTCTATGGGCTTCCAAATATCACTTTGCAAATTTCACAAGAACAGTCTTAAAGAAAAGTTTCTTAAGGGAAAAGCTGTAACTCTGTGAGATGAATTAACAGAACACAAAGCAGTCTCTCAGAAATCTTCTTTCCAGTTTTTAACGGAAGATATTTCCTTTTTGACCTTAGCCCTCTGTGGGCTTCCAAATATCACTTTGCAAATTCCCGAAGAAAAGTCTTAGCGAAAGGCTTCTTGAGGGGAAAGCTCTAACTCTGTGAGATGAATTAACAGAACACAAAACAGTTTCTCAAAACGCTTCTTTCCAGTTTTTAAAGGAAGATATTTCCTTTTTCACCGTAGCCCTCTATGGGCTTCCAAATATCACGTTGCAAATTTCACAAGAACAGTCTTAAAGAAAAGTTTCTTAAGGGAAAAGCTGTAACTCTGTGAGATGAATTAACAGAACACAAAGCAGTCTCTCAGAAATCTTCTTTCCAGTTTTTAACGGAAGATATTTCCTTTTTGACCTTAGCCCTCTGTGGGCTTCCAAATATCACTTTGCAAATTCCCGAAGAAAAGTCTTAGCGAAAGGCTTCTTGAGGGGAACGCTCTAACTCTGTGAGATGAATTAACAGAACACAAAACAGTTTCTCAAAAAGCTTCTTTCCAGTTTTTAAAGGAAGATATTTCCTTTTTCACCGTAGCCCTCTATGGGCTTCCAAATATCACGTTGCAAATTCCACAAGAACAACCTTAGCGAAAGGCTTCTTGAGGGGAAAGCTGTAACTCTCTGAGATGAATGAACAGAACACAAAGCAGTTTCTCAGGCAGCTACTTTTCAGTTTTTATCTTAGGTTATTTCCTTTTTCACCATAGCCCTCTATGGGCTTCCAAATATCAGTTTGCAAATTTCACAAAATCTGTCTTAGTGAACGGCTTCTTGAGGGGAAAGCTGTAACTCTGTGAGATGACCTAACAGAACACAAAACACTTTCCCAGAAAGCTTCTTTTCGGTTTTCATCTTAGGATATTTCCATTTTAAACTTAGCCCTCGATGGGCTTCCAAATATCACTTTACAAATTCCACAAGAACAGTCTTAGCGAAAGGTTTCTTGTGGGGAAAGCTGTAACTCTGTTAGATGAATTAACAGAAGACAAAGCGGTTTCTCAGAAAATTTCTTCTCTGTTTTTATCTTAGGATATTTCCGTTTGCACCATAGCTCTCTATGGGCTTCCAAATATCACTTTGCCAATTCGAAAAGAAGAGTCTTTGTGAAAGCCTTCTTGAACGGAAAGCTGTAAATCTCTGAGATGAATTAACAGAACAGAAAGCAGTTCCTCAGAAAGCTTCTTTTCAGTTTTTATATTAGGATATTTCCTTTTTCTCCATAGCCCCCTAAGGGCTTCAAAATATCTCTTTGCAAATTCCACGAGAACAGTCTTAGCGAAAGGCTTCTTGAGGAGAAAGCTGTAACTCTGTGAGATGAATTAACAGAACACAAAGCAGGTTCTCAGAAAGCTTCTTTCCAGTTTTTAACGGAAGATATTTCCTTTTTCATCATAGCCCTCTATGGGATTCCAAATATCACTATGCAAATTCCACAAGAACAGTCTTAGGGATTGGCTTCTTGAGGGGAAAGCTGTAACTCTGTGAGATGAATTAACAGAACACAAAGCAGTTTCTCAGAAAGCTTCTTTCCAGTTTTTAACGGAAGATATTTCCTTTTTCACCATAGCCCTCTGAGGGCTTCCAAATAACACTTTTCAAATTCCACAAGAACAGTCCTAGCGAATGGCTTCTTGAGAAGAAAGCTGTAAATCTGTGAGACGAATTAACAGAACACAAAGCAGTTTCTCAGACAGCTTCTTTTCGGTTTTTATCTTAGCATTGTTCCATTTTCACCATAACCCTCTATGGGCTTCGAAATATCACTTTGCAAATTCCACAAGAACAGTCTTAGCGAAAGGCTTCTTGAGGGGAAAGATGTAACTATGTGAGATAAATTAACAGAACACAAATCAGTTTCTCAGAAAGCTTCATTCAGTTTTTACCTTAGGATATTTCCTTTTTCACCATAGCCCTCTATGGGCTCCAAATGTCACATCGCAAATTTCACAAGAACAGCCTTAGCGAAAGGCTTCTTAAGGGGAAAGCTGTAACTCTGTGGGATGAATTAACAGAACACAAAGCCGTTTCTCAGAAAGCTTCTTTCCAGTTTTTAACGGAAGATAATTCCTTTTTCACCATAGCCCTCTATGGGCTTCCAAATATCACCTTGCAAATTCCACAGGAACAGACTTAGTGAACGGATTCTTGAAAGGAGAGCTATAACTCTGTTAGATGAATTAAGAGAACACAATGCAGTTTTTCAGAAAGCTTCCTTTCGGTTTTTATCTTAGCATATTTTCTTTTTCGCAATAACCCACTATGGTCTTCCAATATCACTTTGCAAATTCCACAAGAACAGTCTCAGTGAACGGTTTCTTCAGGGGAAAGCTGTACCTCTGTGAGATGAATTAACAGAACACAACACAGTTTCCAGAAAGCTTCTTGTCAGTTTTTAACTGAAGATATTTCCTTTTTCACCATAGCCCTCTAAGGGCTTCAAAATATGACTTTGCAAATTCCACAAGAACTGCGTTATTGAAAGGTTTCTTGAGGGGAAAGCTGTAACTCTCTGAGATGAATTAACAGAACACAAAGAACACAAAGCAGTTTTTCAGAAAGCTTCTTTTCAGTTTTTATCTTAGGATATTTCCTTTTTCACCATAGCCCTCTATGGGTTTCCAAATATCACGTTGTAAATTCCGCACAACAGTCTTAGCAAAAGGCTTCTTGAGGAAAAGCTGTAACTCTTTGAGATGAATTTAAAAAAAAACACAAAGCAGTTTCTTAGAAAGATTCTTTCCAGTTTTTAACGGAAGATATATATTCTTTTTCACCATAGCCCTCTATGGGCTTCCAAATATCACTTTGCAAATTTCACAAGAACAGTCTTAAAGAAAAGTTTCTTAAGGGAAAAGCTGTAACTCTGTGAGATGAATTAACAGAACACAAAGCAGTCTCTCAGAAATCTTCTTTCCAGTTTTTAACGGAAGATATTTCCTTTTTGACCTTAGCCCTCTGTGGGCTTCCAAATATCACTTTGCAAATTCCCGAAGAAAAGTCTTAGCGAAAGGCTTCTTGAGGGGAAAGCTCTAACTCTGTGAGATGAATTAACAGAACACAAAACAGTTTCTCAAAACGCTTCTTTCCAGTTTTTAAAGGAAGATATTTCCTTTTTCACCGTAGCCCTCTATGGGCTTCCAAATATCACGTTGCAAATTTCACAAGAACAGTCTTAAAGAAAAGTTTCTTAAGGGAAAAGCTGTAACTCTGTGAGATGAATTAACAGAACACAAAGCAGTCTCTCAGAAATCTTCTTTCCAGTTTTTAACGGAAGATATTTCCTTTTTGACCTTAGCCCTCTGTGGGCTTCCAAATATCACTTTGCAAATTCCCGAAGAAAAGTCTTAGCGAAAGGCTTCTTGAGGGGAACGCTCTAACTCTGTGAGATGAATTAACAGAACACAAAACAGTTTCTCAAAAAGCTTCTTTCCAGTTTTTAAAGGAAGATATTTCCTTTTTCACCGTAGCCCTCTATGGGCTTCCAAATATCACGTTGCAAATTCCACAAGAACAACCTTAGCGAAAGGCTTCTTGAGGGGAAAGCTGTAACTCTCTGAGATGAATGAACAGAACACAAAGCAGTTTCTCAGGCAGCTACTTTTCAGTTTTTATCTTAGGTTATTTCCTTTTTCACCATAGCCCTCTATGGGCTTCCAAATATCAGTTTGCAAATTTCACAAAATCTGTCTTAGTGAACGGCTTCTTGAGGGGAAAGCTGTAACTCTGTGAGATGACCTAACAGAACACAAAACACTTTCCCAGAAAGCTTCTTTTCGGTTTTCATCTTAGGATATTTCCATTTTAAACTTAGCCCTCGATGGGCTTCCAAATATCACTTTACAAATTCCACAAGAACAGTCTTAGCGAAAGGTTTCTTGTGGGGAAAGCTGTAACTCTGTTAGATGAATTAACAGAAGACAAAGCGGTTTCTCAGAAAATTTCTTCTCTGTTTTTATCTTAGGATATTTCCGTTTGCACCATAGCTCTCTATGGGCTTCCAAATATCACTTTGCCAATTCGAAAAGAAGAGTCTTTGTGAAAGCCTTCTTGAACGGAAAGCTGTAAATCTCTGAGATGAATTAACAGAACAGAAAGCAGTTCCTCAGAAAGCTTCTTTTCAGTTTTTATATTAGGATATTTCCTTTTTCTCCATAGCCCCCTAAGGGCTTCAAAATATCTCTTTGCAAATTCCACGAGAACAGTCTTAGCGAAAGGCTTCTTGAGGAGAAAGCTGTAACTCTGTGAGATGAATTAACAGAACACAAAGCAGGTTCTCAGAAAGCTTCTTTCCAGTTTTTAACGGAAGATATTTCCTTTTTCATCATAGCCCTCTATGGGATTCCAAATATCACTATGCAAATTCCACAAGAACAGTCTTAGGGATTGGCTTCTTGAGGGGAAAGCTGTAACTCTGTGAGATGAATTAACAGAACACAAAGCAGTTTCTCAGAAAGCTTCTTTCCAGTTTTTAACGGAAGATATTTCCTTTTTCACCATAGCCCTCTGAGGGCTTCCAAATAACACTTTTCAAATTCCACAAGAACAGTCCTAGCGAATGGCTTCTTGAGAAGAAAGCTGTAAATCTGTGAGACGAATTAACAGAACACAAAGCAGTTTCTCAGACAGCTTCTTTTCGGTTTTTATCTTAGCATTGTTCCATTTTCACCATAACCCTCTATGGGCTTCGAAATATCACTTTGCAAATTCCACAAGAACAGTCTTAGCGAAAGGCTTCTTGAGGGGAAAGATGTAACTATGTGAGATAAATTAACAGAACACAAATCAGTTTCTCAGAAAGCTTCATTCAGTTTTTACCTTAGGATATTTCCTTTTTCACCATAGCCCTCTATGGGCTCCAAATGTCACATCGCAAATTTCACAAGAACAGCCTTAGCGAAAGGCTTCTTAAGGGGAAAGCTGTAACTCTGTGGGATGAATTAACAGAACACAAAGCCGTTTCTCAGAAAGCTTCTTTCCAGTTTTTAACGGAAGATAATTCCTTTTTCACCATAGCCCTCTATGGGCTTCCAAATATCACCTTGCAAATTCCACAGGAACAGACTTAGTGAACGGATTCTTGAAAGGAGAGCTATAACTCTGTTAGATGAATTAAGAGAACACAATGCAGTTTTTCAGAAAGCTTCCTTTCGGTTTTTATCTTAGCATATTTTCTTTTTCGCAATAACCCACTATGGTCTTCCAATATCACTTTGCAAATTCCACAAGAACAGTCTCAGTGAACGGTTTCTTCAGGGGAAAGCTGTACCTCTGTGAGATGAATTAACAGAACACAACACAGTTTCCAGAAAGCTTCTTGTCAGTTTTTAACTGAAGATATTTCCTTTTTCACCATAGCCCTCTAAGGGCTTCAAAATATGACTTTGCAAATTCCACAAGAACTGCGTTATTGAAAGGTTTCTTGAGGGGAAAGCTGTAACTCTCTGAGATGAATTAACAGAACACAAAGAACACAAAGCAGTTTTTCAGAAAGCTTCTTTTCAGTTTTTATCTTAGGATATTTCCTTTTTCACCATAGCCCTCTATGGGTTTCCAAATATCACGTTGTAAATTCCGCACAACAGTCTTAGCAAAAGGCTTCTTGAGGAAAAGCTGTAACTCTTTGAGATGAATTTAAAAAAAAACACAAAGCAGTTTCTTAGAAAGATTCTTTCCAGTTTTTAACGGAAGATATATATTCTTTTTCACCATAGCCCTCTATGGGCTTCCAAATATCACTTTGCAAATTTCACAAGAACAGTCTTAAAGAAAAGTTTCTTAAGGGAAAAGCTGTAACTCTGTGAGATGAATTAACAGAACACAAAGCAGTCTCTCAGAAATCTTCTTTCCAGTTTTTAACGGAAGATATTTCCTTTTTGACCTTAGCCCTCTGTGGGCTTCCAAATATCACTTTGCAAATTCCCGAAGAAAAGTCTTAGCGAAAGGCTTCTTGAGGGGAAAGCTCTAACTCTGTGAGATGAATTAACAGAACACAAAACAGTTTCTCAAAACGCTTCTTTCCAGTTTTTAAAGGAAGATATTTCCTTTTTCACCGTAGCCCTCTATGGGCTTCCAAATATCACGTTGCAAATTTCACAAGAACAGTCTTAAAGAAAAGTTTCTTAAGGGAAAAGCTGTAACTCTGTGAGATGAATTAACAGAACACAAAGCAGTCTCTCAGAAATCTTCTTTCCAGTTTTTAACGGAAGATATTTCCTTTTTGACCTTAGCCCTCTGTGGGCTTCCAAATATCACTTTGCAAATTCCCGAAGAAAAGTCTTAGCGAAAGGCTTCTTGAGGGGAACGCTCTAACTCTGTGAGATGAATTAACAGAACACAAAACAGTTTCTCAAAAAGCTTCTTTCCAGTTTTTAAAGGAAGATATTTCCTTTTTCACCGTAGCCCTCTATGGGCTTCCAAATATCACGTTGCAAATTCCACAAGAACAACCTTAGCGAAAGGCTTCTTGAGGGGAAAGCTGTAACTCTCTGAGATGAATGAACAGAACACAAAGCAGTTTCTCAGGCAGCTACTTTTCAGTTTTTATCTTAGGTTATTTCCTTTTTCACCATAGCCCTCTATGGGCTTCCAAATATCAGTTTGCAAATTTCACAAAATCTGTCTTAGTGAACGGCTTCTTGAGGGGAAAGCTGTAACTCTGTGAGATGACCTAACAGAACACAAAACACTTTCCCAGAAAGCTTCTTTTCGGTTTTCATCTTAGGATATTTCCATTTTAAACTTAGCCCTCGATGGGCTTCCAAATATCACTTTACAAATTCCACAAGAACAGTCTTAGCGAAAGGTTTCTTGTGGGGAAAGCTGTAACTCTGTTAGATGAATTAACAGAAGACAAAGCGGTTTCTCAGAAAATTTCTTCTCTGTTTTTATCTTAGGATATTTCCGTTTGCACCATAGCTCTCTATGGGCTTCCAAATATCACTTTGCCAATTCGAAAAGAAGAGTCTTTGTGAAAGCCTTCTTGAACGGAAAGCTGTAAATCTCTGAGATGAATTAACAGAACAGAAAGCAGTTCCTCAGAAAGCTTCTTTTCAGTTTTTATATTAGGATATTTCCTTTTTCTCCATAGCCCCCTAAGGGCTTCAAAATATCTCTTTGCAAATTCCACGAGAACAGTCTTAGCGAAAGGCTTCTTGAGGAGAAAGCTGTAACTCTGTGAGATGAATTAACAGAACACAAAGCAGGTTCTCAGAAAGCTTCTTTCCAGTTTTTAACGGAAGATATTTCCTTTTTCATCATAGCCCTCTATGGGATTCCAAATATCACTATGCAAATTCCACAAGAACAGTCTTAGGGATTGGCTTCTTGAGGGGAAAGCTGTAACTCTGTGAGATGAATTAACAGAACACAAAGCAGTTTCTCAGAAAGCTTCTTTCCAGTTTTTAACGGAAGATATTTCCTTTTTCACCATAGCCCTCTGAGGGCTTCCAAATAACACTTTTCAAATTCCACAAGAACAGTCCTAGCGAATGGCTTCTTGAGAAGAAAGCTGTAAATCTGTGAGACGAATTAACAGAACACAAAGCAGTTTCTCAGACAGCTTCTTTTCGGTTTTTATCTTAGCATTGTTCCATTTTCACCATAACCCTCTATGGGCTTCGAAATATCACTTTGCAAATTCCACAAGAACAGTCTTAGCGAAAGGCTTCTTGAGGGGAAAGATGTAACTATGTGAGATAAATTAACAGAACACAAATCAGTTTCTCAGAAAGCTTCATTCAGTTTTTACCTTAGGATATTTCCTTTTTCACCATAGCCCTCTATGGGCTCCAAATGTCACATCGCAAATTTCACAAGAACAGCCTTAGCGAAAGGCTTCTTAAGGGGAAAGCTGTAACTCTGTGGGATGAATTAACAGAACACAAAGCCGTTTCTCAGAAAGCTTCTTTCCAGTTTTTAACGGAAGATAATTCCTTTTTCACCATAGCCCTCTATGGGCTTCCAAATATCACCTTGCAAATTCCACAGGAACAGACTTAGTGAACGGATTCTTGAAAGGAGAGCTATAACTCTGTTAGATGAATTAAGAGAACACAATGCAGTTTTTCAGAAAGCTTCCTTTCGGTTTTTATCTTAGCATATTTTCTTTTTCGCAATAACCCACTATGGTCTTCCAATATCACTTTGCAAATTCCACAAGAACAGTCTCAGTGAACGGTTTCTTCAGGGGAAAGCTGTACCTCTGTGAGATGAATTAACAGAACACAACACAGTTTCCAGAAAGCTTCTTGTCAGTTTTTAACTGAAGATATTTCCTTTTTCACCATAGCCCTCTAAGGGCTTCAAAATATGACTTTGCAAATTCCACAAGAACTGCGTTATTGAAAGGTTTCTTGAGGGGAAAGCTGTAACTCTCTGAGATGAATTAACAGAACACAAAGAACACAAAGCAGTTTTTCAGAAAGCTTCTTTTCAGTTTTTATCTTAGGATATTTCCTTTTTCACCATAGCCCTCTATGGGTTTCCAAATATCACGTTGTAAATTCCGCACAACAGTCTTAGCAAAAGGCTTCTTGAGGAAAAGCTGTAACTCTTTGAGATGAATTTAAAAAAAAACACAAAGCAGTTTCTTAGAAAGATTCTTTCCAGTTTTTAACGGAAGATATATATTCTTTTTCACCATAGCCCTCTATGGGCTTCCAAATATCACTTTGCAAATTTCACAAGAACAGTCTTAAAGAAAAGTTTCTTAAGGGAAAAGCTGTAACTCTGTGAGATGAATTAACAGAACACAAAGCAGTCTCTCAGAAATCTTCTTTCCAGTTTTTAACGGAAGATATTTCCTTTTTGACCTTAGCCCTCTGTGGGCTTCCAAATATCACTTTGCAAATTCCCGAAGAAAAGTCTTAGCGAAAGGCTTCTTGAGGGGAAAGCTCTAACTCTGTGAGATGAATTAACAGAACACAAAACAGTTTCTCAAAACGCTTCTTTCCAGTTTTTAAAGGAAGATATTTCCTTTTTCACCGTAGCCCTCTATGGGCTTCCAAATATCACGTTGCAAATTTCACAAGAACAGTCTTAAAGAAAAGTTTCTTAAGGGAAAAGCTGTAACTCTGTGAGATGAATTAACAGAACACAAAGCAGTCTCTCAGAAATCTTCTTTCCAGTTTTTAACGGAAGATATTTCCTTTTTGACCTTAGCCCTCTGTGGGCTTCCAAATATCACTTTGCAAATTCCCGAAGAAAAGTCTTAGCGAAAGGCTTCTTGAGGGGAACGCTCTAACTCTGTGAGATGAATTAACAGAACACAAAACAGTTTCTCAAAAAGCTTCTTTCCAGTTTTTAAAGGAAGATATTTCCTTTTTCACCGTAGCCCTCTATGGGCTTCCAAATATCACGTTGCAAATTCCACAAGAACAACCTTAGCGAAAGGCTTCTTGAGGGGAAAGCTGTAACTCTCTGAGATGAATGAACAGAACACAAAGCAGTTTCTCAGGCAGCTACTTTTCAGTTTTTATCTTAGGTTATTTCCTTTTTCACCATAGCCCTCTATGGGCTTCCAAATATCAGTTTGCAAATTTCACAAAATCTGTCTTAGTGAACGGCTTCTTGAGGGGAAAGCTGTAACTCTGTGAGATGACCTAACAGAACACAAAACACTTTCCCAGAAAGCTTCTTTTCGGTTTTCATCTTAGGATATTTCCATTTTAAACTTAGCCCTCGATGGGCTTCCAAATATCACTTTACAAATTCCACAAGAACAGTCTTAGCGAAAGGTTTCTTGTGGGGAAAGCTGTAACTCTGTTAGATGAATTAACAGAAGACAAAGCGGTTTCTCAGAAAATTTCTTCTCTGTTTTTATCTTAGGATATTTCCGTTTGCACCATAGCTCTCTATGGGCTTCCAAATATCACTTTGCCAATTCGAAAAGAAGAGTCTTTGTGAAAGCCTTCTTGAACGGAAAGCTGTAAATCTCTGAGATGAATTAACAGAACAGAAAGCAGTTCCTCAGAAAGCTTCTTTTCAGTTTTTATATTAGGATATTTCCTTTTTCTCCATAGCCCCCTAAGGGCTTCAAAATATCTCTTTGCAAATTCCACGAGAACAGTCTTAGCGAAAGGCTTCTTGAGGAGAAAGCTGTAACTCTGTGAGATGAATTAACAGAACACAAAGCAGGTTCTCAGAAAGCTTCTTTCCAGTTTTTAACGGAAGATATTTCCTTTTTCATCATAGCCCTCTATGGGATTCCAAATATCACTATGCAAATTCCACAAGAACAGTCTTAGGGATTGGCTTCTTGAGGGGAAAGCTGTAACTCTGTGAGATGAATTAACAGAACACAAAGCAGTTTCTCAGAAAGCTTCTTTCCAGTTTTTAACGGAAGATATTTCCTTTTTCACCATAGCCCTCTGAGGGCTTCCAAATAACACTTTTCAAATTCCACAAGAACAGTCCTAGCGAATGGCTTCTTGAGAAGAAAGCTGTAAATCTGTGAGACGAATTAACAGAACACAAAGCAGTTTCTCAGACAGCTTCTTTTCGGTTTTTATCTTAGCATTGTTCCATTTTCACCATAACCCTCTATGGGCTTCGAAATATCACTTTGCAAATTCCACAAGAACAGTCTTAGCGAAAGGCTTCTTGAGGGGAAAGATGTAACTATGTGAGATAAATTAACAGAACACAAATCAGTTTCTCAGAAAGCTTCATTCAGTTTTTACCTTAGGATATTTCCTTTTTCACCATAGCCCTCTATGGGCTCCAAATGTCACATCGCAAATTTCACAAGAACAGCCTTAGCGAAAGGCTTCTTAAGGGGAAAGCTGTAACTCTGTGGGATGAATTAACAGAACACAAAGCCGTTTCTCAGAAAGCTTCTTTCCAGTTTTTAACGGAAGATAATTCCTTTTTCACCATAGCCCTCTATGGGCTTCCAAATATCACCTTGCAAATTCCACAGGAACAGTCTTAGTGAACGGATTCTTGAAAGGAGAGCTATAACTCTGTTAGATGAATTAAGAGAACACAATGCAGTTTTTCAGAAAGCTTCCTTTCGGTTTTTATCTTAGCATATTTTCTTTTTCGCAATAACCCACTATGGTCTTCCAATATCACTTTGCAAATTCCACAAGAACAGTCTCAGTGAACGGTTTCTTCAGGGGAAAGCTGTACCTCTGTGAGATGAATTAACAGAACACAACACAGTTTCCAGAAAGCTTCTTGTCAGTTTTTAACTGAAGATATTTCCTTTTTCACCATAGCCCTCTAAGGGCTTCAAAATATGACTTTGCAAATTCCACAAGAACTGCGTTATTGAAAGGTTTCTTGAGGGGAAAGCTGTAACTCTCTGAGATGAATTAACAGAACACAAAGAACACAAAGCAGTTTTTCAGAAAGCTTCTTTTCAGTTTTTATCTTAGGATATTTCCTTTTTCACCATAGCCCTCTGTGGGTTTCCAAATATCACGTTGTAAATTCCGCACAACAGTCTTAGCAAAAGGCTTCTTGAGGAAAAGCTGTAACTCTTTGAGATGAATTTAAAAAAAACACAAAGCAGTTTCTTAGAAAGATTCTTTCCAGTTTTTAACGGAAGATATATATTCTTTTTCACCATAGCCCTCTATGGGCTTCCAAATATCACTTTGCAAATTTCACAAGAACAGTCTTAAAGAAAAGTTTCTTAAGGGAAAAGCTGTAACTCTGTGAGATGAATTAACAGAACACAAAGCAGTCTCTCAGAAATCTTCTTTCCAGTTTTTAACGGAAGATATTTCCTTTTTGACCTTAGCCCTCTGTGGGCTTCCAAATATCACTTTGCAAATTCCCGAAGAAAAGTCTTAGCGAAAGGCTTCTTGAGGGGAAAGCTCTAACTCTGTGAGATGAATTAACAGAACACAAAACAGTTTCTCAAAAAGCTTCTTTCCAGTTTTTAAAGGAAGATATTTCCTTTTTCACCATAGCCCTCTATGGGCTTCCAAATATCACGTTGCAAATTCCACAAGAACAACCTTAGCGAAAGGCTTCTTGAGGGGAAAGCTGTAACTCTCTGAGATGAATGAACAGAACACAAAGCAGTTTCTCAGGCAGCTACTTTTCAGTTTTTATCTTAGGTTATTTCCTTTTTCACCATAGCCCTCTATGGGCTTCCAAATATCAGTTTGCAAATTTCACAAAATCTGTCTTAGTGAACGGCTTCTTGAGGGGAAAGCTGTAACTCTGTGAGATGACCTAACAGAACACAAAACACTTTCCCAGAAAGCTTCTTTTCGGTTTTCATCTTAGGATATTTCCATTTTAAACTTAGCCCTCGATGGGCTTCCAAATATCACTTTACAAATTCCACAAGAACAGTCTTAGCGAAAGGTTTCTTGTGGGGAAAGCTGTAACTCTGTTAGATGAATTAACAGAAGACAAAGCGGTTTCTCAGAAAATTTCTTCTCTGTTTTTATCTTAGGATATTTCCGTTTGCACCATAGCTCTCTATGGGCTTCCAAATATCACTTTGCCAATTCGAAAAGAAGAGTCTTTGTGAAAGGCTTCTTGAACGGAAAGCTGTAAATCTCTGAGATGAATTAACAGAACAGAAAGCAGTTCCTCAGAAAGCTTCTTTTCAGTTTTTATATTAGGATATTTCCTTTTTCTCCATAGCCCCCTAAGGGCTTCAAAATATCTCTTTGCAAATTCCACGAGAACAGTCTTAGCGAAAGGCTTCTTGAGGAGAAAGCTGTAACTCTGTGAGATGAATTAACAGAACACAAAGCAGGTTCTCAGAAAGCTTCTTTCCAGTTTTTAACGGAAGATATTTCCTTTTTCATCATAGCCCTCTATGGGATTCCAAATATCACTATGCAAATTCCACAAGAACAGTCTTAGGGATTGGCTTCTTGAGGGGAAAGCTGTAACTCTGTGAGATGAATTAACAGAACACAAAGCAGTTTCTCAGAAAGCTTCTTTCCAGTTTTTAACGGAAGATATTTCCTTTTTCACCATAGCCCTCTGAGGGCTTCCAAATAACACTTTTCAAATTCCACAAGAACAGTCCTAGCGAATGGCTTCTTGAGAAGAAAGCTGTAAATCTGTGAGACGAATTAACAGAACACAAAGCAGTTTCTCAGACAGCTTCTTTTCGGTTTTTATCTTAGCATTGTTCCATTTTCACCATAACCCTCTATGGGCTTCGAAATATCACTTTGCAAATTCCACAAGAACAGTCTTAGCGAAAGGCTTCTTGAGGGGAAAGATGTAACTATGTGAGATAAATTAACAGAACACAAATCAGTTTCTCAGAAAGCTTCATTCAGTTTTTACCTTAGGATATTTCCTTTTTCACCATAGCCCTCTATGGGCTCCAAATGTCACATCGCAAATTTCACAAGAACAGCCTTAGCGAAAGGCTTCTTAAGGGGAAAGCTGTAACTCTGTGGGATGAATTAACAGAACACAAAGCCGTTTCTCAGAAAGCTTCTTTCCAGTTTTTAACGGAAGATAATTCCTTTTTCACCATAGCCCTCTATGGGCTTCCAAATATCACCTTGCAAATTCCACAGGAACAGTCTTAGTGAACGGATTCTTGAAAGGAGAGCTATAACTCTGTTAGATGAATTAAGAGAACACAATGCAGTTTTTCAGAAAGCTTCCTTTCGGTTTTTATCTTAGCATATTTTCTTTTTCGCAATAACCCACTATGGTCTTCCAATATCACTTTGCAAATTCCACAAGAACAGTCTCAGTGAACGGTTTCTTCAGGGGAAAGCTGTACCTCTGTGAGATGAATTAACAGAACACAACACAGTTTCCAGAAAGCTTCTTGTCAGTTTTTAACTGAAGATATTTCCTTTTTCACCATAGCCCTCTAAGGGCTTCAAAATATGACTTTGCAAATTCCACAAGAACTGCGTTATTGAAAGGTTTCTTGAGGGGAAAGCTGTAACTCTCTGAGATGAATTAACAGAACACAAAGAACACAAAGCAGTTTTTCAGAAAGCTTCTTTTCAGTTTTTATCTTAGGATATTTCCTTTTTCACCATAGCCCTCTGTGGGTTTCCAAATATCACGTTGTAAATTCCGCACAACAGTCTTAGCAAAAGGCTTCTTGAGGAAAAGCTGTAACTCTTTGAGATGAATTTAAAAAAAACACAAAGCAGTTTCTTAGAAAGATTCTTTCCAGTTTTTAACGGAAGATATATATTCTTTTTCACCATAGCCCTCTATGGGCTTCCAAATATCACTTTGCAAATTTCACAAGAACAGTCTTAAAGAAAAGTTTCTTAAGGGAAAAGCTGTAACTCTGTGAGATGAATTAACAGAACACAAAGCAGTCTCTCAGAAATCTTCTTTCCAGTTTTTAACGGAAGATATTTCCTTTTTGACCTTAGCCCTCTGTGGGCTTCCAAATATCACTTTGCAAATTCCCGAAGAAAAGTCTTAGCGAAAGGCTTCTTGAGGGGAAAGCTCTAACTCTGTGAGATGAATTAACAGAACACAAAACAGTTTCTCAAAAAGCTTCTTTCCAGTTTTTAAAGGAAGATATTTCCTTTTTCACCGTAGCCCTCTATGGGCTTCCAAATATCACGTTGCAAATTCCACAAGAACAACCTTAGCGAAAGGCTTCTTGAGGGGAAAGCTGTAACTCTCTGAGATGAATGAACAGAACACAAAGCAGTTTCTCAGGCAGCTACTTTTCAGTTTTTATCTTAGGTTATTTCCTTTTTCACCATAGCCCTCTATGGGCTTCCAAATATCAGTTTGCAAATTTCACAAAATCTGTCTTAGTGAACGGCTTCTTGAGGGGAAAGCTGTAACTCTGTGAGATGACCTAACAGAACACAAAACACTTTCCCAGAAAGCTTCTTTTCGGTTTTCATCTTAGGATATTTCCATTTTAAACTTAGCCCTCGATGGGCTTCCAAATATCACTTTACAAATTCCACAAGAACAGTCTTAGCGAAAGGTTTCTTGTGGGGAAAGCTGTAACTCTGTTAGATGAATTAACAGAAGACAAAGCGGTTTCTCAGAAAATTTCTTCTCTGTTTTTATCTTAGGATATTTCCGTTTGCACCATAGCTCTCTATGGGCTTCCAAATATCACTTTGCCAATTCGAAAAGAAGAGTCTTTGTGAAAGCCTTCTTGAACGGAAAGCTGTAAATCTCTGAGATGAATTAACAGAACAGAAAGCAGTTCCTCAGAAAGCTTCTTTTCAGTTTTTATATTAGGATATTTCCTTTTTCTCCATAGCCCCCTAAGGGCTTCAAAATATCTCTTTGCAAATTCCACGAGAACAGTCTTAGCGAAAGGCTTCTTGAGGAGAAAGCTGTAACTCTGTGAGATGAATTAACAGAACACAAAGCAGGTTCTCAGAAAGCTTCTTTCCAGTTTTTAACGGAAGATATTTCCTTTTTCATCATAGCCCTCTATGGGATTCCAAATATCACTATGCAAATTCCACAAGAACAGTCTTAGGGATTGGCTTCTTGAGGGGAAAGCTGTAACTCTGTGAGATGAATTAACAGAACACAAAGCAGTTTCTCAGAAAGCTTCTTTCCAGTTTTTAACGGAAGATATTTCCTTTTTCACCATAGCCCTCTGAGGGCTTCCAAATAACACTTTTCAAATTCCACAAGAACAGTCCTAGCGAATGGCTTCTTGAGAAGAAAGCTGTAAATCTGTGAGACGAATTAACAGAACACAAAGCAGTTTCTCAGACAGCTTCTTTTCGGTTTTTATCTTAGCATTGTTCCATTTTCACCATAACCCTCTATGGGCTTCGAAATATCACTTTGCAAATTCCACAAGAACAGTCTTAGCGAAAGGCTTCTTGAGGGGAAAGATGTAACTATGTGAGATAAATTAACAGAACACAAATCAGTTTCTCAGAAAGCTTCATTCAGTTTTTACCTTAGGATATTTCCTTTTTCACCATAGCCCTCTATGGGCTCCAAATGTCACATCGCAAATTTCACAAGAACAGCCTTAGCGAAAGGCTTCTTAAGGGGAAAGCTGTAACTCTGTGGGATGAATTAACAGAACACAAAGCAGTTTCTCAGAAAGCTTCTTTCCAGTTTTTAACGGAAGATAATTCCTTTTTCACCATAGCCCTCTATGGGCTTCCAAATATCACCTTGCAAATTCCACAGGAACAGTCTTAGTGAACGGATTCTTGAAAGGAGAGCTATAACTCTGTTAGATGAATTAAGAGAACACAATGCAGTTTTTCAGAAAGCTTCCTTTCGGTTTTTATCTTAGCATATTTTCTTTTTCGCAATAACCCACTATGGTCTTCCAATATCACTTTGCAAATTCCACAAGAACAGTCTCAGTGAACGGTTTCTTCAGGGGAAAGCTGTACCTCTGTGAGATGAATTAACAGAACACAACACAGTTTCCAGAAAGCTTCTTGTCAGTTTTTAACTGAAGATATTTCCTTTTTCACCATAGCCCTCTAAGGGCTTCAAAATATGACTTTGCAAATTCCACAAGAACTGCGTTATTGAAAGGTTTCTTGAGGGGAAAGCTGTAACTCTCTGAGATGAATTAACAGAACACAAAGAACACAAAGCAGTTTTTCAGAAAGCTTCTTTTCAGTTTTTATCTTAGGATATTTCCTTTTTCACCATAGCCCTCTATGGGTTTCCAAATATCACGTTGTAAATTCCGCACAACAGTCTTAGCAAAAGGCTTCTTGAGGAAAAGCTGTAACTCTTTGAGATGAATTTAAAAAAAACACAAAGCAGTTTCTTAGAAAGATTCTTTCCAGTTTTTAACGGAAGATATATATTCTTTTTCACCATAGCCCTCTATGGGCTTCCAAATATCACTTTGCAAATTTCACAAGAACAGTCTTAAAGAAAAGTTTCTTAAGGGAAAAGCTGTAACTCTGTGAGATGAATTAACAGAACACAAAGCAGTCTCTCAGAAATCTTCTTTCCAGTTTTTAACGGAAGATATTTCCTTTTTGACCTTAGCCCTCTGTGGGCTTCCAAATATCACTTTGCAAATTCCCGAAGAAAAGTCTTAGCGAAAGGCTTCTTGAGGGGAACGCTCTAACTCTGTGAGATGAATTAACAGAACACAAAACAGTTTCTCAAAAAGCTTCTTTCCAGTTTTTAAAGGAAGATATTTCCTTTTTCACCGTAGCCCTCTATGGGCTTCCAAATATCACGTTGCAAATTCCACAAGAACAACCTTAGCGAAAGGCTTCTTGAGGGGAAAGCTGTAACTCTCTGAGATGAATGAACAGAACACAAAGCAGTTTCTCAGGCAGCTACTTTTCAGTTTTTATCTTAGGTTATTTCCTTTTTCACCATAGCCCTCTATGGGCTTCCAAATATCAGTTTGCAAATTTCACAAAATCTGTCTTAGTGAACGGCTTCTTGAGGGGAAAGCTGTAACTCTGTGAGATGACCTAACAGAACACAAAACACTTTCCCAGAAAGCTTCTTTTCGGTTTTCATCTTAGGATATTTCCATTTTAAACTTAGCCCTCGATGGGCTTCCAAATATCACTTTACAAATTCCACAAGAACAGTCTTAGCGAAAGGTTTCTTGTGGGGAAAGCTGTAACTCTGTTAGATGAATTAACAGAAGACAAAGCGGTTTCTCAGAAAATTTCTTCTCTGTTTTTATCTTAGGATATTTCCGTTTGCACCATAGCTCTCTATGGGCTTCCAAATATCACTTTGCCAATTCGAAAAGAAGAGTCTTTGTGAAAGCCTTCTTGAACGGAAAGCTGTAAATCTCTGAGATGAATTAACAGAACAGAAAGCAGTTCCTCAGAAAGCTTCTTTTCAGTTTTTATATTAGGATATTTCCTTTTTCTCCATAGCCCCCTAAGGGCTTCAAAATATCTCTTTGCAAATTCCACGAGAACAGTCTTAGCGAAAGGCTTCTTGAGGAGAAAGCTGTAACTCTGTGAGATGAATTAACAGAACACAAAGCAGGTTCTCAGAAAGCTTCTTTCCAGTTTTTAACGGAAGATATTTCCTTTTTCATCATAGCCCTCTATGGGATTCCAAATATCACTATGCAAATTCCACAAGAACAGTCTTAGGGATTGGCTTCTTGAGGGGAAAGCTGTAACTCTGTGAGATGAATTAACAGAACACAAAGCAGTTTCTCAGAAAGCTTCTTTCCAGTTTTTAACGGAAGATATTTCCTTTTTCACCATAGCCCTCTGAGGGCTTCCAAATAACACTTTTCAAATTCCACAAGAACAGTCCTAGCGAATGGCTTCTTGAGAAGAAAGCTGTAAATCTGTGAGACGAATTAACAGAACACAAAGCAGTTTCTCAGACAGCTTCTTTTCGGTTTTTATCTTAGCATTGTTCCATTTTCACCATAACCCTCTATGGGCTTCGAAATATCACTTTGCAAATTCCACAAGAACAGTCTTAGCGAAAGGCTTCTTGAGGGGAAAGATGTAACTATGTGAGATAAATTAACAGAACACAAATCAGTTTCTCAGAAAGCTTCATTCAGTTTTTACCTTAGGATATTTCCTTTTTCACCATAGCCCTCTATGGGCTCCAAATGTCACATCGCAAATTTCACAAGAACAGCCTTAGCGAAAGGCTTCTTAAGGGGAAAGCTGTAACTCTGTGGGATGAATTAACAGAACACAAAGCCGTTTCTCAGAAAGCTTCTTTCCAGTTTTTAACGGAAGATAATTCCTTTTTCACCATAGCCCTCTATGGGCTTCCAAATATCACCTTGCAAATTCCACAGGAACAGTCTTAGTGAACGGATTCTTGAAAGGAGAGCTATAACTCTGTTAGATGAATTAAGAGAACACAATGCAGTTTTTCAGAAAGCTTCCTTTCGGTTTTTATCTTAGCATATTTTCTTTTTCGCAATAACCCACTATGGTCTTCCAATATCACTTTGCAAATTCCACAAGAACAGTCTCAGTGAACGGTTTCTTCAGGGGAAAGCTGTACCTCTGTGAGATGAATTAACAGAACACAACACAGTTTCCAGAAAGCTTCTTGTCAGTTTTTAACTGAAGATATTTCCTTTTTCACCATAGCCCTCTAAGGGCTTCAAAATATGACTTTGCAAATTCCACAAGAACTGCGTTATTGAAAGGTTTCTTGAGGGGAAAGCTGTAACTCTCTGAGATGAATTAACAGAACACAAAGAACACAAAGCAGTTTTTCAGAAAGCTTCTTTTCAGTTTTTACCTTAGGATATTTCCTTTTTCACCATAGCCCTCTATGGGCTCCAAATGTCACATCGCAAATTTCACAAGAACAGCCTTAGCGAAAGGCTTCTTAAGGGGAAAGCTGTAACTCTGTGGGATGAATTAACAGAACACAAAGCAGTTTCTCAGAAAGCTTCTTTCCAGTTTTTAACGGAAGATAATTCCTTTTTCACCATAGCCCTCTATGGGCTTCCAAATATCACCTTGCAAATTCCACAGGAACAGTCTTAGTGAACGGATTCTTGAAAGGAGAGCTATAACTCTGTTAGATGAATTAAGAGAACACAATGCAGTTTTTCAGAAAGCTTCCTTTCGGTTTTTATCTTAGCATATTTTCTTTTTCGCAATAACCCACTATGGTCTTCCAATATCACTTTGCAAATTCCACAAGAACAGTCTCAGTGAACGGTTTCTTCAGGGGAAAGCTGTACCTCTGTGAGATGAATTAACAGAACACAACACAGTTTCCAGAAAGCTTCTTGTCAGTTTTTAACTGAAGATATTTCCTTTTTCACCATAGCCCTCTAAGGGCTTCAAAATATGACTTTGCAAATTCCACAAGAACTGCGTTATTGAAAGGTTTCTTGAGGGGAAAGCTGTAACTCTCTGAGATGAATTAACAGAACACAAAGAACACAAAGCAGTTTTTCAGAAAGCTTCTTTTCAGTTTTTATCTTAGGATATTTCCTTTTTCACCATAGCCCTCTATGGGTTTCCAAATATCACGTTGTAAATTCCGCACAACAGTCTTAGCAAAAGGCTTCTTGAGGAAAAGCTGTAACTCTTTGAGATGAATTTAAAAAAAAACACAAAGCAGTTTCTTAGAAAGATTCTTTCCAGTTTTTAACGGAAGATATATATTCTTTTTCACCATAGCCCTCTATGGGCTTCCAAATATCACTTTGCAAATTTCACAAGAACAGTCTTAAAGAAAAGTTTCTTAAGGGAAAAGCTGTAACTCTGTGAGATGAATTAACAGAACACAAAGCAGTCTCTCAGAAATCTTCTTTCCAGTTTTTAACGGAAGATATTTCCTTTTTGACCTTAGCCCTCTGTGGGCTTCCAAATATCACTTTGCAAATTCCCGAAGAAAAGTCTTAGCGAAAGGCTTCTTGAGGGGAAAGCTCTAACTCTGTGAGATGAATTAACAGAACACAAAACAGTTTCTCAAAAAGCTTCTTTCCAGTTTTTAAAGGAAGATATTTCCTTTTTCACCGTAGCCCTCTATGGGCTTCCAAATATCACGTTGCAAATTCCACAAGAACAACCTTAGCGAAAGGCTTCTTGAGGGGAAAGCTGTAACTCTCTGAGATGAATGAACAGAACACAAAGCAGTTTCTCAGGCAGCTACTTTTCAGTTTTTATCTTAGGTTATTTCCTTTTTCACCATAGCCCTCTATGGGCTTCCAAATATCAGTTTGCAAATTTCACAAAATCTGTCTTAGTGAACGGCTTCTTGAGGGGAAAGCTGTAACTCTGTGAGATGACCTAACAGAACACAAAACACTTTCCCAGAAAGCTTCTTTTCGGTTTTCATCTTAGGATATTTCCATTTTAAACTTAGCCCTCGATGGGCTTCCAAATATCACTTTACAAATTCCACAAGAACAGTCTTAGCGAAAGGTTTCTTGTGGGGAAAGCTGTAACTCTGTTAGATGAATTAACAGAAGACAAAGCGGTTTCTCAGAAAATTTCTTCTCTGTTTTTATCTTAGGATATTTCCGTTTGCACCATAGCTCTCTATGGGCTTCCAAATATCACTTTGCCAATTCGAAAAGAAGAGTCTTTGTGAAAGCCTTCTTGAACGGAAAGCTGTAAATCTCTGAGATGAATTAACAGAACAGAAAGCAGTTCCTCAGAAAGCTTCTTTTCAGTTTTTATATTAGGATATTTCCTTTTTCTCCATAGCCCCCTAAGGGCTTCAAAATATCTCTTTGCAAATTCCACGAGAACAGTCTTAGCGAAAGGCTTCTTGAGGAGAAAGCTGTAACTCTGTGAGATGAATTAACAGAACACAAAGCAGGTTCTCAGAAAGCTTCTTTCCAGTTTTTAACGGAAGATATTTCCTTTTTCATCATAGCCCTCTATGGGATTCCAAATATCACTATGCAAATTCCACAAGAACAGTCTTAGGGATTGGCTTCTTGAGGGGAAAGCTGTAACTCTGTGAGATGAATTAACAGAACACAAAGCAGTTTCTCAGAAAGCTTCTTTCCAGTTTTTAACGGAAGATATTTCCTTTTTCACCATAGCCCTCTGAGGGCTTCCAAATAACACTTTTCAAATTCCACAAGAACAGTCCTAGCGAATGGCTTCTTGAGAAGAAAGCTGTAAATCTGTGAGACGAATTAACAGAACACAAAGCAGTTTCTCAGACAGCTTCTTTTCGGTTTTTATCTTAGCATTGTTCCATTTTCACCATAACCCTCTATGGGCTTCGAAATATCACTTTGCAAATTCCACAAGAACAGTCTTAGCGAAAGGCTTCTTGAGGGGAAAGATGTAACTATGTGAGATAAATTAACAGAACACAAATCAGTTTCTCAGAAAGCTTCATTCAGTTTTTACCTTAGGATATTTCCTTTTTCACCATAGCCCTCTATGGGCTCCAAATGTCACATCGCAAATTTCACAAGAACAGCCTTAGCGAAAGGCTTCTTAAGGGGAAAGCTGTAACTCTGTGGGATGAATTAACAGAACACAAAGCCGTTTCTCAGAAAGCTTCTTTCCAGTTTTTAACGGAAGATAATTCCTTTTTCACCATAGCCCTCTATGGGCTTCCAAATATCACCTTGCAAATTCCACAGGAACAGTCTTAGTGAACGGATTCTTGAAAGGAGAGCTATAACTCTGTTAGATGAATTAAGAGAACACAATGCAGTTTTTCAGAAAGCTTCCTTTCGGTTTTTATCTTAGCATATTTTCTTTTTCGCAATAACCCACTATGGTCTTCCAATATCACTTTGCAAATTCCACAAGAACAGTCTCAGTGAACGGTTTCTTCAGGGGAAAGCTGTACCTCTGTGAGATGAATTAACAGAACACAACACAGTTTCCAGAAAGCTTCTTGTCAGTTTTTAACTGAAGATATTTCCTTTTTCACCATAGCCCTCTAAGGGCTTCAAAATATGACTTTGCAAATTCCACAAGAACTGCGTTATTGAAAGGTTTCTTGAGGGGAAAGCTGTAACTCTCTGAGATGAATTAACAGAACACAAAGAACACAAAGCAGTTTTTCAGAAAGCTTCTTTTCAGTTTTTATCTTAGGATATTTCCTTTTTCACCATAGCCCTCTATGGGTTTCCAAATATCACGTTGTAAATTCCGCACAACAGTCTTAGCAAAAGGCTTCTTGAGGAAAAGCTGTAACTCTTTGAGATGAATTTAAAAAAAAACACAAAGCAGTTTCTTAGAAAGATTCTTTCCAGTTTTTAACGGAAGATATATATTCTTTTTCACCATAGCCCTCTATGGGCTTCCAAATATCACTTTGCAAATTTCACAAGAACAGTCTTAAAGAAAAGTTTCTTAAGGGAAAAGCTGTAACTCTGTGAGATGAATTAACAGAACACAAAGCAGTCTCTCAGAAATCTTCTTTCCAGTTTTTAACGGAAGATATTTCCTTTTTGACCTTAGCCCTCTGTGGGCTTCCAAATATCACTTTGCAAATTCCCGAAGAAAAGTCTTAGCGAAAGGCTTCTTGAGGGGAAAGCTCTAACTCTGTGAGATGAATTAACAGAACACAAAACAGTTTCTCAAAAAGCTTCTTTCCAGTTTTTAAAGGAAGATATTTCCTTTTTCACCGTAGCCCTCTATGGGCTTCCAAATATCACGTTGCAAATTCCACAAGAACAACCTTAGCGAAAGGCTTCTTGAGGGGAAAGCTGTAACTCTCTGAGATGAATGAACAGAACACAAAGCAGTTTCTCAGGCAGCTACTTTTCAGTTTTTATCTTAGGTTATTTCCTTTTTCACCATAGCCCTCTATGGGCTTCCAAATATCAGTTTGCAAATTTCACAAAATCTGTCTTAGTGAACGGCTTCTTGAGGGGAAAGCTGTAACTCTGTGAGATGACCTAACAGAACACAAAACACTTTCCCAGAAAGCTTCTTTTCGGTTTTCATCTTAGGATATTTCCATTTTAAACTTAGCCCTCGATGGGCTTCCAAATATCACTTTACAAATTCCACAAGAACAGTCTTAGCGAAAGGTTTCTTGTGGGGAAAGCTGTAACTCTGTTAGATGAATTAACAGAAGACAAAGCGGTTTCTCAGAAAATTTCTTCTCTGTTTTTATCTTAGGATATTTCCGTTTGCACCATAGCTCTCTATGGGCTTCCAAATATCACTTTGCCAATTCGAAAAGAAGAGTCTTTGTGAAAGGCTTCTTGAACGGAAAGCTGTAAATCTCTGAGATGAATTAACAGAACAGAAAGCAGTTCCTCAGAAAGCTTCTTTTCAGTTTTTATATTAGGATATTTCCTTTTTCTCCATAGCCCCCTAAGGGCTTCAAAATATCTCTTTGCAAATTCCACGAGAACAGTCTTAGCGAAAGGCTTCTTGAGGAGAAAGCTGTAACTCTGTGAGATGAATTAACAGAACACAAAGCAGGTTCTCAGAAAGCTTCTTTCCAGTTTTTAACGGAAGATATTTCCTTTTTCATCATAGCCCTCTATGGGATTCCAAATATCACTATGCAAATTCCACAAGAACAGTCTTAGGGATTGGCTTCTTGAGGGGAAAGCTGTAACTCTGTGAGATGAATTAACAGAACACAAAGCAGTTTCTCAGAAAGCTTCTTTCCAGTTTTTAACGGAAGATATTTCCTTTTTCACCATAGCCCTCTGAGGGCTTCCAAATAACACTTTTCAAATTCCACAAGAACAGTCCTAGCGAATGGCTTCTTGAGAAGAAAGCTGTAAATCTGTGAGACGAATTAACAGAACACAAAGCAGTTTCTCAGACAGCTTCTTTTCGGTTTTTATCTTAGCATTGTTCCATTTTCACCATAACCCTCTATGGGCTTCGAAATATCACTTTGCAAATTCCACAAGAACAGTCTTAGCGAAAGGCTTCTTGAGGGGAAAGATGTAACTATGTGAGATAAATTAACAGAACACAAATCAGTTTCTCAGAAAGCTTCATTCAGTTTTTACCTTAGGATATTTCCTTTTTCACCATAGCCCTCTATGGGCTCCAAATGTCACATCGCAAATTTCACAAGAACAGCCTTAGCGAAAGGCTTCTTAAGGGGAAAGCTGTAACTCTGTGGGATGAATTAACAGAACACAAAGCCGTTTCTCAGAAAGCTTCTTTCCAGTTTTTAACGGAAGATAATTCCTTTTTCACCATAGCCCTCTATGGGCTTCCAAATATCACCTTGCAAATTCCACAGGAACAGTCTTAGTGAACGGATTCTTGAAAGGAGAGCTATAACTCTGTTAGATGAATTAAGAGAACACAATGCAGTTTTTCAGAAAGCTTCCTTTCGGTTTTTATCTTAGCATATTTTCTTTTTCGCAATAACCCACTATGGTCTTCCAATATCACTTTGCAAATTCCACAAGAACAGTCTCAGTGAACGGTTTCTTCAGGGGAAAGCTGTACCTCTGTGAGATGAATTAACAGAACACAACACAGTTTCCAGAAAGCTTCTTGTCAGTTTTTAACTGAAGATATTTCCTTTTTCACCATAGCCCTCTAAGGGCTTCAAAATATGACTTTGCAAATTCCACAAGAACTGCGTTATTGAAAGGTTTCTTGAGGGGAAAGCTGTAACTCTCTGAGATGAATTAACAGAACACAAAGAACACAAAGCAGTTTTTCAGAAAGCTTCTTTTCAGTTTTTATCTTAGGATATTTCCTTTTTCACCATAGCCCTCTATGGGTTTCCAAATATCACGTTGTAAATTCCGCACAACAGTCTTAGCAAAAGGCTTCTTGAGGAAAAGCTGTAACTCTTTGAGATGAATTTAAAAAAAAACACAAAGCAGTTTCTTAGAAAGATTCTTTCCAGTTTTTAACGGAAGATATATATTCTTTTTCACCATAGCCCTCTATGGGCTTCCAAATATCACTTTGCAAATTTCACAAGAACAGTCTTAAAGAAAAGTTTCTTAAGGGAAAAGCTGTAACTCTGTGAGATGAATTAACAGAACACAAAGCAGTCTCTCAGAAATCTTCTTTCCAGTTTTTAACGGAAGATATTTCCTTTTTGACCTTAGCCCTCTGTGGGCTTCCAAATATCACTTTGCAAATTCCCGAAGAAAAGTCTTAGCGAAAGGCTTCTTGAGGGGAAAGCTCTAACTCTGTGAGATGAATTAACAGAACACAAAACAGTTTCTCAAAAAGCTTCTTTCCAGTTTTTAAAGGAAGATATTTCCTTTTTCACCGTAGCCCTCTATGGGCTTCCAAATATCACGTTGCAAATTCCACAAGAACAACCTTAGCGAAAGGCTTCTTGAGGGGAAAGCTGTAACTCTCTGAGATGAATGAACAGAACACAAAGCAGTTTCTCAGGCAGCTACTTTTCAGTTTTTATCTTAGGTTATTTCCTTTTTCACCATAGCCCTCTATGGGCTTCCAAATATCAGTTTGCAAATTTCACAAAATCTGTCTTAGTGAACGGCTTCTTGAGGGGAAAGCTGTAACTCTGTGAGATGACCTAACAGAACACAAAACACTTTCCCAGAAAGCTTCTTTTCGGTTTTCATCTTAGGATATTTCCATTTTAAACTTAGCCCTCGATGGGCTTCCAAATATCACTTTACAAATTCCACAAGAACAGTCTTAGCGAAAGGTTTCTTGTGGGGAAAGCTGTAACTCTGTTAGATGAATTAACAGAAGACAAAGCGGTTTCTCAGAAAATTTCTTCTCTGTTTTTATCTTAGGATATTTCCGTTTGCACCATAGCTCTCTATGGGCTTCCAAATATCACTTTGCCAATTCGAAAAGAAGAGTCTTTGTGAAAGCCTTCTTGAACGGAAAGCTGTAAATCTCTGAGATGAATTAACAGAACAGAAAGCAGTTCCTCAGAAAGCTTCTTTTCAGTTTTTATATTAGGATATTTCCTTTTTCTCCATAGCCCCCTAAGGGCTTCAAAATATCTCTTTGCAAATTCCACGAGAACAGTCTTAGCGAAAGGCTTCTTGAGGAGAAAGCTGTAACTCTGTGAGATGAATTAACAGAACACAAAGCAGGTTCTCAGAAAGCTTCTTTCCAGTTTTTAACGGAAGATATTTCCTTTTTCATCATAGCCCTCTATGGGATTCCAAATATCACTATGCAAATTCCACAAGAACAGTCTTAGGGATTGGCTTCTTGAGGGGAAAGCTGTAACTCTGTGAGATGAATTAACAGAACACAAAGCAGTTTCTCAGAAAGCTTCTTTCCAGTTTTTAACGGAAGATATTTCCTTTTTCACCATAGCCCTCTGAGGGCTTCCAAATAACACTTTTCAAATTCCACAAGAACAGTCCTAGCGAATGGCTTCTTGAGAAGAAAGCTGTAAATCTGTGAGACGAATTAACAGAACACAAAGCAGTTTCTCAGACAGCTTCTTTTCGGTTTTTATCTTAGCATTGTTCCATTTTCACCATAACCCTCTATGGGCTTCGAAATATCACTTTGCAAATTCCACAAGAACAGTCTTAGCGAAAGGCTTCTTGAGGGGAAAGATGTAACTATGTGAGATAAATTAACAGAACACAAATCAGTTTCTCAGAAAGCTTCATTCAGTTTTTACCTTAGGATATTTCCTTTTTCACCATAGCCCTCTATGGGCTCCAAATGTCACATCGCAAATTTCACAAGAACAGCCTTAGCGAAAGGCTTCTTAAGGGGAAAGCTGTAACTCTGTGGGATGAATTAACAGAACACAAAGCAGTTTCTCAGAAAGCTTCTTTCCAGTTTTTAACGGAAGATAATTCCTTTTTCACCATAGCCCTCTATGGGCTTCCAAATATCACCTTGCAAATTCCACAGGAACAGTCTTAGTGAACGGATTCTTGAAAGGAGAGCTATAACTCTGTTAGATGAATTAAGAGAACACAATGCAGTTTTTCAGAAAGCTTCCTTTCGGTTTTTATCTTAGCATATTTTCTTTTTCGCAATAACCCACTATGGTCTTCCAATATCACTTTGCAAATTCCACAAGAACAGTCTCAGTGAACGGTTTCTTCAGGGGAAAGCTGTACCTCTGTGAGATGAATTAACAGAACACAACACAGTTTCCAGAAAGCTTCTTGTCAGTTTTTAACTGAAGATATTTCCTTTTTCACCATAGCCCTCTAAGGGCTTCAAAATATGACTTTGCAAATTCCACAAGAACTGCGTTATTGAAAGGTTTCTTGAGGGGAAAGCTGTAACTCTCTGAGATGAATTAACAGAACACAAAGAACACAAAGCAGTTTTTCAGAAAGCTTCTTTTCAGTTTTTATCTTAGGATATTTCCTTTTTCACCATAGCCCTCTATGGGTTTCCAAATATCACGTTGTAAATTCCGCACAACAGTCTTAGCAAAAGGCTTCTTGAGGAAAAGCTGTAACTCTTTGAGATGAATTTAAAAAAAAACACAAAGCAGTTTCTTAGAAAGATTCTTTCCAGTTTTTAACGGAAGATATATATTCTTTTTCACCATAGCCCTCTATGGGCTTCCAAATATCACTTTGCAAATTTCACAAGAACAGTCTTAAAGAAAAGTTTCTTAAGGGAAAAGCTGTAACTCTGTGAGATGAATTAACAGAACACAAAGCAGTCTCTCAGAAATCTTCTTTCCAGTTTTTAACGGAAGATATTTCCTTTTTGACCTTAGCCCTCTGTGGGCTTCCAAATATCACTTTGCAAATTCCCGAAGAAAAGTCTTAGCGAAAGGCTTCTTGAGGGGAAAGCTCTAACTCTGTGAGATGAATTAACGGAACACAAAACAGTTTCTCAAAAAGCTTCTTTCCAGTTTTTAAAGGAAGATATTTCCTTTTTCACCGTAGCCCTCTATGGGCTTCCAAATATCACGTTGCAAATTCCACAAGAACAACCTTAGCGAAAGGCTTCTTGAGGGGAAAGCTGTAACTCTCTGAGATGAATGAACAGAACACAAAGCAGTTTCTCAGGCAGCTACTTTTCAGTTTTTATCTTAGGTTATTTCCTTTTTCACCATAGCCCTCTATGGGCTTCCAAATATCAGTTTGCAAATTTCACAAAATCTGTCTTAGTGAACGGCTTCTTGAGGGGAAAGCTGTAACTCTGTGAGATGACCTAACAGAACACAAAACACTTTCCCAGAAAGCTTCTTTTCGGTTTTCATCTTAGGATATTTCCATTTTAAACTTAGCCCTCGATGGGCTTCCAAATATCACTTTACAAATTCCACAAGAACAGTCTTAGCGAAAGGTTTCTTGTGGGGAAAGCTGTAACTCTGTTAGATGAATTAACAGAAGACAAAGCGGTTTCTCAGAAAATTTCTTCTCTGTTTTTATCTTAGGATATTTCCGTTTGCACCATAGCTCTCTATGGGCTTCCAAATATCACTTTGCCAATTCGAAAAGAAGAGTCTTTGTGAAAGCCTTCTTGAACGGAAAGCTGTAAATCTCTGAGATGAATTAACAGAACAGAAAGCAGTTCCTCAGAAAGCTTCTTTTCAGTTTTTATATTAGGATATTTCCTTTTTCTCCATAGCCCCCTAAGGGCTTCAAAATATCTCTTTGCAAATTCCACGAGAACAGTCTTAGCGAAAGGCTTCTTGAGGAGAAAGCTGTAACTCTGTGAGATGAATTAACAGAACACAAAGCAGGTTCTCAGAAAGCTTCTTTCCAGTTTTTAACGGAAGATATTTCCTTTTTCATCATAGCCCTCTATGGGATTCCAAATATCACTATGCAAATTCCACAAGAACAGTCTTAGGGATTGGCTTCTTGAGGGGAAAGCTGTAACTCTGTGAGATGAATTAACAGAACACAAAGCAGTTTCTCAGAAAGCTTCTTTCCAGTTTTTAACGGAAGATATTTCCTTTTTCACCATAGCCCTCTGAGGGCTTCCAAATAACACTTTTCAAATTCCACAAGAACAGTCCTAGCGAATGGCTTCTTGAGAAGAAAGCTGTAAATCTGTGAGACGAATTAACAGAACACAAAGCAGTTTCTCAGACAGCTTCTTTTCGGTTTTTATCTTAGCATTGTTCCATTTTCACCATAACCCTCTATGGGCTTCGAAATATCACTTTGCAAATTCCACAAGAACAGTCTTAGCGAAAGGCTTCTTGAGGGGAAAGATGTAACTATGTGAGATAAATTAACAGAACACAAATCAGTTTCTCAGAAAGCTTCATTCAGTTTTTACCTTAGGATATTTCCTTTTTCACCATAGCCCTCTATGGGCTCCAAATGTCACATCGCAAATTTCACAAGAACAGCCTTAGCGAAAGGCTTCTTAAGGGGAAAGCTGTAACTCTGTGGGATGAATTAACAGAACACAAAGCCGTTTCTCAGAAAGCTTCTTTCCAGTTTTTAACGGAAGATAATTCCTTTTTCACCATAGCCCTCTATGGGCTTCCAAATATCACCTTGCAAATTCCACAGGAACAGTCTTAGTGAACGGATTCTTGAAAGGAGAGCTATAACTCTGTTAGATGAATTAAGAGAACACAATGCAGTTTTTCAGAAAGCTTCCTTTCGGTTTTTATCTTAGCATATTTTCTTTTTCGCAATAACCCACTATGGTCTTCCAATATCACTTTGCAAATTCCACAAGAACAGTCTCAGTGAACGGTTTCTTCAGGGGAAAGCTGTACCTCTGTGAGATGAATTAACAGAACACAACACAGTTTCCAGAAAGCTTCTTGTCAGTTTTTAACTGAAGATATTTCCTTTTTCACCATAGCCCTCTAAGGGCTTCAAAATATGACTTTGCAAATTCCACAAGAACTGCGTTATTGAAAGGTTTCTTGAGGGGAAAGCTGTAACTCTCTGAGATGAATTAACAGAACACAAAGAACACAAAGCAGTTTTTCAGAAAGCTTCTTTTCAGTTTTTATCTTAGGATATTTCCTTTTTCACCATAGCCCTCTATGGGTTTCCAAATATCACGTTGTAAATTCCGCACAACAGTCTTAGCAAAAGGCTTCTTGAGGAAAAGCTGTAACTCTTTGAGATGAATTTAAAAAAAAACACAAAGCAGTTTCTTAGAAAGATTCTTTCCAGTTTTTAACGGAAGATATATATTCTTTTTCACCATAGCCCTCTATGGGCTTCCAAATATCACTTTGCAAATTTCACAAGAACAGTCTTAAAGAAAAGTTTCTTAAGGGAAAAGCTGTAACTCTGTGAGATGAATTAACAGAACACAAAGCAGTCTCTCAGAAATCTTCTTTCCAGTTTTTAACGGAAGATATTTCCTTTTTGACCTTAGCCCTCTGTGGGCTTCCAAATATCACTTTGCAAATTCCCGAAGAAAAGTCTTAGCGAAAGGCTTCTTGAGGGGAACGCTCTAACTCTGTGAGATGAATTAACAGAACACAAAACAGTTTCTCAAAAAGCTTCTTTCCAGTTTTTAAAGGAAGATATTTCCTTTTTCACCGTAGCCCTCTATGGGCTTCCAAATATCACGTTGCAAATTCCACAAGAACAACCTTAGCGAAAGGCTTCTTGAGGGGAAAGCTGTAACTCTCTGAGATGAATGAACAGAACACAAAGCAGTTTCTCAGGCAGCTACTTTTCAGTTTTTATCTTAGGTTATTTCCTTTTTCACCATAGCCCTCTATGGGCTTCCAAATATCAGTTTGCAAATTTCACAAAATCTGTCTTAGTGAACGGCTTCTTGAGGGGAAAGCTGTAACTCTGTGAGATGACCTAACAGAACACAAAACACTTTCCCAGAAAGCTTCTTTTCGGTTTTCATCTTAGGATATTTCCATTTTAAACTTAGCCCTCGATGGGCTTCCAAATATCACTTTACAAATTCCACAAGAACAGTCTTAGCGAAAGGTTTCTTGTGGGGAAAGCTGTAACTCTGTTAGATGAATTAACAGAAGACAAAGCGGTTTCTCAGAAAATTTCTTCTCTGTTTTTATCTTAGGATATTTCCGTTTGCACCATAGCTCTCTATGGGCTTCCAAATATCACTTTGCCAATTCGAAAAGAAGAGTCTTTGTGAAAGGCTTCTTGAACGGAAAGCTGTAAATCTCTGAGATGAATTAACAGAACAGAAAGCAGTTCCTCAGAAAGCTTCTTTTCAGTTTTTATATTAGGATATTTCCTTTTTCTCCATAGCCCCCTAAGGGCTTCAAAATATCTCTTTGCAAATTCCACGAGAACAGTCTTAGCGAAAGGCTTCTTGAGGAGAAAGCTGTAACTCTGTGAGATGAATTAACAGAACACAAAGCAGGTTCTCAGAAAGCTTCTTTCCAGTTTTTAACGGAAGATATTTCCTTTTTCATCATAGCCCTCTATGGGATTCCAAATATCACTATGCAAATTCCACAAGAACAGTCTTAGGGATTGGCTTCTTGAGGGGAAAGCTGTAACTCTGTGAGATGAATTAACAGAACACAAAGCAGTTTCTCAGAAAGCTTCTTTCCAGTTTTTAACGGAAGATATTTCCTTTTTCACCATAGCCCTCTGAGGGCTTCCAAATAACACTTTTCAAATTCCACAAGAACAGTCCTAGCGAATGGCTTCTTGAGAAGAAAGCTGTAAATCTGTGAGACGAATTAACAGAACACAAAGCAGTTTCTCAGACAGCTTCTTTTCGGTTTTTATCTTAGCATTGTTCCATTTTCACCATAACCCTCTATGGGCTTCGAAATATCACTTTGCAAATTCCACAAGAACAGTCTTAGCGAAAGGCTTCTTGAGGGGAAAGATGTAACTATGTGAGATAAATTAACAGAACACAAATCAGTTTCTCAGAAAGCTTCATTCAGTTTTTACCTTAGGATATTTCCTTTTTCACCATAGCCCTCTATGGGCTCCAAATGTCACATCGCAAATTTCACAAGAACAGCCTTAGCGAAAGGCTTCTTAAGGGGAAAGCTGTAACTCTGTGGGATGAATTAACAGAACACAAAGCCGTTTCTCAGAAAGCTTCTTTCCAGTTTTTAACGGAAGATAATTCCTTTTTCACCATAGCCCTCTATGGGCTTCCAAATATCACCTTGCAAATTCCACAGGAACAGACTTAGTGAACGGATTCTTGAAAGGAGAGCTATAACTCTGTTAGATGAATTAAGAGAACACAATGCAGTTTTTCAGAAAGCTTCCTTTCGGTTTTTATCTTAGCATATTTTCTTTTTCGCAATAACCCACTATGGTCTTCCAATATCACTTTGCAAATTCCACAAGAACAGTCTCAGTGAACGGTTTCTTCAGGGGAAAGCTGTACCTCTGTGAGATGAATTAACAGAACACAACACAGTTTCCAGAAAGCTTCTTGTCAGTTTTTAACTGAAGATATTTCCTTTTTCACCATAGCCCTCTAAGGGCTTCAAAATATGACTTTGCAAATTCCACAAGAACTGCGTTATTGAAAGGTTTCTTGAGGGGAAAGCTGTAACTCTCTGAGATGAATTAACAGAACACAAAGAACACAAAGCAGTTTTTCAGAAAGCTTCTTTTCAGTTTTTATCTTAGGATATTTCCTTTTTCACCATAGCCCTCTATGGGTTTCCAAATATCACGTTGTAAATTCCGCACAACAGTCTTAGCAAAAGGCTTCTTGAGGAAAAGCTGTAACTCTTTGAGATGAATTAAAAAAAAAACACAAAGCAGTTTCTTAGAAAGATTCTTTCCAGTTTTTAACGGAAGATATATATTCTTTTTCACCATAGCCCTCTATGGGCTTCCAAATATCACTTTGCAAATTTCACAAGAACAGTCTTAAAGAAAAGTTTCTTAAGGGAAAAGCTGTAACTCTGTGAGATGAATTAACAGAACACAAAGCAGTCTCTCAGAAATCTTCTTTCCAGTTTTTAACGGAAGATATTTCCTTTTTGACCTTAGCCCTCTGTGGGCTTCCAAATATCACTTTGCAAATTCCCGAAGAAAAGTCTTAGCGAAAGGCTTCTTGAGGGGAAAGCTCTAACTCTGTGAGATGAATTAACAGAACACAAAACAGTTTCTCAAAACGCTTCTTTCCAGTTTTTAAAGGAAGATATTTCCTTTTTCACCGTAGCCCTCTATGGGCTTCCAAATATCACGTTGCAAATTTCACAAGAACAGTCTTAAAGAAAAGTTTCTTAAGGGAAAAGCTGTAACTCTGTGAGATGAATTAACAGAACACAAAGCAGTCTCTCAGAAATCTTCTTTCCAGTTTTTAACGGAAGATATTTCCTTTTTGACCTTAGCCCTCTGTGGGCTTCCAAATATCACTTTGCAAATTCCCGAAGAAAAGTCTTAGCGAAAGGCTTCTTGAGGGGAACGCTCTAACTCTGTGAGATGAATTAACAGAACACAAAACAGTTTCTCAAAAAGCTTCTTTCCAGTTTTTAAAGGAAGATATTTCCTTTTTCACCGTAGCCCTCTATGGGCTTCCAAATATCACGTTGCAAATTCCACAAGAACAACCTTAGCGAAAGGCTTCTTGAGGGGAAAGCTGTAACTCTCTGAGATGAATGAACAGAACACAAAGCAGTTTCTCAGGCAGCTACTTTTCAGTTTTTATCTTAGGTTATTTCCTTTTTCACCATAGCCCTCTATGGGCTTCCAAATATCAGTTTGCAAATTTCACAAAATCTGTCTTAGTGAACGGCTTCTTGAGGGGAAAGCTGTAACTCTGTGAGATGACCTAACAGAACACAAAACACTTTCCCAGAAAGCTTCTTTTCGGTTTTCATCTTAGGATATTTCCATTTTAAACTTAGCCCTCGATGGGCTTCCAAATATCACTTTACAAATTCCACAAGAACAGTCTTAGCGAAAGGTTTCTTGTGGGGAAAGCTGTAACTCTGTTAGATGAATTAACAGAAGACAAAGCGGTTTCTCAGAAAATTTCTTCTCTGTTTTTATCTTAGGATATTTCCGTTTGCACCATAGCTCTCTATGGGCTTCCAAATATCACTTTGCCAATTCGAAAAGAAGAGTCTTTGTGAAAGCCTTCTTGAACGGAAAGCTGTAAATCTCTGAGATGAATTAACAGAACAGAAAGCAGTTCCTCAGAAAGCTTCTTTTCAGTTTTTATATTAGGATATTTCCTTTTTCTCCATAGCCCCCTAAGGGCTTCAAAATATCTCTTTGCAAATTCCACGAGAACAGTCTTAGCGAAAGGCTTCTTGAGGAGAAAGCTGTAACTCTGTGAGATGAATTAACAACACAAAGCAGGTTCTCAGAAAGCTTCTTTCCAGTTTTTAACGGAAGATATTTCCTTTTTCATCATAGCCCTCTATGGGATTCCAAATATCACTATGCAAATTCCACAAGAACAGTCTTAGGGATTGGCTTCTTGAGGGGAAAGCTGTAACTCTGTGAGATGAATTAACAGAACACAAAGCAGTTTCTCAGAAAGCTTCTTTCCAGTTTTTAACGGAAGATATTTCCTTTTTCACCATAGCCCTCTGAGGGCTTCCAAATAACACTTTTCAAATTCCACAAGAACAGTCCTAGCGAATGGCTTCTTGAGAAGAAAGCTGTAAATCTGTGAGACGAATTAACAGAACACAAAGCAGTTTCTCAGACAGCTTCTTTTCGGTTTTTATCTTAGCATTGTTCCATTTTCACCATAACCCTCTATGGGCTTCGAAATATCACTTTGCAAATTCCACAAGAACAGTCTTAGCGAAAGGCTTCTTGAGGGGAAAGATGTAACTATGTGAGATAAATTAACAGAACACAAATCAGTTTCTCAGAAAGCTTCATTCAGTTTTTACCTTAGGATATTTCCTTTTTCACCATAGCCCTCTATGGGCTCCAAATGTCACATCGCAAATTTCACAAGAACAGCCTTAGCGAAAGGCTTCTTAAGGGGAAAGCTGTAACTCTGTGGGATGAATTAACAGAACACAAAGCCGTTTCTCAGAAAGCTTCTTTCCAGTTTTTAACGGAAGATAATTCCTTTTTCACCATAGCCCTCTATGGGCTTCCAAATATCACCTTGCAAATTCCACAGGAACAGTCTTAGTGAACGGATTCTTGAAAGGAGAGCTATAACTCTGTTAGATGAATTAAGAGAACACAATGCAGTTTTTCAGAAAGCTTCCTTTCGGTTTTTATCTTAGCATATTTTCTTTTTCGCAATAACCCACTATGGTCTTCCAATATCACTTTGCAAATTCCACAAGAACAGTCTCAGTGAACGGTTTCTTCAGGGGAAAGCTGTACCTCTGTGAGATGAATTAACAGAACACAACACAGTTTCCAGAAAGCTTCTTGTCAGTTTTTAACTGAAGATATTTCCTTTTTCACCATAGCCCTCTAAGGGCTTCAAAATATGACTTTGCAAATTCCACAAGAACTGCGTTATTGAAAGGTTTCTTGAGGGGAAAGCTGTAACTCTCTGAGATGAATTAACAGAACACAAAGAACACAAAGCAGTTTTTCAGAAAGCTTCTTTTCAGTTTTTATCTTAGGATATTTCCTTTTTCACCATAGCCCTCTATGGGTTTCCAAATATCACGTTGTAAATTCCGCACAACAGTCTTAGCAAAAGGCTTCTTGAGGAAAAGCTGTAACTCTTTGAGATGAATTTAAAAAAAAACACAAAGCAGTTTCTTAGAAAGATTCTTTCCAGTTTTTAACGGAAGATATATATTCTTTTTCACCATAGCCCTCTATGGGCTTCCAAATATCACTTTGCAAATTTCACAAGAACAGTCTTAAAGAAAAGTTTCTTAAGGGAAAAGCTGTAACTCTGTGAGATGAATTAACAGAACACAAAGCAGTCTCTCAGAAATCTTCTTTCCAGTTTTTAACGGAAGATATTTCCTTTTTGACCTTAGCCCTCTGTGGGCTTCCAAATATCACTTTGCAAATTCCCGAAGAAAAGTCTTAGCGAAAGGCTTCTTGAGGGGAAAGCTCTAACTCTGTGAGATGAATTAACAGAACACAAAACAGTTTCTCAAAAAGCTTCTTTCCAGTTTTTAAAGGAAGATATTTCCTTTTGCACCGTAGCCCTCTATGGGCTTCCAAATATCACGTTGCAAATTCCACAAGAACAACCTTAGCGAAAGGCTTCTTGAGGGGAAAGCTGTAACTCTCTGAGATGAATGAACAGAACACAAAGCAGTTTCTCAGGCAGCTACTTTTCAGTTTTTATCTTAGGTTATTTCCTTTTTCACCATAGCCCTCTATGGGCTTCCAAATATCAGTTTGCAAATTTCACAAAATCTGTCTTAGTGAACGGCTTCTTGAGGGGAAAGCTGTAACTCTGTGAGATGACCTAACAGAACACAAAACACTTTCCCAGAAAGCTTCTTTTCGGTTTTCATCTTAGGATATTTCCATTTTAAACTTAGCCCTCGATGGGCTTCCAAATATCACTTTACAAATTCCACAAGAACAGTCTTAGCGAAAGGTTTCTTGTGGGGAAAGCTGTAACTCTGTTAGATGAATTAACAGAAGACAAAGCGGTTTCTCAGAAAATTTCTTCTCTGTTTTTATCTTAGGATATTTCCGTTTGCACCATAGCTCTCTATGGGCTTCCAAATATCACTTTGCCAATTCGAAAAGAAGAGTCTTTGTGAAAGGCTTCTTGAACGGAAAGCTGTAAATCTCTGAGATGAATTAACAGAACAGAAAGCAGTTCCTCAGAAAGCTTCTTTTCAGTTTTTATATTAGGATATTTCCTTTTTCTCCATAGCCCCCTAAGGGCTTCAAAATATCTCTTTGCAAATTCCACGAGAACAGTCTTAGCGAAAGGCTTCTTGAGGAGAAAGCTGTAACTCTGTGAGATGAATTAACAGAACACAAAGCAGGTTCTCAGAAAGCTTCTTTCCAGTTTTTAACGGAAGATATTTCCTTTTTCATCATAGCCCTCTATGGGATTCCAAATATCACTATGCAAATTCCACAAGAACAGTCTTAGGGATTGGCTTCTTGAGGGGAAAGCTGTAACTCTGTGAGATGAATTAACAGAACACAAAGCAGTTTCTCAGAAAGCTTCTTTCCAGTTTTTAACGGAAGATATTTCCTTTTTCACCATAGCCCTCTGAGGGCTTCCAAATAACACTTTTCAAATTCCACAAGAACAGTCCTAGCGAATGGCTTCTTGAGAAGAAAGCTGTAAATCTGTGAGACGAATTAACAGAACACAAAGCAGTTTCTCAGACAGCTTCTTTTCGGTTTTTATCTTAGCATTGTTCCATTTTCACCATAACCCTCTATGGGCTTCGAAATATCACTTTGCAAATTCCACAAGAACAGTCTTAGCGAAAGGCTTCTTGAGGGGAAAGATGTAACTATGTGAGATAAATTAACAGAACACAAATCAGTTTCTCAGAAAGCTTCATTCAGTTTTTACCTTAGGATATTTCCTTTTTCACCATAGCCCTCTATGGGCTCCAAATGTCACATCGCAAATTTCACAAGAACAGCCTTAGCGAAAGGCTTCTTAAGGGGAAAGCTGTAACTCTGTGGGATGAATTAACAGAACACAAAGCCGTTTCTCAGAAAGCTTCTTTCCATTTTTTAACGGAAGATAATTCCTTTTTCACCATAGCCCTCTATGGGCTTCCAAATATCACCTTGCAAATTCCACAGGAACAGTCTTAGTGAACGGATTCTTGAAAGGAGAGCTATAACTCTGTTAGATGAATTAAGAGAACACAATGCAGTTTTTCAGAAAGCTTCCTTTCGGTTTTTATCTTAGCATATTTTCTTTTTCGCAATAACCCACTATGGTCTTCCAATATCACTTTGCAAATTCCACAAGAACAGTCTCAGTGAACGGTTTCTTCAGGGGAAAGCTGTACCTCTGTGAGATGAATTAACAGAACACAACACAGTTTCCAGAAAGCTTCTTGTCAGTTTTTAACTGAAGATATTTCCTTTTTCACCATAGCCCTCTAAGGGCTTCAAAATATGACTTTGCAAATTCCACAAGAACTGCGTTATTGAAAGGTTTCTTGAGGGGAAAGCTGTAACTCTCTGAGATGAATTAACAGAACACAAAGAACACAAAGCAGTTTTTCAGAAAGCTTCTTTTCAGTTTTTATCTTAGGATATTTCCTTTTTCACCATAGCCCTCTATGGGTTTCCAAATATCACGTTGTAAATTCCGCACAACAGTCTTAGCAAAAGGCTTCTTGAGGAAAAGCTGTAACTCTTTGAGATGAATTTAAAAAAAACACAAAGCAGTTTCTTAGAAAGATTCTTTCCAGTTTTTAACGGAAGATATATATTCTTTTTCACCATAGCCCTCTATGGGCTTCCAAATATCACTTTGCAAATTTCACAAGAACAGTCTTAAAGAAAAGTTTCTTAAGGGAAAAGCTGTAACTCTGTGAGATGAATTAACAGAACACAAAGCAGTCTCTCAGAAATCTTCTTTCCAGTTTTTAACGGAAGATATTTCCTTTTTGACCTTAGCCCTCTGTGGGCTTCCAAATATCACTTTGCAAATTCCCGAAGAAAAGTCTTAGCGAAAGGCTTCTTGAGGGGAACGCTCTAACTCTGTGAGATGAATTAACAGAACACAAAACAGTTTCTCAAAAAGCTTCTTTCCAGTTTTTAAAGGAAGATATTTCCTTTTTCACCGTAGCCCTCTATGGGCTTCCAAATATCACGTTGCAAATTCCACAAGAACAACCTTAGCGAAAGGCTTCTTGAGGGGAAAGCTGTAACTCTCTGAGATGAATGAACAGAACACAAAGCAGTTTCTCAGGCAGCTACTTTTCAGTTTTTATCTTAGGTTATTTCCTTTTTCACCATAGCCCTCTATGGGCTTCCAAATATCAGTTTGCAAATTTCACAAAATCTGTCTTAGTGAACGGCTTCTTGAGGGGAAAGCTGTAACTCTGTGAGATGACCTAACAGAACACAAAACACTTTCCCAGAAAGCTTCTTTTCGGTTTTCATCTTAGGATATTTCCATTTTAAACTTAGCCCTCGATGGGCTTCCAAATATCACTTTACAAATTCCACAAGAACAGTCTTAGCGAAAGGTTTCTTGTGGGGAAAGCTGTAACTCTGTTAGATGAATTAACAGAAGACAAAGCGGTTTCTCAGAAAATTTCTTCTCTGTTTTTATCTTAGGATATTTCCGTTTGCACCATAGCTCTCTATGGGCTTCCAAATATCACTTTGCCAATTCGAAAAGAAGAGTCTTTGTGAAAGGCTTCTTGAACGGAAAGCTGTAAATCTCTGAGATGAATTAACAGAACAGAAAGCAGTTCCTCAGAAAGCTTCTTTTCAGTTTTTATATTAGGATATTTCCTTTTTCTCCATAGCCCCCTAAGGGCTTCAAAATATCTCTTTGCAAATTCCACGAGAACAGTCTTAGCGAAAGGCTTCTTGAGGAGAAAGCTGTAACTCTGTGAGATGAATTAACAGAACACAAAGCAGGTTCTCAGAAAGCTTCTTTCCAGTTTTTAACGGAAGATATTTCCTTTTTCATCATAGCCCTCTATGGGATTCCAAATATCACTATGCAAATTCCACAAGAACAGTCTTAGGGATTGGCTTCTTGAGGGGAAAGCTGTAACTCTGTGAGATGAATTAACAGAACACAAAGCAGTTTCTCAGAAAGCTTCTTTCCAGTTTTTAACGGAAGATATTTCCTTTTTCACCATAGCCCTCTGAGGGCTTCCAAATAACACTTTTCAAATTCCACAAGAACAGTCCTAGCGAATGGCTTCTTGAGAAGAAAGCTGTAAATCTGTGAGACGAATTAACAGAACACAAAGCAGTTTCTCAGACAGCTTCTTTTCGGTTTTTATCTTAGCATTGTTCCATTTTCACCATAACCCTCTATGGGCTTCGAAATATCACTTTGCAAATTCCACAAGAACAGTCTTAGCGAAAGGCTTCTTGAGGGGAAAGATGTAACTATGTGAGATAAATTAACAGAACACAAATCAGTTTCTCAGAAAGCTTCATTCAGTTTTTACCTTAGGATATTTCCTTTTTCACCATAGCCCTCTATGGGCTCCAAATGTCACATCGCAAATTTCACAAGAACAGCCTTAGCGAAAGGCTTCTTAAGGGGAAAGCTGTAACTCTGTGGGATGAATTAACAGAACACAAAGCCGTTTCTCAGAAAGCTTCTTTCCAGTTTTTAACGGAAGATAATTCCTTTTTCACCATAGCCCTCTATGGGCTTCCAAATATCACCTTGCAAATTCCACAGGAACAGTCTTAGTGAACGGATTCTTGAAAGGAGAGCTATAACTCTGTTAGATGAATTAAGAGAACACAATGCAGTTTTTCAGAAAGCTTCCTTTCGGTTTTTATCTTAGCATATTTTCTTTTTCGCAATAACCCACTATGGTCTTCCAATATCACTTTGCAAATTCCACAAGAACAGTCTCAGTGAACGGTTTCTTCAGAGGAAAGCTGTACCTCTGTGAGATGAATTAACAGAACACAACACAGTTTCCAGAAAGCTTCTTGTCAGTTTTTAACTGAAGATATTTCCTTTTTCACCATAGCCCTCTAAGGGCTTCAAAATATGACTTTGCAAATTCCACAAGAACTGCGTTATTGAAAGGTTTCTTGAGGGGAAAGCTGTAACTCTCTGAGATGAATTAACAGAACACAAAGAACACAAAGCAGTTTTTCAGAAAGCTTCTTTTCAGTTTTTATCTTAGGATATTTCCTTTTTCACCATAGCCCTCTATGGGTTTCCAAATATCACGTTGTAAATTCCGCACAACAGTCTTAGCAAATGGCTTCTTGAGGAAAAGCTGTAACTCTTTGAGATGAATTTAAAAAAAACACAAAGCAGTTTCTTAGAAAGCTTCTTTCCAGTTTTTAACGGAAGATAATTCCTTTTTCACCATAGCCCTCTATGGGCTTCCAAATATCACCTTGCAAATTCCACAGGAACAGTCTTAGTGAACGGATTCTTGAAAGGAGAGCTATAACTCTGTTAGATGAATTAAGAGAACACAATGCAGTTTTTCAGAAAGCTTCCTTTCGGTTTTTATCTTAGCATATTTTCTTTTTCGCAATAACCCACTATGGTCTTCCAATATCACTTTGCAAATTCCACAAGAACAGTCTCAGTGAACGGTTTCTTCAGGGGAAAGCTGTACCTCTGTGAGATGAATTAACAGAACACAACACAGTTTCCAGAAAGCTTCTTGTCAGTTTTTAACTGAAGATATTTCCTTTTTCACCATAGCCCTCTAAGGGCTTCAAAATATGACTTTGCAAATTCCACAAGAACTGCGTTATTGAAAGGTTTCTTGAGGGGAAAGCTGTAACTCTCTGAGATGAATTAACAGAACACAAAGAACACAAAGCAGTTTTTCAGAAAGCTTCTTTTCAGTTTTTATCTTAGGATATTTCCTTTTTCACCATAGCCCTCTATGGGTTTCCAAATATCACGTTGTAAATTCCGCACAACAGTCTTAGCAAAAGGCTTCTTGAGGAAAAGCTGTAACTCTTTGAGATGAATTTAAAAAAAACACAAAGCAGTTTCTTAGAAAGATTCTTTCCAGTTTTTAACGGAAGATATATATTCTTTTTCACCATAGCCCTCTATGGGCTTCCAAATATCACTTTGCAAATTTCACAAGAACAGTCTTAAAGAAAAGTTTCTTAAGGGAAAAGCTGTAACTCTGTGAGATGAATTAACAGAACACAAAGCAGTCTCTCAGAAATCTTCTTTCCAGTTTTTAACGGAAGATATTTCCTTTTTGACCTTAGCCCTCTGTGGGCTTCCAAATATCACTTTGCAAATTCCCGAAGAAAAGTCTTAGCGAAAGGCTTCTTGAGGGGAACGCTCTAACTCTGTGAGATGAATTAACAGAACACAAAACAGTTTCTCAAAAAGCTTCTTTCCAGTTTTTAAAGGAAGATATTTCCTTTTGCACCGTAGCCCTCTATGGGCTTCCAAATATCACGTTGCAAATTCCACAAGAACAACCTTAGCGAAAGGCTTCTTGAGGGGAAAGCTGTAACTCTCTGAGATGAATGAACAGAACACAAAGCAGTTTCTCAGGCAGCTACTTTTCAGTTTTTATCTTAGGTTATTTCCTTTTTCACCATAGCCCTCTATGGGCTTCCAAATATCAGTTTGCAAATTTCACAAAATCTGTCTTAGTGAACGGCTTCTTGAGGGGAAAGCTGTAACTCTGTGAGATGACCTAACAGAACACAAAACACTTTCCCAGAAAGCTTCTTTTCGGTTTTCATCTTAGGATATTTCCATTTTAAACTTAGCCCTCGATGGGCTTCCAAATATCACTTTACAAATTCCACAAGAACAGTCTTAGCGAAAAGTTTCTTGTGGGGAAAGCTGTAACTCTGTTAGATGAATTAACAGAAGACAAAGCGGTTTCTCAGAAAATTTCTTCTCTGTTTTTATCTTAGGATATTTCCGTTTGCACCATAGCTCTCTATGGGCTTCCAAATATCACTTTGCCAATTCGAAAAGAAGAGTCTTTGTGAAAGCCTTCTTGAACGGAAAGCTGTAAATCTCTGAGATGAATTAACAGAACAGAAAGCAGTTCCTCAGAAAGCTTCTTTTCAGTTTTTATATTAGGATATTTCCTTTTTCTCCATAGCCCCCTAAGGGCTTCAAAATATCTCTTTGCAAATTCCACGAGAACAGTCTTAGCGAAAGGCTTCTTGAGGAGAAAGCTGTAACTCTGTGAGATGAATTAACAGAACACAAAGCAGGTTCTCAGAAAGCTTCTTTCCAGTTTTTAACGGAAGATATTTCCTTTTTCATCATAGCCCTCTATGGGATTCCAAATATCACTATGCAAATTCCACAAGAACAGTCTTAGGGATTGGCTTCTTGAGGGGAAAGCTGTAACTCTGTGAGATGAATTAACAGAACACAAAGCAGTTTCTCAGAAAGCTTCTTTCCAGTTTTTAACGGAAGATATTTCCTTTTTCACCATAGCCCTCTGAGGGCTTCCAAATAACACTTTTCAAATTCCACAAGAACAGTCCTAGCGAATGGCTTCTTGAGAAGAAAGCTGTAAATCTGTGAGACGAATTAACAGAACACAAAGCAGTTTCTCAGACAGCTTCTTTTCGGTTTTTATCTTAGCATTGTTCCATTTTCACCATAACCCTCTATGGGCTTCGAAATATCACTTTGCAAATTCCACAAGAACAGTCTTAGCGAAAGGCTTCTTGAGGGGAAAGATGTAACTATGTGAGATAAATTAACAGAACACAAATCAGTTTCTCAGAAAGCTTCATTCAGTTTTTACCTTAGGATATTTCCTTTTTCACCATAGCCCTCTATGGGCTCCAAATGTCACATCGCAAATTTCACAAGAACAGCCTTAGCGAAAGGCTTCTTAAGGGGAAAGCTGTAACTCTGTGGGATGAATTAACAGAACACAAAGCCGTTTCTCAGAAAGCTTCTTTCCAGTTTTTAACGGAAGATAATTCCTTTTTCACCATAGCCCTCTATGGGCTTCCAAATATCACCTTGCAAATTCCACAGGAACAGTCTTAGTGAACGGATTCTTGAAAGGAGAGCTATAACTCTGTTAGATGAATTAAGAGAACACAATGCAGTTTTTCAGAAAGCTTCCTTTCGGTTTTTATCTTAGCATATTTTCTTTTTCGCAATAACCCACTATGGTCTTCCAATATCACTTTGCAAATTCCACAAGAACAGTCTCAGTGAACGGTTTCTTCAGGGGAAAGCTGTACCTCTGTGAGATGAATTAACAGAACACAACACAGTTTCCAGAAAGCTTCTTGTCAGTTTTTAACTGAAGATATTTCCTTTTTCACCATAGCCCTCTAAGGGCTTCAAAATATGACTTTGCAAATTCCACAAGAACTGCGTTATTGAAAGGTTTCTTGAGGGGAAAGCTGTAACTCTCTGAGATGAATTAACAGAACACAAAGAACACAAAGCAGTTTTTCAGAAAGCTTCTTTTCAGTTTTTATCTTAGGATATTTCCTTTTTCACCATAGCCCTCTATGGGTTTCCAAATATCACGTTGTAAATTCCGCACAACAGTCTTAGCAAAAGGCTTCTTGAGGAAAAGCTGTAACTCTTTGAGATGAATTTAAAAAAAAACACAAAGCAGTTTCTTAGAAAGATTCTTTCCAGTTTTTAACGGAAGATATATATTCTTTTTCACCATAGCCCTCTATGGGCTTCCAAATATCACTTTGCAAATTTCACAAGAACAGTCTTAAAGAAAAGTTTCTTAAGGGAAAAGCTGTAACTCTGTGAGATGAATTAACAGAACACAAAGCAGTCTCTCAGAAATCTTCTTTCCAGTTTTTAACGGAAGATATTTCCTTTTTGACCTTAGCCCTCTGTGGGCTTCCAAATATCACTTTGCAAATTCCCGAAGAAAAGTCTTAGCGAAAGGCTTCTTGAGGGGAAAGCTCTAACTCTGTGAGATGAATTAACAGAACACAAAACAGTTTCTCAAAAAGCTTCTTTCCAGTTTTTAAAGGAAGATATTTCCTTTTTCACCGTAGCCCTCTATGGGCTTCCAAATATCACGTTGCAAATTCCACAAGAACAACCTTAGCGAAAGGCTTCTTGAGGGGAAAGCTGTAACTCTCTGAGATGAATGAACAGAACACAAAGCAGTTTCTCAGGCAGCTACTTTTCAGTTTTTATCTTAGGTTATTTCCTTTTTCACCATAGCCCTCTATGGGCTTCCAAATATCAGTTTGCAAATTTCACAAAATCTGTCTTAGTGAACGGCTTCTTGAGGGGAAAGCTGTAACTCTGTGAGATGACCTAACAGAACACAAAACACTTTCCCAGAAAGCTTCTTTTCGGTTTTCATCTTAGGATATTTCCATTTTAAACTTAGCCCTCGATGGGCTTCCAAATATCACTTTACAAATTCCACAAGAACAGTCTTAGCGAAAGGTTTCTTGTGGGGAAAGCTGTAACTCTGTTAGATGAATTAACAGAAGACAAAGCGGTTTCTCAGAAAATTTCTTCTCTGTTTTTATCTTAGGATATTTCCGTTTGCACCATAGCTCTCTATGGGCTTCCAAATATCACTTTGCCAATTCGAAAAGAAGAGTCTTTGTGAAAGGCTTCTTGAACGGAAAGCTGTAAATCTCTGAGATGAATTAACAGAACAGAAAGCAGTTCCTCAGAAAGCTTCTTTTCAGTTTTTATATTAGGATATTTCCTTTTTCTCCATAGCCCCCTAAGGGCTTCAAAATATCTCTTTGCAAATTCCACGAGAACAGTCTTAGCGAAAGGCTTCTTGAGGAGAAAGCTGTAACTCTGTGAGATGAATTAACAGAACACAAAGCAGGTTCTCAGAAAGCTTCTTTCCAGTTTTTAACGGAAGATATTTCCTTTTTCATCATAGCCCTCTATGGGATTCCAAATATCACTATGCAAATTCCACAAGAACAGTCTTAGGGATTGGCTTCTTGAGGGGAAAGCTGTAACTCTGTGAGATGAATTAACAGAACACAAAGCAGTTTCTCAGAAAGCTTCTTTCCAGTTTTTAACGGAAGATATTTCCTTTTTCACCATAGCCCTCTGAGGGCTTCCAAATAACACTTTTCAAATTCCACAAGAACAGTCCTAGCGAATGGCTTCTTGAGAAGAAAGCTGTAAATCTGTGAGACGAATTAACAGAACACAAAGCAGTTTCTCAGACAGCTTCTTTTCGGTTTTTATCTTAGCATTGTTCCATTTTCACCATAACCCTCTATGGGCTTCGAAATATCACTTTGCAAATTCCACAAGAACAGTCTTAGCGAAAGGCTTCTTGAGGGGAAAGATGTAACTATGTGAGATAAATTAACAGAACACAAATCAGTTTCTCAGAAAGCTTCATTCAGTTTTTACCTTAGGATATTTCCTTTTTCACCATAGCCCTCTATGGGCTCCAAATGTCACATCGCAAATTTCACAAGAACAGCCTTAGCGAAAGGCTTCTTAAGGGGAAAGCTGTAACTCTGTGGGATGAATTAACAGAACACAAAGCCGTTTCTCAGAAAGCTTCTTTCCAGTTTTTAACGGAAGATAATTCCTTTTTCACCATAGCCCTCTATGGGCTTCCAAATATCACCTTGCAAATTCCACAGGAACAGTCTTAGTGAACGGATTCTTGAAAGGAGAGCTATAACTCTGTTAGATGAATTAAGAGAACACAATGCAGTTTTTCAGAAAGCTTCCTTTCGGTTTTTATCTTAGCATATTTTCTTTTTCGCAATAACCCACTATGGTCTTCCAATATCACTTTGCAAATTCCACAAGAACAGTCTCAGTGAACGGTTTCTTCAGGGGAAAGCTGTACCTCTGTGAGATGAATTAACAGAACACAACACAGTTTCCAGAAAGCTTCTTGTCAGTTTTTAACTGAAGATATTTCCTTTTTCACCATAGCCCTCTAAGGGCTTCAAAATATGACTTTGCAAATTCCACAAGAACTGCGTTATTGAAAGGTTTCTTGAGGGGAAAGCTGTAACTCTCTGAGATGAATTAACAGAACACAAAGAACACAAAGCAGTTTTTCAGAAAGCTTCTTTTCAGTTTTTATCTTAGGATATTTCCTTTTTCACCATAGCCCTCTATGGGTTTCCAAATATCACGTTGTAAATTCCGCACAACAGTCTTAGCAAAAGGCTTCTTGAGGAAAAGCTGTAACTCTTTGAGATGAATTTAAAAAAAACACAAAGCAGTTTCTTAGAAAGATTCTTTCCAGTTTTTAACGGAAGATATATATTCTTTTTCACCATAGCCCTCTATGGGCTTCCAAATATCACTTTGCAAATTTCACAAGAACAGTCTTAAAGAAAAGTTTCTTAAGGGGAAAAGCTGTAACTCTGTGAGATGAATTAACAGAACACAAAGCAGTCTCTCAGAAATCTTCTTTCCAGTTTTTAACGGAAGATATTTCCTTTTTGACCTTAGCCCTCTGTGGGCTTCCAAATATCACTTTGCAAATTCCCGAAGAAAAGTCTTAGCGAAAGGCTTCTTGAGGGGAACGCTCTAACTCTGTGAGATGAATTAACAGAACACAAAACAGTTTCTCAAAAAGCTTCTTTCCAGTTTTTAAAGGAAGATATTTCCTTTTTCACCGTAGCCCTCTATGGGCTTCCAAATATCACGTTGCAAATTCCACAAGAACAACCTTAGCGAAAGGCTTCTTGAGGGGAAAGCTGTAACTCTCTGAGATGAATGAACAGAACACAAAGCAGTTTCTCAGGCAGCTACTTTTCAGTTTTTATCTTAGGTTATTTCCTTTTTCACCATAGCCCTCTATGGGCTTCCAAATATCAGTTTGCAAATTTCACAAAATCTGTCTTAGTGAACGGCTTCTTGAGGGGAAAGCTGTAACTCTGTGAGATGACCTAACAGAACACAAAACACTTTCCCAGAAAGCTTCTTTTCGGTTTTCATCTTAGGATATTTCCATTTTAAACTTAGCCCTCGATGGGCTTCCAAATATCACTTTACAAATTCCACAAGAACAGTCTTAGCGAAAGGTTTCTTGTGGGGAAAGCTGTAACTCTGTTAGATGAATTAACAGAAGACAAAGCGGTTTCTCAGAAAATTTCTTCTCTGTTTTTATCTTAGGATATTTCCGTTTGCACCATAGCTCTCTATGGGCTTCCAAATATCACTTTGCCAATTCGAAAAGAAGAGTCTTTGTGAAAGCCTTCTTGAACGGAAAGCTGTAAATCTCTGAGATGAATTAACAGAACAGAAAGCAGTTCCTCAGAAAGCTTCTTTTCAGTTTTTATATTAGGATATTTCCTTTTTCTCCATAGCCCCCTAAGGGCTTCAAAATATCTCTTTGCAAATTCCACGAGAACAGTCTTAGCGAAAGGCTTCTTGAGGAGAAAGCTGTAACTCTGTGAGATGAATTAACAGAACACAAAGCAGGTTCTCAGAAAGCTTCTTTCCAGTTTTTAACGGAAGATATTTCCTTTTTCATCATAGCCCTCTATGGGATTCCAAATATCACTATGCAAATTCCACAAGAACAGTCTTAGGGATTGGCTTCTTGAGGGGAAAGCTGTAACTCTGTGAGATGAATTAACAGAACACAAAGCAGTTTTCTCAGAAAGCTTCTTTCCAGTTTTTAACGGAAGATATTTCCTTTTTCACCATAGCCCTCTGAGGGCTTCCAAATAACACTTTTCAAATTCCACAAGAACAGTCCTAGCGAATGGCTTCTTGAGAAGAAAGCTGTAAATCTGTGAGACGAATTAACAGAACACAAGCAGTTTCTCAGACAGCTTCTTTTCGGTTTTTATCTTAGCATTGTTCCATTTTCACCATAACCCTCTATGGGCTTCGAAAT